>NW_021703783.1:67895187-68245199 GCF_005190385.1 Monodon monoceros
CGCGTCCGGAGCCTGTGCTCCGCAACGGGAGAGGCCACAACAGTGAGAGGCCCGCGTACCGCAGAAAAAAAAAAAATATATATATATATATATTATCTCCATTCAAATTCACTTTCACAGTCCTGAAGTCCATTTCTCCTACTAGACACAGCTGTCATCAGAATCAACAGTAGCTTGTATTGAATGATTGGTTACCTAGCGGTAAAGGAATATACGCTATATGCAGTTGGGAAGCATTTTGATCATGAAAAATGTGGAAACTGATCTATAGCACTACTTGATGTCTACTTCTTATATTTTATTAAACTTCCATAGTACAAAAGAGATCAAGTATAGCCATTTAAGTATAGTCTATAAAATGCACACAGCAGAGCCTTTTTTTTTTTTGCAAAATACAAAGGAAAATCTTAAGAGGGAAAGGAGTGTATGACCTAAGAGCAAAATAAGGTTTAAGAGCTAAGAGCAGAATCACTGTGAAATCACAGGAAAGGCTTGTAGGAGAATGGGATAATGGAACACATCTGTCATGTAGCAGAAAAGCTAGATTTGTAGAATCAACACAGTAGCCAAGGGAAAAACCAGGCCACTGTGTAAACGACTGAGCTTTAATTTTGATCCAGTAGGACAACTGGTTAGAATACAAAGACCTAGACTGAAAAATCTTGCAAATCACTAGAATTCATACTCTTTTCTTTTTGAATAATCAAGCAAACCTGATCACAGCTTAACCTAAAGAAAGAAGATTTCAGTGTCTAAAGCTGGTGTCAGTAGATGTTTTCCATAAAGGTTCAGATAATAAATATTTTAGGCTTTACAGGCCTTTCAGTTTCTATTACTACTACTCAAATATTTGTCCTTGCAGTGTGAATACAACCATAAACAATACATAAACAAATGAACATGGCTGTGTTCCAGTAAAATTTATTTATAGGCACAAATTTGAATATTCATATGATACAAAATATTCTTTTTGTTTTCTTTTCAACCATTTAAAACCACGTTAAAAATTTTTTATTTTAGTTCTCAGAATGCACAAAGGCAGGCACTGGCCAGCTTTGATCTGTGGGCTGTAGTTTGCTGGCTCATAATCTAGAGAAATAAAACCTATGTAATAAGTGATCATGTTGAATGCTGGGAATATACAAAATCTGAGTTGTTTTTGTAGGAATTTTCTACTCTGAAATTTATTTCCAAGAATTAATAGCATCAGCAACTTGAGGTAGTCTACTTCAGTTTTTCTAACTCAAGAGCCTATGACTTAATTTAGTGACAAAAAAAAAAAACTTAAATAGATTTGGCAGATTGTGCCTAGCACTATTTCTATTTCTTTGTATCTTGCTCCAACTACTACAACTACAATTATAAAACTATCTTAGAGACTAGATGGATATTTTAAAATAATTAGCTATGTCTTTTTCTATGATATACACAAAGATATAATGTATGTCTAAATATATGGAAAACTATGTATTTTATCATATGGTAGTTACTTGAATCTCAGGCTGTAGTGCCAAGATGAAAGTAGCATATCTAACTTTAAAGAGGACATTTACATTTTTAAGGTAGTATGTACAGTGGTTAAGGGAATGTTTTATAGAAACAGATTGCCTGGACATAAATCAAAGTTCTATCACTTATTACTGTATGACTTTGAACAGGTTACTTTCATAAACTTTGTGCCTCGGTTTATTCACCTACAAAATGGAGAGATTCCATAGGGTTGTTTTGAGTTAATCTATGTAAAATACTTAGAAAAGGGACTGACACAAAGTAAGACTTATAAAGCTCTTGTTATCATTATCAGAAGCACCCTCTCATGTCTTATTTCCTCATTCTTAGAAACTCCTTTTGAGTAGTCAAATAATGTACCCCCCCAACACACACACAGACTCACATAATTTTGGTTGGCATGAAAAACTAGGTGATCCAGATAAACTTCCTTTAGGTGAAATTTAACACTTATCTTGATCAACTTTCACTATAACAGTAATTTCCTAGTTAGACTCTTCATTTCAATATGAAAAACAGAACTTATTTTAAAATATAAAAGAATATTTCATCTTTAGAAGGTATAAGAAGAGATAAAAGTCATATCTTACACTAAATAGACAGTTAAATGGTTAGTTCAAGTATATGGATTTGAGCAAAAAGAACATTATCAGTTATCCTTAATTATACTGAAAATTTTGCCTGAAAGGATTAGGATAATTTTATCCCATTGACAGGTTACTCTTCCTCTTATTTAAATGACTCAGTAGTCTAATTGAACATTATATGTGCATTTCTAATTTTAGCACAATATTTGTATTCATTCTACATTGAAATTCAGTAAGAGAGGTTATGAATACAAGCAACGGTTCCCTAACTTCCATACTTATGAATTAGTCTTATGGTAAGGTATTTCAACAATCTGGTCGTAGTTTTCACATTAAAATATTTATATATGGTAATTGACAGCATTACCACTAAAGTATAAAACATTCTATCACCTTGTCTTCATGACCTTTTTAAAAATAAATTCTAAAATGAATGCTTACAAGTTTAACATCATACAAAACCCAATTTTTGAGATAAACCAATGAAGCAACCACAAAAACAAAATGCAGTAAAACTCCAGGTAATCTGTAAAATACAAATATATATGTGTGTGTGTGTATATATATATATATATATATATATATATATATGTATATATATATATGATGCACATTCTTTTGTCTAGCTTCCTTATATCCTTTTCAGGACAGGAACAGTTATAAATGTTTACACAAAACACACTTAACCTAATTTTATCTTTATTGTAACCTATTAGGTATCTGTTACTCTTCCTGTCCTTAAGTGACAGAACTTATTTAAAAGAACTTAAAAGATTTAAAAGAACTTAAAGCTTAAGATTGTGTTGCAAATACAGGTCGTAGTTAGAATTTGAAGGCAAGATTTTAATTACTAGTCCAAGTCTCTTCCCACTACACAAGAGATAACATATATTAAATTACACTACAGCATAATCTGATGATGCCATATTTTTCTGACACGATTGGGGAATACACGGACTGAATTTTTCAGAAGTAGAAATTGACTTTTGGGTCCCAGAGAAACATTTATTTTAATCATTTTTTGATAGAAACCTTCTGAAAAACTATTAATACTTCCCTGTATTCTTAAAAAGAGGTCACTGAAGGAAATTTGCTCTTATCTTCATCATTCACAGCCTCCATCTTGAACATCCATTACCATACCCTGTGGTAATGCCTTGCCTGTCGAGCTGTCAGCTGTCATGGTCTGCCATCATCCTGCTTGCCTCTAACAACCTTCTGCTCCAATTCCTCTCAGTGACTCTGGGTCAGGGAACCAGATGACCAAGCCTTTTAAAGATTATAGGTAAAGACCCTAAGTTTCCTTAACTAGAAAATGAGATTGCTATACCAGATCCATAGTTCTCAATCCTGGCTGCATATTTGAATTACTTGGGGACCGTTTTTGGTTTTCTTTTTAAACAAATATTGCTCAGGTTCCACTGCAGATTCTGGTTTAATTGGTCTGAAATGAAGATTCACCACTGGTATTTTCAAGATGCTCCTAAAGTGCTGTGTTTTGCTTTATTTTGTTTTTCAGCCAGATTTGTGATAGTATTAGATGATGTATAAAATATCTTTAAATCTGAAATATAGTTTTCACAGTTAAAAGAGTCAGTAAATCTCTAAATGAAGGTCTAAATTCTATACTCTAGTTTCTAGCTAAGTAGAATATATATATATATATATATATACACACACATATATATATATCTGCATACACACACACACACACACACACACACACATATTCTTCCTCAAGTCATCATTTGAAACTAGTGTACAGTTTTGCATAGTAAGGTAAAGGCTTCCTATTTTCATCAAACCTACTCGGTATTTCCTCTCTAATTTTTTAAATTCCCCTCTACAATTCTCCAGCTAAATTCTTATATTAGGTTTCAAAAATTTAAATAATGAATGCAGCAATCTAGCATTTTGAAAATGACCCCATATATATAATTTTATATCTTTAACATTGTAACAAATTATTATTATCTTTGCTTCCTTCCTTCCTTCTGCAACTTTTATTTCTATTGCTATGTGTTTGCTATTGACAGAGACAGGAAAACAAAACAAAACAAAAAACCCTCCACTTCAATGGAGTTCATAGGTGAATGTGGAAAAACTAACAAGTGAGCAGACAGTTGTAATCTATGTGCTAGAGATATTGTAGATTCCTGTAATAGTGCAGATTGGGTGCAACTAAACCAACCTGGGGAGGATAGGATTCCTAGAGGAAGTTAAGGTTCAATTTAATCTTGAAAAACTCACCTAAGTAAAGAAGGAAAGGGTCAGAGGAAAGACACTATCAGGAGAAAAATATGAGCCTCTTTAAAAAGATTTAACAGTGTAGAATACTCTGGGGGATTTCAAGTATGAGTTTAATATGAGTGTTAGGTAGAAAAAAATAGAAGAAAGTATAGAAAGCTGAGTCAAATAATCAGCTTGGAGGTAGTTTATGGAGGAACCTAAATGTCCTGCCAAAGATGTCACATTTTTACTATAATCACAATAGGAAGAAACTTAATGTGCAAACCAAACATATAAGTAATCCACATTTCACGTTCACGACTAAAACATTAAAATGTGATTATCATTTAGCACTATTGCTATTTATGAATTTGAAGAAAATAATGATATACCCTGGTTAGAGATTGATAGTTTAGAAGTCAAGGTAATAATCATTAATAATCAATGAGCATTTATCTTTTTGGAGAATCTATGTAGACAGATTTGTCATTTATGATCACTGAGGCATGGAGTAGAGGAATCAAAGTGAGGATGAAAAAAGGTAACTTTCATTTCAAGTTGTCAATGTTGACAATGAGATAGTCAATTAAACACATTCCATATGTATATATGAAGGACATGAACCCAAGAGAGAAAGAGAGCATATAAACATGGAGAAATAAGTCTACAGGGTATTTGATACTATAGTTTCATAAAGTGAACATAGAGATTGAGATTAAGGAACATAACTCTCAGAAGCATAAATATTTAATAGGCAGGTCAAGGAACAGGGCTCTATAAGGAGGTGGAGAAGAAATAACTAGAAAGGGAAGAGAAAAACCAAGGGAGACCAATATTAGGTAATCTCCAATTGGATAATGTTTCCAGATTGTGTGTAGTGAGGAATGTCAAATGTTGTAGAACAGTGGAGGGACTGTTTATAGTGACATGGCTGAGGTTAGCAGCCAGAATGTTGAGAGTTGAGGAATAAACAGAAAGTGAGGTAGTGTTTTTTCTTCCTTAAAAGAAATGTTCTACATGTACTTAGTCATAGGTTGTTCAACTGATACTTAATTACCTAATTTCTTATTTGAGTAACTATGTAGTCACTGTAATGGCCTTCTTGAATTAAATAAAAACAGTTACTTTCTGCTTCCATGAATCTTTGATATCATTTAACCCCACCTATCTCAAGGAAATTTCAATATACCTCCTGTTAAGTCACCAATATCCTGCTTGTTATTGGATTGCAAATACCCACTTTGGGAGTTAGTACTAACTACTTCTCTCATTTTCTTTGTAAAATCCCAATCAATAGCTATAGAGCTTTTACAAAACGGCTACTAAATAAATTCTTGTTAGATTTACTCTTCTGTTTAGTTAAGGAGTCAGGAGTGATGTCAAATTCTCTTGATTCCATGCCATTTGGAACAACAGTTTTTAAAATCATTGATATTGTAAGCCTTTGGAAACACTGTGCAACTTCCTAAATATAGGGATATATTTTGTTTGTAGAGAATTTACTTAGAAATATTGAAAACTTAATACATTATTCTCAGTATTCAAAAGATTAAAGAATAAAAATCCTTGAAGTATTCTTAATCTTCTATAAATATATTGGGGTACAAGTTAATGGATTTCACATAAATTTAATTTTCTTGTGATTAAATAGCTGATGTGCATATTGGTCAAAAGTAAAAATACTAAATAGGGTAGATGCAATGCCAATGCAGCTATTAATTTATTCATGTTAATTTTCAATAAACCCCTCCTCATGCTTTAGGAAGTAAATGATTAGAACTATTAAACATAAGAAAATTGGTCCTCTTCTCCATAATGTCTAAATATTGCAGCTCTCCATTGTTCAGCTCTTGGACCTCTTTCTTCTGTCTTTGCATTCTCTTTCTCAGAAGCAGAATCCTGTCCCATGGCTTTAAATACTAAATGTATGCTGATGACTCTTAAATTTATATCACCAGTTCTGAACTCACCCTGAGTTCCAGAATTGCTTGTACTTCAGCGCACTTGACTGTTCTGTTTAGATACCTGATGAAAATCTCAAATATCAAAAACAGAACCCTTGATTTCTACCCTACACAGAAGAAGAAACAAAGTGAAACAACCTATTCCTCCCTTTAGTTTATCCATTTCAGTAAATGGTACCGCCATCTTCACAAATGCTTGGCCAAAATCATCAGACTCTGCTTTACTCCTCAGTTTACTTACCCTACACCCACATGCAATGGCTCTCTGAGCCTACTGTCATCACTTCTACCACCATTACCTGGTTCTGGTGGCATCATTTATCATCTACCTAATTCAACAACCCCCAAGACTCCCTGTTTCCTCTTTTGCTTCCCTTAAGTCTTTTCTAAGCATAGTAGCCAGCATGATTTTTTCTAACACAAAACATATGTCTTCTTATTCAAAATTCTCCAGTTGCTTCCAAAAGTACTTAGCATAAAATCTAAACACTCAACTTTGGCCTACAAGGCTGGACTCTCTGACCTTTTCACGGTTCTTAAAATATGACAAGATTATTCCTTCTTTGGGCCTTTGAAATGAATGCTTCTTTTGTGTAGAATATCCTCACCTCATTCAGGGATTTGATAAAATGTCACTGATTCAGATGGTTCTTCCTTCTTGCTAGCTCTTGCTGTCTCTTGCTATACACTGAGTCTTCAATTATATATACTGTTCTTGTTCTTGACCATCTCCCCTCCTAAACATAAAGCTTCATAAAGGCAGAGAATTTGACCAAATACCTAGTATGCTGAAAATTATTTGACATACTATAGGGGATCTGTAAAGCTTGTTGGAAGAATGAGTTCATGCAGGCACACTGCATTTGAAGGTTGCTAACCTACTCTTAATAACATCTAGGGGGTTGGATTACAGTACCTAAAATTAACAACTGGAAATTGTATAATGCATTGCATTTCACAAAGTATTTTCATAGGTTATCTCATATGATCATCCATAGTTTAAATAGATTTAAGTATCCTCACTTCACAAATGAGGAGAATGGGGCTAAAAGAGGTAAAGGAACTTTTCCCAGCACCCACATCTAGGCAATTGTTGGGGCCAGGGAGGAGGAATCCCAGATCCAATGGATTGCTTGATGTAATACTACCTCCTATCCGGCTGAGCCTCCAGACTGATGTAAATGTTTTGTGTTCATTGCAATATAAAAGAAACATAGAGTGTAATTCTTAGCCATATGGTTAAATAGTTTCCCAGACAAAACTGCATTTTTTAAAAGCAAGTCCTTCAAATAACTTACCCTCTAAGTAAACAATGACTTAGAGACAAAATAGCAATTAGCTTACCTAATTTTCCTGGTGTAGAAGAAAAGTTATATCCATTTCTAGGGTGTGCTGAAAGTAAATTAATGACCATGCATTTGAGCTAGAATGAGATTGATATTACTGAATGTGGTAGGAAAATCATTATGAATAACTTATGAATTTTAAGAATCTGTATTATGTTTCTTTTCATTTCTTCTTTCAATGGCTGTGAATTTAGAGCTGCTTGAATCTAAGACTTCAGGAAGAAACAGGAAAAGAAAGCAACCTTATTTGTTATACATCTGCAAGTACTGTTTTTCTGGTGTGTGATACATCATGCTCATGGGATTATTTGTGCATTCTGTTTCCGAGATGTTGGTAATTTATTTCAAATCTCTTTAGCATACTTATTTAAATAAAAATTATGAGAAAGGGCCTATTTCTTATCAATAAGAAAATATATACTACTTAGAAAATCCTGTGATATATGTGGTTCTCTCTATGTACAGATACTGTACTTATTATCCATGCAATATCTCAGCATCATATCTTTTAAAATTTAGATTTCATTGTGAATTCAGCAGTAACAGCCTCTATAATAGCCATGTCAGGACTAACTAGATTGCCATTGATGTGATTTAAAAATATGCACTATATATCAGGAAAGGTGTGAATTATAGTTTGATTTAAAGAAGACAGATCTCTTATGACAATTACTTTACAGGCTATGACATTTTCAATCTTGTTATATGAGATTTTCCTTTCTGCATAGTATATTTACATTGAAAGCTTACATATATTGTGCCCTGAGAATTCAATTAGTTAGATTTTCTTTTAATTGTAAATGATGGTTGAAGATACTATCAAAACTCACTCATCCACTCATTCATCAACACTTGCATGCTTACTGAATACTATGCTAGTTGCTAGGAATAAAAAGATGAATAGTAAATGATCAATTCTGTAGTGAAAACTATAGCCTAATAGGACAAGCAAAGAAATCAACAATTTTCATGTGGTATGGTTTTCCATACCTGCTGAGAATACAGGTATATTCTGGTTCATTAAATAATTATAGTTTTTATCATAAATTAATACCTTAGAAATCTGATCTATAAAACTTTTTTGAAGTTAACATGATTCAAGCATGAAAGACTGATTCCCTCTTAGTTTAAAGAAAAAAATCAAATTTCTGACCTTTCACAGCTGAGTTCTAGAACCTGGAAAGTGGAAATCTACTGAAGAAAGATGACTCTTAAAATCCAGGCAATTTTCCCTCTAATGCTGTTATTCCACCTCATCTTCTTTAAGGAGCACAATCAACATGTATATATGATATAGTTCAAAATGGGAGAGTGCACAAATGGTAGAGTACCGCAAAATAATCCTCAGTAGATTGTAAACACAGATTTCAAATTTTTACATTTAAGTCTGAATTTAAGTGTGCATGTAAAAGAGAATGAAAAATATTAGTTGTTGGAAATATAGTTCTAATGATTAAATTTTATTAGGGGTAAAACCTGGCAATAGAAAGGAACTAGCATTGTTAAATGGCATAGAATCTGATTTTTATTTTAAATGCACTATTTCATTTAATCTTAAAAAATTATTAGCTGAGGCTTAGAATAAAGAGGAAATTTGTTCAAGAAAAAATGCTAAGAGATTCACCATTTATTTTTATTTTATTTTTTTTGGCCGCACCACGTGGCATGTAGGGTCCTAGTTTCCCAACCAGGGATTGAACCCGCACCCAATTCATTGGAAGCATGGAGGCTTAACCACTGGACCTCCAGGGAAGTCCAACCTTTTATTTATTGATATAATAAGTTTAATGAGAGAAAGACCTGGTTCTTCCTTTTCTTTGTATTTCCAGTGCCTTGTAGACCAACTTAAATATAAATATTTGAATGATAAATTTCTGAGGTTACAGAGATAATTAACTTACAGCAATGATATCTTTCTAATGTCAAAGTTCTTAAATAGGTATCCATTGATCTTATGTAGAAGCAAGAAGCAGCAGCCTTAATACATACTTAGGAAAATCATCATAACAGGACAAAACATTTTGCCCAATATTTTCTATGATTCAAGACCTTGCATTTTAGGGAGATTTTGGAATATTTTCAGGGAAGTTCAAGGAAGTGTACTTGTTTTAGCCACAGTATACATCTTAGATAATTAATGGGCATCTTAGTTCATGCTTCTATAACAAATGATCATAAACTGGGTGGCTTATAAACAACATAAATTTATTTCTCACACTTCTGGAGTCTGAGAAGCCCAAGATCAAGGCTCCAGCATATTCGGTGTCTAGAGAAAATCCACTTCTCAGTTCACAGATGGTCATCATCTCCCTGCATTCTCACATGGCAGACGGGGCAAGAGAGCTCTTGGGGTCTCTTATAAGGTCACTAAACCCACCCATGAGGGTTCCATCCTCATGAGCTAATCACCAGCCCAAAGGTTCCACTGCTTAATACTATCACATTGGGGGTATTTCAAAATGTGGATTTTGTGTAAAATCTATAAACAAACGTTCAAGCTATAGCAATGAGAAAGCTATAAAACTATTATTCTCTTTTCTGAGCCATTAAATAAGATCTATATTTAAAAGCAATTTGAACATTTTCACTGGTGGGTTGTATATTTGGCTCTAGCTATGTTTTTCATAATTGAACAGTGGTAATTCAAGCTGTCTTCATCAGCTACTACTATGACAACTAGATGTGGGAGGCCAAAAAAAAAGGTTGCTGGTCATATTACAATGTGAAATGCTATGCTTCCATTTCAACAAATTCAAAATTTCTGAGCTCAATATGAAATGAATTAGTATAAAGTGCATTTGCACACATCACAGAGAATGAGCCCATGGCCCATGGCTGGCAAAGAGAAAGATTATCAAACATCTTACAACAGAGTTATTTCCAGTTAAAGAAGGTTGGACTTGGATCAAATGTTCTCTCTGGTTACAAATTTAAGAGATATCAGGAAGAACGAGCTTGTCTGAACTCCACTACCAGTACCTCCCACATTTAAAACACTGACATTTAACCAATTCTCTTTATTATATAGGTCTAGCAACTTAGAGAGATTGCTCCAATGTTTCCCATTTTGCTGGGTTGGAAGAACAGTGTGAATTTTAAGAAAGTAGACTGCAGGATCATGACAGGCTGCATTTGAGACTTGACTCTGGAAATGGTGGCTGTGTAACTTAGGGTAAATTCGATAATATCTATACTTCATAGAGTTGTAAGGATTAAATGAATTAAAAATATGAAAAAAAACCCACTTAGAGCTCTGTGCTAGCACAGAGTAAGGATCCAATAAAAAATACTTACTTGTTTATTTGTTCATCTCTCTATGTGAAATTATCTTTAAGTTTTCCAAATCATAAAGCAAGTCCCAGGAAATTTTCCAGAGATTCTGACATTCACATAGTCTATCAGTATCCTCAAATCTTCAACTCTATACTTGCTTAGTTTAAATCATATTATCCATCCTTTTAGGTACTTCTTCCCACCTCCACTAACTATACCTATTGTTCCTGCTTTTCTATCAAAAACTCAACACTTGTTAAATCCAAGCTGAATCATGTGCCTCTGTGAAGATGAATGAGGCTGGAGAAATACTCACCACTACGCTAACTTGCCTCATGTTAAATCTATAATCACAGATGTGGAGTGAGACCCTCGCCCTGCTATGATTTTTCCCAACACATTTTGCTAGTTACCCCCACTTCCATTCATTTGAGTACTTTTCCGCACATTCTCTTTTCTTCAAACTTATAATCCTCCCTTTTTATCATGCTCTGATAACCTTGCTTCTTCGGTGATTAGGGGAAAAACCAAAAGTAATAAAGTTTTGTGTCCTTAAAACCTCACAAAACCACAGCACCAATACCTCCTGCATCTGTACCAAGATGCTCCCTTTCTTCTTGTTGCAGCTGGTGACTTATCCACTATCTTATCTAATGCCAGGCTCCACTTGTGCCCTGCATTTTGTATCCTATTTTTAGTCATGGAATATCCTTCTGTAAAATTTCCGTCTTTCTGACATTATCAGATTTTCCCTCTGAGCAGAATTATTATTATTATTATTATCATTATTTTGTGTGTGTGTGTGTGTGTGTGTGTGTGTGGTACGCGGGCCTCTCACTGCTGTGGCCTCTCCCGTTGCGGAGCACAGGCTCCGGACGCGCAGGACCAGCGGCCATGGCTCACGCGCCCAGCTGCTCCGCGGCACGTGGGATCCTCTCGGACCGGGGCATGAACCCGTGTCCCCTGCATCGGCAGGCGGACTCTCAACCACTGCGCCACCAGGGAAGCCCCTGAGCAGAATTATTTTTTAAAAATTTCCCAACTTAATTAAAAAGAAAACTCTTTATATCCTTCCAGCTACTCCCCAATTGTCTGCTCTATTATAGCAAATGGCTCAACTATATAGCCTGCATTTTGCTGCCTGCATTTCTTTTTTTAAATTTTTATTATTTTTTTATACAGCAGGCTTTTATTAGTTATCCATTTTATACATATCAGTGTATATATGTCAATCCCAAACTCCCAATTCATCCCACCACCATTTCCTGCTTTCCCCCCCTTGGTGTCCACACGTTTGTTCTCTACATCTATGTCTCCATTTCTGCCTTGCAAACCGGTTCATCTCTACCATTTTTCTAGATTCCACATATATACGTTAATATATGATATTTGTTTTTCTCTTTCTGACTTACTCCACTCTGTATGACAGTCTCTAGGTCCATCCACATCACTACAAATGACCCAATTTCATTCCTTTTTATGGCTGAGTAATATTCCATTGTATATACGTACCACATCTTCTTTACCCATTCATCTGTCGATGGGCATTTAGGTTGCGTCCATGACCTGGCTATTGTAAATAGAGCTGCAATGAACATTGGGGTACATGACTCTTTTTGAATTATGGTTTTCTCTGGATATAGGCTCAGTAGTGGGATTGCTGGGTCATATGGTAAATCTATTTTTAGTTTTTTAAGGAACCTCCATACTGTTCTCCATAGTGGTTGTATCAATTTGTCGGCATTTCTTCTTTTCCCTTCTTTCTTGAATTTTTTTATTCATGATGTCCTTCCCATCCTTTGTCTGTAAATACTTTTTCAAAGTCCCCTATGATTAACACATCACCAAATCCCATAGACATTTCTCAATCTATATACTTTACAATTTAAAACAGATCATTACTTGATATTTCCATATTAATTTCTTATTGACACTTTAAATGGTTTCTGAGACATCCCACACTTTTACACATCCACTTACATCTCTGGACATAGCTTTTCATTCTCTTTTCTTGGTTTTGATTTGATCTCAACCTCTAAACACTGGAGTTCCCAGACCTCAATCTTGTAATCACTTCCTTTTTCTACCTATAACACTCCTTGGTCTCATCTAGTTACTGGCTTTTTATTATCATTTATATTAATAATTCTGAAATACATTTTAACCCATGTAATTCTCATAAATTCCAGACTTCTATATTCAAGTATCTACACTGTATTTCAAGATTAATATATTCACAAAATACTTTGATCTTTGACAACTTCTAAACCCATTGTTCATTCAGTATTTTTACTGTAATAAATGAAAATATTCTTCCACAGTCATTCAAGCCCTAAACCTTAGAGGCCTCTTGATCACTTTACCTACTGTTCCACTCCATATTCAGTTCATCTACTGGTATTACTAGCTCCATTTACTGGTGAAAGAGAACAGAATATGCCAATCCAAAATATGCCATTTTAGCATATTGAATGCTAAATACGCTGTCTAAAAGAGACCAATTTCAGACCTAGGGACACATACAGACTGAAAGTGAGGGGATGGAAAAACCATATTCCATGCAAATGGAAATCAAAAGAAAGCTGGAGTACCAATTCTCATATCAGACAAAACAGACTTTAAAATAAAGATGATTACAAGAGACAAAGAAGAAAACTACATAATGATAAAGGGATTAATCTAAGAAGAAGATATAACAATTGTAAATATTTATGCACCCAACATAAGAGCACCTCAATACATAAGGCAAATGCTAACAGCCATAAAAGATGAAATGGATGGTAACGCAATAATAGTAGGGGACTTTAATACCCCACTTTCACCAATGGACAGATCAAACTGAAAATAAATAAGGAAACACAAGCTTTAAATGACACATTAAACAAGATAGATTTAATTGATATTTACAGTACATTCCATCCAAAAACAACAGAATACTTTCTTCTCAAGTGCTCAAGGAACATTCTCCAGGATAGATCACATCTTGGGTCACAAATCAAGCCTTGGTAAATTTAAGAAAATTGAAATCGTATAAAGTATCTTTTCTGACCACAATGCTATGAAACTTGATATCAATTACAGGAAAAAATCTGTAAAAAATACAAAAACATGGAGGCTAAACAATACACTATTTAATAACCAAAAGATCACTGAAGAAATCAAAGTGGAAATAAAAAAATACCTAGAAACAAATGACAATGAAAACACGATGATCCAAAACTTATGAGATACAGCAAAAGCAGTGTTAAGAGGAAAGTCTATAGCAATACAATCCTACCTTAAGAAACAAGAAACATCTCAAATAAACAACTTAACCTACATCTAGAGCAATTAGAGAAAGAAGAACAAAACACTCCAAAGTTAGCAGAAGGAAAGAAATCATAAAGACCAGATCAGAAATAAATGAAAAAGAAATTAAGGAAACAATAGCAAAGATCAATAAAACTAAAAGCTGGTTCTTTGAGAAGATAAACAAAATTGATAAACCATTAGCCAGACTCATCAAGAGAAAAAGGGAAAAGACGCAAACCAACAGAATTAGAAATGAAAAAGGAGAAGTAACAAATGACACTGCAGAAATACGAAGGATCATGAGAGATTACTACAAGCAACTCTATGCCAATAAAATGCACAACCTGGAAGAAATGGACACATTCTTAGAAAAGCACAACCTTCCAAGATTGAACCAGGAAGAAGTAGAAAATATAAAAAGACCAATCACAAGCACTGAAATTGAAATTGTGATGAAAAGTCTTCCAACTAACAAAAGCCCAGGACTAGATGGCTTCACAGGCGAATTCTATCAAATACTTAGAGAAGAGCTAACACCCATCCTTCTCAAACTATTCCAAAATATAACCGAGGGAGGAACACTTCCAAACTCATTCTATGGGCCACCATCACCCTGATACCAAAACCAGACAAAGATGTCACAAGAAAAGAAAACTACAAGCCAATATCACTTATGAATATAGACGTAAAAATCCTCAAAAAACTACTGGCAAACACAATCCAACAGCACATTAAAAGGATCATACCCCATGATCAAGTGGGGTTTATCCCAGGAATGCAAGGATTCTTCAGTATACGTAAATCAATCAATGTGATACACCATATTAACAAATTGAAGGATAAAAACCATATGATCATCTCAATATGCAGAGAAAGCTTTTGACAAAATTCAACACCCATTTATGATAAAAACTCTGCAGAAAGGGCATAGAGGGAACTTACCTCAACATAATAAAGGCCAGGTAAGACAAATCTACAGCCAACATTGTATTCAATGGTAAAATACTGAAAACATTTCCACTAAGATCAGGAAGAAGACTAGGTTGCCCACTCTCACCACTATTATTCAGCATAGTTTTGGAAGTTTCAGCCACAGCATTCAGAGAAGAAAAAGAAATAAAAGGAACCCAAATGGAAAAGAAGTAAAACTGTCACTGTTTGCAGGTGACATGATACTATACATAGAGAAACCTAAAGATGCTACCGGAAAACTACTAGAGGTAATCAATGGCTTTGGTAAAGTAGCAGGATACAAAATTATTGCACAGAAATCTCTTGCATTCCTATACACTAATGATGAAAAATCTGAAAGAGAAATTAAGGAAACACTCCCATTTACCATTGCAACAAAAAGAATAAAATACCTAGGAATAAACCTACCTAAGGGGAAAAAAGTTTCTGTATGCAGAAACTGTAAGACACTAATGAAAGAAACTAAAGATGAAACAAGCAGATGGAGAGATATGCCATATTCTTGGATTGGAAGAATCAACATTTTGAAAATGACTCTACTACCCAAAGCAATCTACAGATTTAATGCCATCCCTATCAAACTACCAATGGCACTTTTAACAGAACTAAAACAAAAAATTTCACAATTTTTAAGGAAACACAAAAGACCCTGAATAGCTAAAGAAATCTTGAGAAAGAAAAACAGAGCTGGTGGAATGAGGCTTCCTGATTTCAGACTATACTACAAAGCTACAGTAATCAAGATAGCATGGTACTGGCACAAAAACAGAAATATAGATCAATGGAACACGATAGAAAGTCCAGAGATAAACCCACGCACATACGGTCACCTTATCTTTGATAAAGGAGGCAAGAATATAAAACAGAGAAAAGACAGCCTCTTCCACAAGTGGTGCTGGGGAAACTGGACAGCTACATGTAAAAGAATGAAATTAGAACATTCTCTAACACCATACACAGAAATAAACTCAAAATGGAGTCAAGACCTAAATGTAAGGCCAGACACTATAAAACTCTTAGAGGAAAACATAGGCAGAACACTCTATGACAGAAATCACAGCAAAATTCTTTTTGAACCACCTCCTAGGGAAATGGAAATAAAAACAAAAATAAGCAAATGGAACTTAATGAAACTTACAAACTTTTGCACAGCAAAGGAAACTATAAAAAAGAAGAAAATACAACCCTCAGAATGGGAGAAAATATTTGCAAATGAAGCAACTGACAAAGGATTAATCTCCAAATTATACAAGCAGCTCATGCAGCTCAATATCAAAAAAACAAACCACCCAATCGAAAAATGGGCGGAAGACCAAATAGAAATTTCTCCAAAGAAGATATACAGATTGCCAACAAACACATGAAAGGATGCTCATCATCACTAATCATTATAGAAATGCAAATCAAAACTACAATGAGGGGCTTCCCTGTTGGCGTAGTAGTTGAGAGTCCACCTGCCGATGCAGGGGACACGGGTTCATGCCGCAGTCCGGGAAGATCCCACATGCCGCGGAGCGGCTGGGCCCGTGAGCCATGGCTGCTCAGCCTGCGCGTCCAGTGCCTGTGCTCCGCAACGGGAGGGGCCGCAGCGGTGAGAGGCCCGCATACCGCAAAAAAAAATAAATAAATAAAACTACAATGAGGTATTACATCACACCTGTCAGAATGGCCATCATCAAATAATCTACAAACAATGAATGCTGGAGAGGGTGTGGAGAAAACGGAACCGTCTTGCATTGTTGGTGGGAATGTAAATTGCTACAGCCACTATTGGGAACAGTATGGAGGTTCCTTAACAAACTAAAAATAGAACTACCATAAGACCCAGCAATCCCACTCCTGGGCATATACCCTGAGAAAACCATAACTCAGAAAGAGTCATGTACCACAATGTTCATTGCAGCACTATTTACAATAGCCAGGACATGGAAACAACCTAAGTGTCCATCAACAGATGAATGGATAAAGAAGATGTGGCACATACATACAATGGAATATTACTCAGCCATAAAAAGAAACGAAATTAAATTATTTGTAGTGAGGTGGATGGATCTAGAATCTGTCATACAGAGTGAAGTAAGTCAGAAAGGGAAAAACAAATACTGTATGCTAACACATATATATGGAATAATAAAAAAAAAGGTTCTTAAGTACCTATGGGCAGGACAGGAATAACGACACAGACGTAGAGAGTGGACTTAAGGACATGGGGGGGAAGGGTAAGCTGGGACAAAGTGAGAGAGTGGCATTGACATATATACAGTACCAAGTGTAAAACAGATAGCTAATGGGAAGCAGCCACATAGCATAGGGAGATCAGCTCGGTGCTTTGTGAGCACCTAGATGCTTGGGTAGGGAGGTTGGGAGGGGCATGCAAGAGGGAGGGGATATGGGGATATATGCATGCATATAGCTGATTCACTTTGTTAAACAGCAGAAACTAATACAACACTGTAAAGCAATTAATACTCCAATAAAGATGTTAAAATAAACTAAAAGTTGTGGGAAAAAAAAGAGTTCTGGATTAATTTTTTATCTGAGAATAGGTGCAGTATGCAAAGTATTTGTTAAGGAGTGTGCTTGAAAGCAACATGTAAGGCAGGGAAGGACATGAAACAGGATTGTTCAAAGGGAAAAATGGAACCATGATGTAGATCCAATAACAACCTCAAATGACCCTATTCCATGATATTCTATAGTACCTTTAGAGTGAACCTCCATTATGCCAAGGTGGCCGAGTCTTTACCCTGTTTGGACCTGTAATCCAAGCAGAGGTGTAATTTAGTGTGTGGTGGAACTCTGCAGTTGAGCTAATCCCTGAAGGAACTGACATCTGAAGGCTTCTGTGATAATGTTCCTAGCAGATGAAACATGTCCAGCAGAGAGACCTGGCAGTTTTTTCACAGGGTCTCCTTCAATATGCTTTATTTTTCCATATGATTTGTTCGTATCTGTCATTTATACTTTGATTGAGTCACTGATTGATTGATTAACTTAATGAGGGCAAGGAATTCATCTCTTGGTCACTTTCTAATAATAACTGTGTCAAAAACTGGTGCTCAATAAACATTTTTTAGATGATGAATGAGGCTGAAAAATTAGAGACCAAGCTATGATATATAAGTATTGTTAAAAAAATATGTTGTATCTAATTCTGCCCTCTTTAATTTCTGGCTGACTTAGATTTAATCTCCAGTTCTGATATGTGCAATTGACCCTTAAACAACCCAGGTGTTAGGGGCACCAACCAACCTCAGATTGTGTAGTACTGTAGTATTGACTATTGGAAAAAAATCCATGTGTAAGTGGATCTGCTCCGTTCAAACCTATGTTATTCAAGGGTCAACCTTATTAGCTAATTGACCCTGGGCTCATAGATAATCCCTTTGGTTAAAATACTTGATTTGGTGTAGAGATAAAAAAATAAAGTATCCTTGTAAAACATTTACATAATAGTTATAATTATTAGCAGCAAAGAAAATGTTACAATTATTATTAAAGAAAGGTAAATAATTGTATTCTGCCATCAATCCCTAATTGATCAGATTTAATCTCACATTCTAAATATGGGGAGATATTTTAGATTTTGGCTTATTTCTACCATAAGATACTTCTAGTCGTCTCATCCAGGAATCTTGTGTCTGAAATGAAGTCCTGGGAAGTCCTGTTCATTCTGTTTTGAAAACTCTTCAGTTAGTTTCTCGTTTGCAACAAATGCTAATGTCTGACAGCCTTAGCTAGTAATGGCATCCATTATCTTCAGCTTCTTTTCTGAAACTTAGAATTTAAAAAAATAGGCTTTTTTTCTGGGCACTGTTTTTTTTTTTTTTTCTTTTTTTTTCCGGTTCGCGGGCCTCTCACTGTTGTGGCCTCTCCCGTTGCGGAGCACAGGCTCCAGACGTGCAGGCTCAGCGGCCATGGCTCACGGGCCCAGCCGCTCCGTGGCATGTGGGATCTTCCCGGACCGGGGCACGAACCCGTGTCCCCTGCATCGGCAGGCGGACTCTCAACCACTGCGCCACAGGGAAGCCCTGGGCACTGTGAGGGAGGAGAACACTTTTAACATGTACCTTCTAGATTCTTCTGCCAAATTTAGTGTTTCTGAATTTCCAAATAAATTGACTGAAGATCTCTCTGTTGTTCTACCTTTCCATCTTTTTCTCAGTGAATGTTAAATCAGATATTTCAATTTCCTTTTCCCTGATCTTAGGTACTACCTCTACTTCAATTACTCTTTGTAAGCTAGTCATTTTCTCTGCTTCCATCATACTTCTTATAAATGGCTTTTCTTATACATTTAAAATGGATTTTGAACATGACAAAAATGGAATAATATCATTAAAACTCTAGATTCCTTAACATAACTTTCCTTTGGAATTTTCAAATGAGTACGCTTGTCTCAACATGAGGTAATCAGAGCTGCAAAAATATTTAGAATGAGTTATTAGAAAATGGGAATCACATCTTACTTTTTTTTTAATAGATCTTTATTGGAGTATAATTGCTTCACAATACTGTCAGTTTCTGTTGCACAACAAAGCAAATGAGCCATATGCACACACATGTCCCCATATCCTCTTCCTCTTGAGCCTCTCTCCCATCCTCCCTATCCCACCCATCTAGGTCTTCGCAAAGTGCCAAGCCGATCTCCCTGTGCTATGCTGCTGCTTCCCTGATAGTACCTTACCAGTATTTGAATGGTTTGATGATTTTTCTGTAGATTGATGATAAATCAAATGAGATACCTCTTTCAATATTTACTTTTAATATCAGTACATAAGCAATCAAAGCATGTAAAGCCGGGGTCACTTTCAGAAGTGATTGCAGTGTTCCCAATCCAGTAAGATTTGAATTCTTAAGAGTATTTACATATCAAAAAGAAACTGTTAATCAAAATATGAGATTTGGTTGACCAAAATTCTATAAGATAATTAGAGTGATTAAGTAAAATCCAGAGTGGCCCTGTCAAGTACTAACCTACCATAAGTAAGTTTTTTTAAGCAAAGATCTTTGGAAACAGTATTCTGGTAGCAAGTCATCCCTTTCTGAAGGTGGATACAAAAAAATCAGTGAAAGAACTTTGCTAATTCCTGTGCGATCTGTACAACCATACCATTTGTGAGAAAGGAATGCAACAGGGTATTTTAGTTAATGCATTAAACCTAAATTCACTTTCTATATTCCAAAGCTGTAGTCTCCATACAACCTTCCAATTTTTATTTGGCTTCCCCTATGGGTCTGCTGAGATCAAAATACAACTGGTCATGTGGTGTTCTGATTAAATAACATCATGAATGCACTATACAAAGAGAAAGCTTTTTTCACTGTGCAGAACAAATCAGATTTTGAGACTAAGGAAAAGACTAAATTCTGAACTGTGATATAGTCATCAAACAAATGTTAGGAGACAACTTGTAACTAACTTTCTCTTTCTCTCTGGCTCATTATTTAATTTCCTCAGATTTTACAGAAGGTAGTTGATAAACCCTTATTGTACTGAATTAAAATAGTACAAGGATTAATGTAGTAATTCCTATATACAAAATGGAGTATCTTTTTGTTGGCAATTCAGCCAGTCCTCTGGGAAGTTCCATGCACTCTACATAAGTGACTAGGAACATAAAGATCATGACCTGATGTGCAGTATGGGTTAGAATTTCCCACATGTATTAACCAGAGACTATCAGCAACTTTTCCCCGTTTGTAGTCTCATGATCTCTTCATGCAGTTTACCTTCGTGATCTTGGCATTTTACCATTCATATATGCTGAGTGTTTCTACAATCTTGACAATATGATGATATTAAAGTGGAAGAGCCAGGAATCATAGATAGTTGGAGAGAATGGTAAGCTAAAGTTTACTAACTCCAAACTTCTTATTTTATAGCTGTAGCATGATTGGGACCCTTGGGAATAGAAATCATATTTCCAGATTCCTGTGGCATGAGATAAAGCTGCACCTAGAAAAATCAGAATGAGATTATATCCTCCAAGGAGCTGCACAAATTAGGTGTCATCATCCAAACTGTCTCCCACTCATCCTTACCTTTCAATACTTATTGCCAATGCAGATATTTTCCTCTATGAAAACAAAAAACAAACAACCCACCCACCCCTACCAAAAAAATTAAAAAATTACATGATAAATTTCATGTAAATATAAATTGGTTACTAAAAGCTGAACAAGAATGATTCTGTACTCGAATGATTATGATGACAATGACAACTACAATGATGATGGTGATGATAAAGATAAAGCAAATTCTGCAAATGAAGCAACTGACAAAGGATTAATCTCCAAAATTTATAAGCAGCTCATGCAGCTCAATAACAAAAAAACAAACAACCCAATCCAAAAATGGGCAGAAGACCTAAATAGACATTTCTCCAAAGAAGATATACAGATTGCCAACAAACACATGAAAGGATGCTCAACATCATTAATCATTAGAGAAATGCAAATCAAAACTACAATGAGATATCATCTCACACCAGTCAGAATGGCCGTCATCAAAAAATCTAGAAACAATAAATGCTGGAGAGGGTGTGGAGAAAAGGGAACACTCTTGCACTGCTGGTGGGAATGTGAATTGGTACAGCCACTATGGAGAACAGTATGGAGGTTCCTTAAAAAACTAAAAATAGAACTACCATATGACCCAGCAATCCCACTACTGGGCATATACCCTGAGAAAACCATAATTCAAAAAGAGTCATGTACCAAAATGTTCATTGCAGCTCTATTTACAATAGCCCGGAGATGGAAACAACCTAAGTGTCCATCATCGGATGAATGGATAAAGAAGATGTGGCACATGTATACAATGGAATATTACTCAGCCATAGAAAGAAACGAAATTGAGCTATTTGTAATGAGGTGGATACACCTAGAGTCTGTCCTACAGAGTGAAGTAAGTCAGAAAGAGAAAGACAAATACCATATGCTGACACATATATATGGAATTTAAGAAAAAAAAATGTCATGAAGAACCTAGGGGTAAGACAGGAATAAAGACACAGACCTACTAGAGAATGGACTTGAGGATATGGGGAGGGGGAAGGGTAAGCTGTGACAAAGTGAGAGAGAGTCATGGACATATACACACTAACAAACGTAGTAAAGTAGATAGCTATTGGGAAGCAGCCGCATAGCACAGGGAGATCAGCTAGGTGCTTTGTGATCGCCTGGAGGGGTGGGATAGGGAGTGTGGGAGGGAGGGAGACGCAAGAGGGAAGAGATATGGGAAAATATGTATATGTATAACTGATTCACTTTGTTATAAAGCAGAAACTAACATACCATTGTAAAGCAATTATACTCCAATAAAGATGTAAAAAAAAAAAAGATAAAGCAAATTCATGACAATAAATTAAATTAATACAAAAGGCTATATATGATATAAAACTCTCAACCCTGCCTCTAAATTCTATTTGTTAACTAAAATCACTTTTCTGTATTGACTTTCTCCCATGGTAAACCTTAGATATCACAAATAGGTCTGTTTCATTCTTTAACCTTATATTCTATTGAAGGGGTGTATCAAAATTTATATAAATCCATCCTTTATTTACCATATTTATGTGAATTCTAGCCTTAGTTCTTTACTAATAGTACAAAAATAAATATAGCTTTATAAATTTGTCCAATATGTTTATTGGATAAATTCCTATGAGTGATATGTGTGTGTAATAGTTAAACCTGGTGGAATAAATCTGCAACACATGCAGCAAAAGACAATTCTTTACATGGAGATGAGTTTTCACAAAGAAAAAAGGAAAAGAATCCACTTGAAAAATGTAAAACTAGTATGAATAGATTCATAAAAATTCATAATAAAACTGTGAAAATTATTTAACCTCACTCATCCTGGAATCAGTGTTTTCTGTTGTTTTTTTTAATTTTGCTTTTTTACTTAACGGATTGACAAAGACAAAAACATTTGTTATCACTGAGTATTGGTGAAGTCATGTGGTCACAGTGGCTCTCTTATAGTGTTGAAGCACACATAATGTAATACAACCTCTTTGCAGAGTTATATGGCGATATCTATACATAATTACAATTATACATTTATATTGAACTTTACTGGGACTTTAAAAAATGTTCTTTGGAAGATTAAAAAAAACTTTAAAAACTTGCTGGAACATGAAACACATGCCATAAGTATGTACAGTTGGGTTATGTGCCAGGGTTGTCTGTTGATTTATGTATGAGTGCCACCTAAGCTCATTTCAATCACATTTAGTTTATTTACTTTGTTTCATTCTGAAGGAATGAATTCACTCTCATCATTTTGTCTGTGGTTGAGAAAATTGAACTCTAACAGATTGCAGTCCAGGAAGAAATTGCCTAGTGTTACAGCTGCAAGTAATTGCTAAACTCCCATGTGCCTCAGGGGAGAAAGTATGTCCTTGATTAGAAAAACATGCAAGGAAAAAGAGGCAGTAAGCTCACAGTTAATGGGCAAGATAGGGTTCTTTGTTAAGTTCTTCAGAGCAACAAGACACATTCTTCTCCATTTTTACTAACTAGAGGATTAATTTATATTCCAAAAAAAAGTTAAAATTCTAATCATTCTTCAACATTAAGTAGGGATTCTATATATTCTCATTAGCATACAGAAGGTCAATTTAATTCAAATAAGGTAGATAAATAAATAAATCCAAGGGACTTATTTAAATTCATTTAATACATAATTCTAAATTATATACTTCAGACAACACTGCCACAAAGGAAATATGATAGTTTACTGTTCAATTATGATGGATCCTACAGTCAGAAAATCAATATGCTGCAGTAATATAAGCACTTAAGATTGTTTCTTGTATACCAGAAAGTATTATTTCCATGTCTTTCAAGAAGGAAAAGAAAACGTATTTTTCCATCTACTCACTCTATTTCTGATTAGAATTTCACCATAAATGGGTATATAATTTATATATCAACTTGAATCATCAGAGTGTATATATATATATATATATATATATGTTTGAAGTCACTAAACATATTACATTTACCAATGCAGAGTTCGTTTTATATGTATACTAATATATATGTTCCATGTATAAGCTTTCTGCGTTGCTATTTATTCATGATCAAACCACTATTTTTCTCTTATGTCTACTAATAACTGTGAAGAAACACTGAAGAGAGCCAAAAAACAGATAAAAAACACAAAATACAAAGTTAAAGTACGCCTGTATAAATGTGCCCATATTGGTGGCAGATGAGTAGTACCTGACGGGCATGTAATTAAGTAAAGTCAATTTAATATTTAGAAAACTGTGCATCATATAAATATTTATACACATATCTAGTACAGGTGTATAAAGTATTAGAGCACATCAAAATTTTTTCTCAAGGAAAAAGCAAATTGTTTCTAGAAGAGTCAAATTTTTTTATGATAAATAGCCAAACCACTCTTACAATTCTCCCAAATTAAAAAAAAAAGAACAACAATCAAAGCAACAATTTCCAAAGCAACAACAAACAAACCTAAACATATAGAAGTTAAATTATTGACAAATATTATTCTTTGCATATTGGGCCACTAAATGTAAGGTAAATATATACATAGAGACTTCAGGTAAAGAAAAATGAAGTTTTTCACAACCATGTCACTATACCTTAACCTCATACCTCTCAAAGAAAATAATTGACAGTATTTAAATGAGATGGCATTCTAATATTATTGTTCCTAGGTAGAACTTAAAATAAACACTGACAAAGGCATAAAAATAGGTTAAGGTAACAGAGCAGGACCCTATGGGGCCTTCCCAGGACAGACCCCTCCTCCCACGTCCTCTACCTGTCTCACTACCTGTCTGTCTCAGTAGAACTGTAGTTTCCCAGGCCTCGCCTGAGTCACAAAAGCCTGGCTCAAAAATTAATGATTGAAAGGATGTAAACATGTAGTGACAACAATAGCAGCTGGGCCTGGTGGACTGGTAAGAATTTAAACAGTGAATCAGCCATATGGTAGTCACTGAATATTTAGCTCCTCTCTGAAGTACAGTAAGTCCCCTACATATGAACCTTCAAGTGGCAAACTTTCAAAGATGCGAATGTACATTTGCATGTCCAACCACATAAATTAGTTAACGGGTCTGCAAAGTTACTGTACTGTAAGATTAAAAATGTTTTCCTTATATTTTGTGTTTGTTTGGTTTTTATGTATTATTTGTGTGAAAAGTATTATAAACCTATTGTGGTACAGTACTGTATAGCCGATTTTGTTAGTTGGGTACCTAGGCTAACTTTGTTGGACTTAACGAACAAATAGGACTTAACAAACGTGCTCTCGGAAAGGAACTCATTCACATGTAGGGGACTTACTGTACCTAGATAACAGTATCTGATGCATATTTCCTGAGTTATTTTACAGATGCTAAAACCGCCACCAAGTGGAAGAATTTAAGTACTTGATGACCATGAGCACATTGCCCCCAGGTCTACTGAAGCCTGAGGATTGATAATGTTAACCCCTGTGACACCACCAGAGAACTGTGCACAAGCTGATCACACACCCTGCAACACCCTTCCCTCACTTTGCTTTTCAAAATGCTTCCTGGAGACCCAGGATGGAGTTTGGGCTTTATGAGCATTAGCTGCTCCGGACGCCTCGTCTGGTGCCTTACGATAAACGCTGCACTTTTCTTTACCACAACCCAGTGTCAGTAGACTGGCTTTACTGATGTGGGCAAGTGGACCCAAGTTTGGTTCAGTAACATTAATATGGAGAGAGCTACATCTACATCCACAGTGACAGAAGTGAAAGGGATGTTTTGATTAAACTAGAAACTATATGACTACAACTTTAGTTTGGCCTGATTCAATAAATAAAAAAGCTAAGATTTTCCTTGTTATTGTAAACGTTCATTCAACTTTTTGGTTAAAAAAACTAATATTACTTAGTGCACTGTATATAAAACTAATATTACTTAGTGCACTGTATATAATATCTAATGCAATCCTTACCAAAGAAAAATCTTATAAAAATAGTATTATTTTCCTTTTTGACAAGTGAGAAAATTTAGCTTTATTGACATTAGGAAACTTCTTCAGTAATGTACAAGTAGAAAATAACAAAACTAAATTTATTAATATACAATAGAAAGTCTTTCAAGGGATTTAATAAAATTTAAATAAAGTAAGGAATTTCAATATGATATATTGTTTCTATTGTTTCAGGATTTTAAATAGAGGCCAGGCTTTGCTATTGTATTCTTCAGTGTCTTCTCTCCATTTTGGTCATGGAGAGATTAACTGTTTTAAAAGACAAAATCCAAACAGTTCAACTAGTTAATTAAGAAATTCAAGCCTCTTCATTACTAAAATTTCAAAGGCAAATTTTTTGGTATATTTATCAGTCATAGTTGTTGTTTTTTAAGCAACAGGCTAATTTAAGATGAAGGATTTAAGTATTGCAAGGATATCAAGAGTTCTCAGAATTTATGACAGACTTAGAAAAAACAAGTAGCAAGGAAGCTCTAGAAGCAAATGTTTGAGACAATGGTTTGGTCAAACCACCCCAAGGTCAGTATGGCTTTTACAGTAAATATGGCCTTCCATAAGTAACAATGACAATGATAAGAGTTAAGTTTTATTGAGTTTTGAGTGGATTCAAGGCTCTTTTATAAGTGCTCTGCTTGAATTACTTCATTTCACTTTTTTAGAGAAACTATTAAAAATTTATTATTGTTATTCTCCCATTGAATAACTTCTCTGTATTCCTAGAGAACAAGTGTCACCCTGCTTGGAGAAAACATCTTTCCTGACTTGTTATGGGTCAGCCCTCTGGCTGTGCTGGGCTAAAAAGGTAGGAATGACCCCTCTGGTTCCTATTATGGTTCCTACACGAATTGGGAAGGCTGAATACCAGTAGAAATGAGTTTTTGTATGATGGGTGATAAAACATGTTTACTACAACTAAGTTCCAAATTCTTCTGTAATTTTTATTAATGAGCCTACATAGCAGAAAATAGAGCAATTGTTTCAGTAAATTTGATGTGCTCATCACTGTATTGATAAATGTTTATAGAATAATGTATAAGGGAGAAAGACAAGAAACAAAGGTTATAAAGTACCTAGTATTTGTCCTGGGAACTTAAGCTGTTTCCTTCAGTTCTAACAATCACCCTATGAGACAGATTTTATTATCCAACATTTGTTGATGAGTTAATTTAATTGGTGATAGCAAAATCAATTTTCTTTCTTTCAAAGTCACACTAATGGAACAGAGTTTTGAATCCAGGTAAAGAGGACACCAGGTCTGTATGAAGAAGCATGGCACACGACTTAACACTTCTAAGATTTAAATGCTTTTAGGAATAACAAAAAAACACACATACTGTAACAATCATATCATGGGAGATAGTATGTTTCATATTTTGTGTTCCCTCATTTACACTGAGCAGCCTCTTGTTTTAGGTAACTTCCTGTGTTATTGCCTCACTTTCTCAAATTTTAAGCAGAATTAGAATTTGAAACCTTTCTTATAGAAAAGTGCTGGCATGTCCTCCAGACCCATCTAATCATATTCAAACAGAGAGAATTTTAATTTGGTTCTGGGGTTTGTTGGAGGCTGAGGAAGGAAAATGTTGCCTTTTCCAGAACTGTCTGTATCTGAAGCATTGTTCCTGCCAACATAAACTTCCAACACCAATATTTGTGTCTTGTAAGATTCTGTAAACTATATAATCTCTCTCTCTCTCAGTTTCTGCTTAAACTAGCTACAATGCATTGTTTTATTTGCCGCTAAGCAGCTGTATTAGTCAAGTGATGGTACATAATTAAATGCTACACTTTATGATGTACACTATTAAGAATTGTCATACCTCAAAGGAAAGTGAGAAGTAAGGAAGTTTTCATAAGGGAATTGGAAACCTATTGGACTTCTGAAAGATGGATAGGGTTTTACAGATTGGGTTTTGGAGAGTTTTCTATGGGGAACTGTTCAGCACTTAAGAAAATAACTTTGATTATTTTATGCTATTTCTAATAAGATATGAATTTTCCATTTATAATATGTTCTATAGCAGCTAGGGAAATAAGGCAAGGACCTCAATATGTCTCCTGTTTCAGGGACTGGCACATTTCCCAAAGCATGAAACATACTGGACTCTCCAAATGACAAGTGGGAAGAAAAAAAGCACCAGACCATATTTTTCTTTTGAAGTCTCTGTTTGACAGAAACATCCTTTGGTCATTATATTTTACATATCCGGCATATGTACATATTGATAATAATAAGTATGAGAATCGGGTCACTTTTATACCTGCAGGCAGAGGTACTAAAAAAGCTTGATATTTATAAACCCTAAGAGATGGTTATTTTATCACAAGCAGCCATAGAAGATTTATGATTAAACTATATTCTGAATATTTTTAAGAGTTATTCATGATTACAGGTCCTGGATCTTTAAAGAGACTTTGAGAGTTTCACAGATCTACTTATAAACACTGTCAAAGAGACAGGTATGTATGTATATGTGTGTGTGTGTGTGTGTGTGTGTGTGTGTGTGTATACATATATACACATCAGTAGAGACAGAAATTTTAGAATCTCACTTTATCTATTTCTGTGTTAATATTCTCATTTGGTGTAAAGTTCTTATACATATGGACAAAAAGGTCCTAATTCTGCAAGTTGAGTCCAATTTTTTTTTTCTGATCTTAGTGACAACTGAGAATTATTAATCACTGACCTTGGTAAAACTTTACTTCAAATAAAGGTTATGGTTATGATATCATTGTTTTTTATAGACAATAAACAATAGTAATTCCAACTTACACTACAATGGAAAAAGCAAAACAGGCATAAGAACAGCCAACATATAAATGAAAAAACTTGCAACTTCACTAATCGTTGATACAGTAAATTAAATTAAAAATGAGCTGCTGCTTTTCACAATCAAATTGGACACCAGTGATTGGATCCCCCTTTTCACATTAACTCTCTGCTGATAAAGTTGTGGTAAATAATCTTGTACATCTACTATGGACAATACGACATTATGTAATCTTTCTAGAAAGCAATTTCTCAAAACGTATTCATAATCACTGTCTCTGGCTCCACTTCCAGGAAGAGCATTCTGTCTTAAATCAGCTTCATTCACCACTCAAAATAACTGGGAGATAGAAATACTGGCCTAATAAAGAGAAAATGGAAAGGTATCAAAGCAGGTCTATCACAGAATTTGGAAATACTGTTGATGCTTGAACAACAAGAGGGTTAGGGGCACCAACCCTCCATGCTCAAACATAACTTATAGTTGGTCCTCAGCCTTCTTTATCCAAGGTTTCTCTGTATCTGCAGTTTCATCAGAGCCTCAGATTCAACCAACCTTGGTTCAGCATTCTGAGATTCAGCCAACCTTGGTAAATACTGTAGCATTTACTATTGAAAAAAAGTGGTGTGTAAGTGGACCCAGATAGTTCAACCCCACATTGTTTAAGGGTCAACTGTAGTCAAAAATGTGAACTCAAAATTTTGTGCGTAGATGGTCACTGCACTGTCATATGCATGAAAATACGGTTATTGGTTATTACTTTTCATTTCAGTAGTACAAATTTTTGTCCAATTGTAGAAGATACCTTTTAATTTGGAATAAAGAACAGGAGGAGGCAAAAAATGGAAACTAGATTGTCTGTAACCTCACAAATTTAGTTATTTAAATTAGTATTTTCATATTAAAATTGCTAATATATCAAATTATACAAACATGGATAGTTTGATATTTTCCATGTTACTCTGTGTTGGGGCACAGTGAATAATTTCAATGGCCCAGTGCAAAATGAAAATGTGGGGCTCCTTGTTAAACATTTTTAAGAATTTCGAGATAGCAATAGCAGAGGCATAAACCAAGAACGGCGTCCTTCTAAGTGTGGGACCCTGTTCAAATTCATAGGTCACATGCCCATGAAGCCTGCCCAGCCCTGGGAATGGATGCTACAGTTTTAAATGAAGAAGTTTTCTATTTTGATATATTGTCATAAACTAGAGATAGCTTCTCATATTGTATAAGTACCCATTTATAAAATAAAATTCTTTAGACTGCAAATTTGTGGCAGTTCCCTACTTCATCCACTTATAAAATTTTTTAAAAAACAGATTTGAAATTTTAGTAGGAAAAAACGTTTGGAGAATAAAAAAATAAAAATGCATTATATATTGAAAAGATATCCAAAGTTTTTTAAAGTTTAAATATTTTTGAAATATATAAGTATAAAACTTATTCTTATTCACCTTGTATCAATAAAATATAATACCCTAACTTAAGAAAAAATAAAATTATGGCAGAGGAAAAACAAAACAGTGTTTTTCAAAATTAAGATGTTTACCAGTTCCTGATCCATGAAAAATGCAATCAATACTTGACCACAATAAATGAAAAAATCTTCAGTGTATGTCAAAAGCAAAAACTCATTAAACCTGAGTGAATTCAATGTTCTAGGCTATATATTATCAGCACAGAATAAATGAGCCATTGGAGGATGCAGTTGTGTCCAACAGTTCATGAGTTAAAATTCCAGTTTGATAAAACTTTCTTTGTCACCTGGTGTCACTGTGACTCATGGCAAAATTATTATTTTTGACAATTGGATATTTCTTTGAGCATTAATCATTAAAACTGGAAATAGAACATAGTGTTTTTCAGATTTTCACCTTTTAGCCACAACATAAACAAAATTAATTTTGAAAGAAATGTGGATGGAGTATACCAGTTCTATCCAGGTATCAAGAAGGAAAAACTCCCTTGAGTTTTCACATAAATGGTAGCTGCCAGCTGTAGACAATATTTTCCTACTTTGATCCCCATCCCCAACAGAGTCTGTATGTTTCCACGACCCAATACATATTGATCTACAGTCATTAAATCGAAAAATGAAAAGGCACCGTCCCACCATGAGAGTAATAATGAGCATTAATAAAATTGTTTCATGGAAAGAGATTTTGTTAAAAGGTTAGCAGTGCAACAGTTTAGTCCATATGTAATTGCCAACTATTTATTCTGAAAATCTGTGTAGAACAAGTTTTCATTCGAGTTAATTACTGTGAAATGCTCCACTAAAATATATAAGGCTACACAATACACACACACACACACACACACACACACATACACAAAATTACATGCATGGTATTACATTCAGCAGTTCTGCTTCTGGTGAAGATAAGCGTGTTGCCATTAACTAGAGTCTTCTTTTGTACAATAGATGGTTTAAATGATTTTTTTTTCTTTAAGGCTACATTTAATTTAAAGGTAGCTCTGACACTATACAACTCCCTCTGTGAATATTGTTGATTTTGATGAACTGGTTCATTTTTCCCCTTCCAAATGACAATATGTTCAAACAGCTGTCAAATATTTAAACCAACAAGCATTAGGTTGACCCTACTCTCTGAGGATATATCATCTTATTCTGAAAATTTTAATTCATATTCTTAGGTTATCACATAATAAAACATACATTTGTTATAGCCACAGGCTTATAAGGGGGATCTTAAGATTTTAAGATCATGTACCTCCACTATAAAGGGATGCGTGTATACAAAAACACACACACACATGAGCTTAGGTAGATATATATATATATATGTACATATATATACACATACACACACATATATGTATATATATATAGAGAGAGATAAATATATATATCTATATACTTGTGTATATACATATATATGTAAATTTTGGAAGACTCTAGGCTTTAGAAAAAGATAGTTTTATCAAAATATTGATGAAGGCATGCAATGGATGATTCTCTACATGTTAGCTACCTGAGAAGGCATGGAAATGAAACAAGAAAACATTGTCATAAGGTATGTCAAAAAGGATTTAATAGAAAAATGTTTAACATAAACAATAACTTATTAGAATGGCATTATCAACTGATTTGATCAAAGGAGAATGAAATAGCAGGAAACTGAAGCCTGGGATATGTACATACATAAGAAAAGATATTCTAGGCAGAGAGAACACCAAGGAAAATATGCCATATGGTTCTCATTCAGTCAGCCAATCATTCAGTTCATCAATCATGTGTTTATTCATTCATTTCATCATTTATTGACTGATCTATTAAGGTATTGAGCCCTGCTTTGTCAAAAGTACTGTGATCTACTGTGATCTAGGACAGGAGGTGAGAATAAAATATAAGCCAAACAGAATTAAATAAAAATAAAGATTTTTCGATATTTTGCATACAAAATAACTTTAGACAGTTACGGTAGAAGCCTATGGAAGATACACATAGTGAGTACACACAGTGACTAGGTTATACTGTATCTGTGAGTCATCATAACCATTATAGAAATTTCATATTTGAAACAACAGAACTAAATTTCTGTTAGAAAGAACACCTTATAGACATCCATTAAACGGTGCAACAATATATATTCCAGGTATGGACAAGTTGGGGAATGAAGTAAACACAGAAAGAAAACATAATAAATGTCTTGTTCCTTTGTGATATTTTTTTGTTCATTTGCCACACACAGGTTAGTATTTAATTCTTATTTGTCATGACTTTTCTGCTTCTATTAGAGGGATTGTACCTTGGGAACAAATGCTCCAGTGTTCTCAGTGTTATGTTTGCAGTGTCTATCTCTGTATCTGACACATATTAAATCTTCAGTAAATATACAGGGTGAATGGGAAGGAGTAAGGGAGGGAGTGAGAGAGGGAGAAAGGAAGAAAGGAAGAATGGAAGGAGGGAGAGAAGAAAAGGAAGGAGAAATAGAAAGGCATCATTTGAGAATCTATTAAAATATAGGTATGTTATGAGTCAGAATAAGACAGCTGCAAGCAAAAGTGAACAAAAAATTATCAGTATCATTTCCGATCATATGACATATTTGAGAAATAACCGTGAAGTTGTAAGAATTCCACCATAAGTCACATGATAATTTATGTCATTATATGAGTTGAACCTTATCGATTATATATAATAATCAATATATAAATTGTCCCTTTATTTTAAAAAGTATAACAATAATATTAATAATAATATTTAAATTGATTTAGGGATGTTCATTCATACATAAAACCTTTTAAAGAGTTGCCCTTGTTCCTTTTGGTGTATGTGTGAACATAAAAGCACTGGAGAAGTAAATGAATATCACAGGACCATAAGACTGCAGATCTAGGTTTCATTCTCAAATCTGCCACATTTCAAAATGTAAGCTCTTAGGTATTACTGCTCTGTTCATTTATTTTGAATAAATGATAAGAAACCATTTTAATAAACAACATACCATCTAATTTTGCTTTTCAATAGTAACTTACTGCCTTTGCTTCATAACTTTGCTCTACCTAATATTATCTTTTTGATTCCTCTTGTTGGTGTACATTAATCTTTGAAAGCAAATGTGACAAAATGTAAATTATCTCATCTCATTTAGCATCTTGCCCTTGCAAAAAAGAGAGTAACATTAAAATGAAATTCAGTTATAGAAGGGCTAATGTACTGGCATGCCAGATCAATCCAACTTGACAAGTCCTTCCTTCCTGAAAAATGAAAGAGGTAAACCCATCTAGAAGTTATGAATAGTTTACAAATCAATTTATATGTCATCGCACCATGTAAAGTTTTGTAAAAAGAAGAAAATTTATTTAATCTATTTGAATGCTCTGTGCAATGAATGTCCTATCCCTCTGATAAGTGGTAGCTGTCAACTGATGACAGACATATGTCTTATAATAGTGACATGCCAATTACCAAGAAAAAGATAATGTCTTGTATATTTGAAAGTTAAGTCCAGAATATTATGAGGCACTAGCTTACTTTGACTTTCAGTAGAAACATGATGCTACATTGGGAGCATAGGAGAATCCCTTGCCCATTAAACATGTAGTTAATGCTTCTCACCTCCTAGCACTATAAACTACACCCTGAGCTGTCTTCATTGTTCTGGTGATAGATTTTCACTGTCCAATTGTAAAACTGAATTTCCACTAACTTTCTCATGGTTTCTTACTGCTTATGACAATCAACACTAGAAACAGAATCGTTAGGAAACAATGGCAGTATTATTGGTCCCAAGATGGAAACAAAATGAATGCATTCACTGTCTTCTTGGCCAACCAACCTCCTTCTGGATGATTAAACAATTAGAAAAAAAAGGAAAACTAGAAATTATAATTATCGTAATAACCCTAGTTCAGAAAGAAAAGTTTGAAACAAATCTAATAAATTACAACAGACTACACAGAGCCCATTCTTTTTCTTTTTAACATCTTTATTGGAGTATAATTGTTTTACAATGGTGTGTTAGTTTCTGCTTTATAACTAACACCCCTTCTTAAATGGCTTATGTAAGAATATGGATTCTATAAAAGTGAAAAACCAGAAATATGTTAATAGTTTAAAATATTCACACTACAGGAGAAAACAAGGATTCTTACTAAAATCTAATGTCCCCTCACTCCAAACCCTAACCCTTTTTTTTTCATGGCTAAAAATTCTGATAGTGTTTCCTTTCTGAAATGTAAGTTGCCATGCAATTATTATTACCAAAATTTGAAGAGGTACATTATGCTGTCAGAAATGTACAGCATAGCTCATTGGTTTCAATTGGCAACTGTTTCTTGATAAGTATTTTAAAAGCTTGAAATGCTAAATTATGGGGTTATCTGAGGGACAAAACTCATCTCTTGGAAAGCCATTAATTTCTAAAAGTACTTTTTTACTGAAACAATAGAAAATAACATGAAAAGTCAGCTGAAGCCTGAAATAAGAGATACAAAATTGCCAGAAACAAATAAAACAATTAGTCAAGGTGAACCTCAATAACCCCATAACTTAATGGGCCTCTAATCCTATGTAGTTACAAAAGTATGGACAACATGGATATTTTGAAGATTTTGCAAACAGAACATCTGATTCTAGAATACGCTTGTTTCAATAGTGTCTCTACTTTATGGTTTATTATTAGAGGACTTGATATAAATTATTTGCTATTTAGGCTAGAAAGTTTCATACTCTTTTTTTTCCATACTCTTTTCTTTCCCAGGATTTATTTTTCTCCTACCATTCTTCCCTTAAATTTATCTAAACTAGTGATTCTCAACCAAGAGTGATTTTGCCTCTCCTGGAAATGTCTGGAGACGTTTTTAGTAGTCACAACTAGAAGGATTATGTGTCATTGGCATCTAGTGAGAACAGGGCAGAGATGCTGCTAAACATTCAATAAAACACAGGGAAGCACCCAGTAACAAAAATTATTTGGCTTCAAATGTCCATAGTGCTGCTATCAGGAATCTTGATCTAAACCATATTGGTAAAATAAAGTCTACAACTAGTTAATTTTTCATGTATTTTCTAAAGGAAAAAAAGTTCTCAGTATTTTATAGTTCTTGTTCTGACTATCTGTTGCTGTGTAACAGCCCAACATAGTGGCCGAAAACAGCAGCATCATTTATTTGTTCATGAATCCAGCACTTCAGTGGGCTCAGTCAGTTCTCCCCTGACTTGAGTTTCCCATGCAGTAGTTGCACAGTGTCTTGTGTCAGGGATGGGGTTATCTTGAAGACTTCAACACTTGAGTAGCTTGAAAGACTCAAACAGTGAGTGCCACACAACTGGGGTTGCTGGTCGGTCATCACTTCTCTTTAAATATGGTTTCTCCACCTGATATCTCCATGTGGTAGCCTCAAGGTAGCTGGGTTTTTTATATGGTGGCTGATGGTCTTCTGCAGCAAATGTCCCTAGAAAAACTGGCAGAAGCTGCACGGATTTTTATCCAAAGTCACACAGCATTCCTTCTACTACATTCTCTCTCACGAGGCAGTTACAACATCCTGTCCAGGTTCCAGGAAAGCAGGCATACAGGCCCCCACTTCTTGAACTGTTGAGTGTCAAAGAACTTGGAGGCACAGTCCACCTTCTTTCCACAAAGTATTTACACTTTTTACATGTAAAACACACCCACTCACTCCCAAGACCCCCACATATCTCATATCCTATACTATAGCATCAGACTCAGGTCCAAGTTGCAGCAACTTGTCTAAATCAGATTTGGGCACATATGAGGCTCTCTGGTTGTTGTTCTTTCAGTACAGCTTCTTCATTACTGTTTCTCTCAGTCTTAAGACCTGTGAACTGAATAGACAAGTTATCTCCCCACCATAAAGCCAACATATACTGGTGGCTCAGGTATGGGATGACTGCTCTATATACTCGCATTCAAAATATATCAAATGGGAGACAAACAGAGTCACTGATTCATAGTATTTCTGAAATCCAGCTGGGTATCTGTTGCCAGTTTCTTAATAATGGCTTAGTTTTATTGCCTAGAAATGTTTTTTCTACAACTCCGCCTTCTGGGTCCTGATTTTGGTTTCTGAGTCATCCTTCTTTTTTTAGAGAAATAATTGGTGTTTGAATCTGAATATTTTCTCAGCCTGATTCCAGCCCATGGAAATTTTCGAGTCTAAGTCTTCTTTTAATTTTATATTGTCTCTGTCCTTTTAGTCTCATCTGATAAAATTTCTTTAAAATTACGTGGGTTTTTTGTGAATTGATTTATAGTTCTTCCTATTAGAGAAAATACACTATCAGAAATATCTTTTGGGAAAGCTCTTTTCTATCTTGGGATCCTTTTAAAGCTGCTGTGGGGAAAATACTTAAAATTCCTTGATGTCCTATTGTTTACAGACAGTATCTGTGAAGCACAGTCTTAGCATGCTTAGAAGGCTTTTTGTCTCTTTAAGAGGGCTTGTAAAACATGAACTTAGATCTTTCTTGATTCTTAACAAAGGCCAATCTTGAATTCGATCTTTGACTGGAATCTGTAACCTTATTTGGCAGTACTTTGCAGTGTACAGAGTCTGGAATGAGATACTTTTCTTTTGTTTGGTGAACAAAGCAAATCCCAGCTGCTTCATATTTCCTCCAAATTTGGCTTAAAATGAAATATTTCCATTCCAACTGCCTTGATTTCTCTCTCTACCTGGTGTCCTCAGAATTGCTAGATTTTTTGGTTGCTAAAGCCTCCCAAAGCAAGTGTCCCAAGAGAGACCTACAAAAGCTACATGAACTTTTAAAATCAAGCCTCAGACAGAGTAAGGCACTATCACTTTTGTAGTGTATTCATTGAGGTGGTCACAAAGACCATCTCTAGGCTCAAGGGGAGTGGACATAGACTTGGCCTGATGGGAGGTGTGTCGAAGAATTTGTGACATGTTTTAAATATGAAAGTGCTTTATATATTATCTTTCCTCTGAAGTACTACTCCAGTTAGGCTCTATTGATATCAACATTTGTATTTTCTATCTATGATTTAGGTTTTCCCCATTCAGGATCTAACTCCCAACTTTCTTTTTTCTCTTTTTAAAGTCTGATTCAATTATCCATCCAAAAAGAGTTAATGATGACTTATCTGTGTCAGGACCAATATGAAAAATAAAAGGAATAAAAGTCACGGTTCATGACCTTAGGACACGCATTAGTTAGTTGAAGGAAATTCTAAAATATGAAACAAAATTCTAGAATATAAATTAATATAACAGCATGTTAAAAATAAAGTTTTTGCCTAGTCACCAATACAAAATAGATGGATCATTTATAGAAATTCAAGTTGATAATTAAAATGAGTTCCCTCAGTTACATCAATGACACAAATGGTTGAGAGTTGGAAAATAAAGACAGAATATTTGAAGACTTCTTTGGAGAGAGCGGAATACTGAATCGTACACTCTGTCCTCTCCCATAATCCCTCCTACACCCATACTTCAAAAAGTGGAGGGTAAAACTAATCCTGAGTTGGTGAGAGAAACTTCAACAGACCAGTCAAGGAACCTTACATGTGTCACTGAAGGGGGTGTGACACTGAGAACGGTTCTTGACCCAAGCTTGAGAAAGCTAGAAGGGAAATAGCAGAAGGTCGCAGGTGCAAAATCACATCATGTGCCCTGATGGTGGGTCAAAAATGTAAGAAGCTGATGTACTAAGTGTGGATCTAGCAATAGGAGGACTGGCCTGTACTCACATAATAAGGCATCTTGTCCAAAAGGATGACCTTCTAGGGCCTTAGCCAAAACGGCCGATATGCATTATGTCAGCATTGGAGGTTGAGTTAGAACAAACAAATGAAGAGAGACCCTGACCATACCAAGGAAAGGGGGCCAGCAATGAGAGCCACAGAAATGGTCCATAAGAAAAAAAAGTTTGACAAGAGCAATGAATCTGGCCCAGAAGGACTGAATTCATCATTAAAATGCTCTTATCTGCTTTTCTCTCCTCATCCTTCTACTTTGATCATGGAGACTCAAGAGTTCTTGGCTAAAAAGCTGAGGGACTGCTAGCTGGAAAAGGTGAAGAATCACTGCTCTGCCTTTCATTTCAAGTTCCCTAAGAAGGAAGGGGAAATAACTTTAAATTAGGTTCAGCATTTGACTTTAACATGGGGTTAGTCATTTAAATTTTACCATATCGGGATTGTGTTTTTGTCCTAAAGTGACCACAAGACATTTGATAACATAAAATTGATTGAAAAAAAAAAAAGCATGGTGCTTGCCAGACGGTTCAAACCATATCCTCAATTGCACAAGTCCATTCCACTGGTAATATACAGCATACCATGCTTCAGTGGCATCTTCTACTGTATATTTTAAAAGAGTACATCGAAAGATGTTATAGCATTTTATGTGGAAACATTAGCCTAGATATTCTTAATCTCATGTAATTCAATGAAAGAAAGAACAGTGGATAATATTTATTTCCATGGTCTTATTAAATCACCCCATATGTTAAGAGTGTACATCCTAGATTAAGTAAATATCAACGTAAATAATAAGGACAGTAAATAGAAGAATCTTATGGTTGGGTGAGCACTTTAGCATTTTGTAGATTTCATTTAGTAATTGTCCTTTTCTCCCATCAGTGATCTCAAGAGCTGAAGAAATAAGGATGGAAGCAGGAGACAGGGCATACTTAGCTATGCATACCAGCAGTATATAGAATGAAACAAGCAGTATGTAGAATGAAAACTATTCATTTTCATTGGGGAAAGGAGCACTGCTGCAGGTCATATAAGACTCTATGCACGCAGCTTCTCCAAAGATCCTAAAAGACAATGAAAAACAGATCCAGAGTCCTTAGAATAGTTAAACGTCTGAAGCTGAGGTCTATTCTCTAGATGTCAATAAAAGATTGAAAACATAATTCTGCTATAGAGTCTTTTCTTAGTAATTAACTTATCTCCCAAAAACTTAAACACGTGTGCACACACACAAATACACACTCACACTGTAAAAAATATGTATGTAAATACCTCGTTTTCCCCTAATTTAACAAATTTTGTGGAAAGTCTAGATCCTGGTCACACAACAAAATTTGGATTCAGCCAACATACTATTATCAAGGCCATCACAGAGAATGAATGACCTGGAAATCCTAAAATATATCCCACTGAGTCAATATTTCTTAATGCATTTATCAAGAATCATTCTCAAAATAAGAATGCGTTTTTTAAAAAGGTGAATATACTGGCAGATGTTACTGAAAAGATTTTAGGTCACAAACAATGACATAGTGACACTGTTTCTATTCATATCTCAGCTTTCCTTTACTTTGTTCCTTCAGAGTAGCAAATAGGGACAAAGGCAGTAACCTAACTCAGATTATTCACACATCCCTAAACCAATCTGTCTGACCAACAGTACAGTGAGCTTTAATTATATATGAGACCTGAATTATATGTCTCTCATTATGGTGTGGGGGGTTATGAAGGGATGCAGTCTGGGCCCCTGCCTATTGACATACGTGGAATGAACTGGGTTATTTTAGTGGAAGAGATATGGTGTTCATATGAAAAACATACGTCCACCATATTCTGTATATGCTGATAATAGGCAGGTTCTGCTTCTTGAGAAGAATATGGAGACATATACACTGCATTGAGGTTGAATTCATGTTCCAGGTCTTTAAAACAATTTTATACACTGATAGCCTCATCACACAATACTTATTCAGTAATTTATATAACAATTGACTAAGGAAATTGGCTTTTATTATTCTTTGAATTTTGAGAATATCAGAAAACTAATGTTGCCATGTTTATCACTGCTCTTTAGAAATTCACTATTAAATACTTAAAAATGCTATTATAATCTTTTAAAATCATCCAGAGAATAAAAAAATAAAATATAATGACTGCAGTAAAGTTCCCTGGTAAATATGTAAACAGCATGTAATTCAATTTCTCATCTCTGAAAGTATTTATGAAATTGCATGTCTGCAAATTGTGTATCTGTATATCTTAAATGATCTAGGTAAAAATTAAAAGAGTAATACAAAAGAGAGTCAAGATGCTTTGGGGTTTTAGGGAAGTGAGGCCTCTGTGTAAGTATATGTAAGTTTTTCCTTTATCTGGAGATGTACTTGTTCTACAAAGCACCCATACGTTATAAATTTGACTTTTATAAGATGCTGAAAAAATCCAAACCTCAATAAAAATAAATTTTCATAGATTTTCATCATATATAGGATTTTTAAAAAATATGAAATATTTCCATTATGATTCAAAATATACACTTTGTCATTAATTACAATTTAAAATAGTTAATGGAAAATTAGCACCCCAACAATTAATCATTCGCTTAAAATCGTGAATTCGTGATGTGTAAAGAGTGAGATGCAACAACCTTTTTATGACCTCTTCGACACCACTGACCCTCCTCAAACTGTGAAGCTCTATGTAGTTGAATTTTGAAAGAATTATAGATATCCTAATAATATTCTGAAATTAATCTTTATTTATTAATAAGTGTTACAAAACCAGGTAATCCAATGCTTTAAATCTGTTACTGTCACTTCCAGAGCTATCTTTTGCGGCCTGTACTTTCTCTGGTCTAACATCTTATGAGGAATAATCAAGCAGTAATTTTTTACATAAATTTTATACATAGATTTACATATGTATATAAAATTACTAATAATTATTATTAGTAATGGTCCAAGCTTTTCTACCATGCATGAGATAACAACAGTTACAAAATATTTAATTCATTTATGTGACTTCAGAAAGAAAATACGAGGATGTGCTAATTTGGGGAAATGGAGTTACTCTTGGTGAAATGTCATTTTAATAACATGAATATAAAAAATTATTTTGTAAATTACTGAAAATTTAAAATAAACACTGACTTTAAAAGGATCTCTGATAGTCATTAATAAAGACTAGTGACATAAAAATCAATTTTTTTTAACCTTGTGACATTTTCTAGAACTTTACTGTATACCATGAAAAGAGATTGAAACTGATGAATCTAGAGTATACCATATTTTTCTTTTCTTCCCCCATTTTTTTAATGAATAAGAACATATGTGAAAATTAATCATTAGTTAATTGGTTCTCCATTGGTTACTTACCAGTTTTCTGAATCTCTGGGAAATTACACAATTTGGCTATATATAGCAATGATTTTGAGTTAAACTACATCAGACAAAAGACTCCACAAGAAATCGGATAGACACAGAGGTGAAAATCACCAACACTCCCTTCTTATCCTGTGTAACCCAGTGCAACTGCCACACCTGTGTTCAAAATACTTTAGACAAATACTATGACTTTCTAATGAGATGGTGAAGAATTATACTATCTCAAACAAGTTCCTTTCTAAGGTTAAAACAGATTCTAAGTTGCATCAAATGTACAAAATGCATAACATGTTTGAATTTTTCCTACATGTGTAGGAATTAACACTTTGTTTTACATCTATGAAGAAATATGATAGAAAACATCTGAATAGTTGAGGAAACATGTAATCATACTCCAAAACTTTCACAGAAGAATGTCAATGTCTAAAGATCATGGATCCTTCTCTAATAATACGAGAGTATATTGCTTTAGTTGTTCATCTCAAAATTTTAAATAATCATAACAGAAACAGCATTTATCACTTGACAAAAGTGTGAAACACCTGAAATTTGAGTGAGATCATCTCATAACTATATTTTCCTTTTAAAATTTTAAACTAAATGTATCAAATTAGATCATGAGGAAGTAACATGAAACCATATCATCTTTATTTTCTATAGCAAAATTTTCATTAACTTAAGAGACTAACTTAAGACAAAACAAAGATAGGATTTCAATTTTCAAGCAACAGATCAGACAAAGATCCGATCAGATGGGTAATATAAATTACCCATCTGAATAAAATTTCTGGGTAAATTCATGGTTGACAACATGAATCTAACTAATATATTTTATATGCCTGAATTGCTTCTGGATTCACTGGCATAAAGAAATGTATCTGTCCACATTAAACAAAATACTTGATTTCTTTTACTGGACAAAGGGAATAACAGAATTTAAATATTTTCTCTCCTTTTTGCTATAGATTCTAGCAGCATAATCTTGTTTAGAGCTTGGCTGTAATAAATGATAAATTCAGGTGTTTGTATATATAAATAAAAGTATTATATATAAGAAGTAAGAAAATTAAGATGGCTTATAATTCTATCTCCTGGAATTAGTCATTGTTAGTATGTGGATCTACACACACACACACACACACACACACACACACACACACATCCTTTGAATAATTTTGTTCTGTTTTTACTGTTTGTATTTAATGTATATAATATATATTATCAAATCTTATTTAATAGTAATTAAATAAAATGTAATACACAATAAAGAGACAAATACCACCTTGAATTGGTGGTTTTAACTAATTATTAATGATTTGAAATTAATTTGAAAATGTAGAGTTAAAAAGATGTAAAATTCAAAATATTATAGCAAAAATATTCCTAAATCAAACCATTTGAATATTCTTGAAAGAATGTAGCTGTCTTAAAAGTATGTTTTCCATTTGGAGTAAAATGCTAAGGCCTGCCCATAGAAACTATAATGTAAGTTATAGTTTAACCCACTCTGAGTTAAAAATATTGAAAGGCTCCATTGCCATGACATCTCTGAATTCACTTTTCTTCATTTCACTTTTCTTGAACCCTTGAGCCCTATTTTTTTAATCTTTGACAGGGTTAAATCCAAGTTGTTACACTTTAGTAGACTAAGTGTCTAAAACAGTCTCAACATACAAAACTTGACTCACAGTTTCAGAATAGCATATAGTACTTACCCATCCAAGAAGGATATAACAGAAGCTGAGAAGCTGTCAAAGAGAAAAATGTCAGAATGATTAATAAATCCTATTGCTATAACATGATGAGAATTGTAAACAGCTATGTAAAAATTAGGCTGCTAGCAGTCAGATGGCTTGGATTCTTTTATCCTTGGTAGTACAGTACTGTACATTTATCTTCTGTTATGCACTGGTAAGTAGCTGGCAAGCTTGGTATATATGAACATTACTGAAAGATGTTATGATTGGCTTGTATCCAGAAAATGTCCTCTGACATTACCATTAACTATCAGAGACCTTAAATATTGCTGGCAATGACTGAAGAAGCAAAAAGAGACAATAATAGTAAGAAAAATTAAGAGGATAATTAGGAACAAAACAGGGAATTTTAAAATAAATTAATGAAACCTAAATATTCATGTGGTTCATAAGAAAGAGTGATTCAGCACATTGCAATGTAGGGAAAGACATATCTAAAACAAGGGCTTACTGAATATGATTTTTTATTCTTTTATGGTTTCAATGTTTCTTATAAATAGAAACTAATCTTCCTAATGTCTTTTCCCTGTTGTATATGAAAGACAGTATATTGTAATTTTACTGTCATTACCTGTGACCCTATATATAAAAAAAAATGGCATAACCACAAGGACAAAAGGTAAGGAAAATAAAGAACCAAAATATAATTTTTAAAAAATCTTACTTAATTGCTAATCTCCAGGCAATCAACCAGAGAAGTTTTTGAGAAAGTCAAGCAATAACTTAGCTGTGATGTATTACCTTTGGTTTGGTGATTTAACAATGTTCACACATTTAAGGCAGTTTATTAATAAATAAATTTCATTAAAATAAAATTAACCATATATGTAAAATCATATTTACAAAGAAAAAGTGTATAAAGAATGAGATGTTTTTATAAGTACCATAAATGAGGGAGTTTCTAAATTTTAGCCCATTAATATGATTCTACCTTGCATTGCCTAAACTGATAACTCTTATTCATTAACATGTATATTAAACACAGCCAAGAAGAAAATTAAGATTGCCTATAATCATATCTCCTGAAGCTAGTCATTGTTAATATGTGGATTTACATGCTTCTGGTTTTTTCCCATGTTTTATTATAAGAAATCAAAACAAAATAAAACCTCATTTGCCAAAAATAACACATACAGATATAAGAAATGAATGTTCACTATGATCCCACTTAAGAAAGGAATATTATTAAGTTTTCTGCATTTTATGGCAGATTTTTTCCATGTATGTACTAATATATTTTAATATTATTCACTCATGTTCAAATATATTTATACATATGGCTGTAAGTATAAAAACACACTATTTTCTAACGCACTTTTTGTCTTAACATTGTATCTTAGATATCTTTCAATACCAGTTAAAACACATCCAACTATTTAATGATTATATACTTGCAATAAAAGAGTAAAAATAATTAATTCATACATGGATTTTTGGTAATAGAATATTTCTGCACTTAACAAGAATTGTTGATTAATAAGTTAGGTTTTATAGTTAAAACAAGACTAAATTGGTTTTGCAGGAAAACAAGGGAAAAACCTTAAGAAGAATTTGTCAGGCGCAATTTGCAATCATAGATGTTATCATTAAGAAAATAAAATTGTGTAAGTAAGGGAGCAAAGGACTTACTCAGCAGAAGGCAGGTCTAACAGGTTTGATTCTGAATAGAATACAGCTGAAAAGTGAATATTAGGAGATTAATTCTAAAGTAGATTTTCCTAAAGATGCTGAAAATTGCAAGAAATTACTTGCTGAAGTTGAGCAAGTTTCAGAGCATTTGAAACATAAGAGTCATCCCAACATCACTGAATTTTCACTTCAACTAATTTATTTTTGTTAAGTTCATTACTGAGATAACCAAAATCTGCATTAAAATTATCCTCTATTAGAAGGACTCAATAGGATGACATACATGCATTTGAAAAAGGAGCTTAATCGCATAATAAAAGCCCTGAAAAGATGTTATACATCACTTCCATCTATTTAACATCCATGAAATCATTTAAAATCATTTTAAAATGATGTTAAATCATTTTATTTAACATCATGAAATCATCATACCAAAATGTCTGTAGAGATCTGTATTAGTTTTTCCTCAGGTGTTGCTTTTTTTCTTTGTGATTTTAAAATATTCACTCTATACACACTTCAATAGCTGTTGTGTTATTGTTTTTCGTAATAGCATCTCTAGAAATGACATGCTTTTGCTGTTCAACTAAAATTTGTAAAAATAAATTACCTCTTGATTCTTTTGAGATTAATCACAGTATAGTTTCTTTGTTAAATCTTAGGTGATTGAAAATAAATCACATGTGCCACAAATCTTCTTTGAACCACAAGCATTGCAAATTGACATTACAGTGTGGATTTTTCATCTTGACAGCTTATGGTAGGGGTCAAGTTGCCCCAGATTTTTTTCTTTAAAGAAGAACAGGTTAAATCTGGTCAAACATAGAGAATGAAACAAAGACTTGTTTATTGATGTAAAGGAATCAACTTGTGGATCAGATTCTATATGGGATTTATTTCAACTGCAACTGGATAGATTGAAAAGTTGAACCATAAAAATTAGCAGTAATTTTGCTCTTTTCTAGGGGCCAAGATAAAGGGACTTTATTCAAAGAAACAATGGAACCTTGGCTTGTTCTAAGTGTAGGCAAACAAACACACACAAGAAGAAAGTCAATATAGTCTTTTCAGGGCACAGATACAAAACATTTTTCAATGTTATTTGATTAACAGTGAATGCTTCTGCCAATAAAAATCTCAATACTATAATTATACTTGCTTTGTAAATGTAGTAGTAAAGTGAAAGGAATCAACCCAAACATATCCTAAAATACTTAGTCTAAGGAATAGTATCACCATGCAAATATGTGATATGCTGCCATAACAAAGGTAGGATGGGCATTTATATTCTCCTATAACTGTATATAAAGAGTCAGAGAAAAAGTCAAGGACCTCTTGCTGTTGCAGAATACATATATTCCAGTAAAGGCAAACTTCAGTAAACTATTATTTTGCTTCTGGCATGGGAGTTAGGCTCTGCATGTGCCATGGTCAGAAAATGTCTTGGGGACAGGGGATAAAATAGCATATCATAAATATAGGAAAAGTGAGGCAGATGCTAAGTTAGGGATTATGATTATGATACTCCTCTTTCTTTCTAAAAGTACTTTGGGGACTTCCTTGGTGGCGCAGTGGTTGGGAATCCTCCTGCCATTGCAAGAGACACAGGTTCGATACCTGGTCTGGGAAGATCCCACAGGTCACGGAGCAACAAAGCCCCTGAACCACACTACTGAGCCTGTGTTCTAGAGCCCGTGAGCCACAACTAATGAGCCCGTGCACCATAACTACTGAAGCCCACACACCCTAGAACCTGCACACCGCAACTACTGAAGCCCTCACGCTCTAGGGCAGGGGTCCCCAACCACCGGGTCTCAGACCAGTACGGGTCCAAGGCCTGTTAGGAACCAGGTTGCACAGCAGGAGATGAGCAGCAGGTGATCGAAGCTTCATCTGTTGCTTCCCATCGCTCCCCATCGCTCACATTACCACCTGAAATATTCCCCCCATCACTCACATTACCACCTGAACCATCGCTCGCATTACCGCCTGAACGAACCCTACTCCCACCCCCCCAACCCCCCAGTCCGTGGAAAAACTGTCTTACACGAAGCTGGTACCTAGTGCCAAAAAGGTTAGGGACTGCTTTTCTAGGGCCCACTTGCTGCAACTACTGAGGCTGTGTGCTGCAACTACTGAAGCCTGCGCGCCTAGACCCCGTGCTCCGCAACAAGAGAAGCCACCACAGTGAGAAGCACGTGCACCGCAACAAAGAGTAGCCCACGCTCGCAACAAACAGAAAAAGCCCGCGCACAGCCACAAAGACCCATCACAACCAAAAATAAATAATAAAAGTACTTTTGCTACATCAGATAATATTTAATAAACTATAGTTATATAATAGGTGCTATACTTATTCTCCAGGTAAGTTCATCTTATTTAGTCCTCCACAGCAATGCTACAAAGTAATTTTTATTTATTTTACTCTAGATGTGAGAAAACTAAGGCATAGAGAGAAAGTAATTTGCTTTTGGTTCACTAGCTAGTGAGTGTCAGAGTCAGAAGTGAATTGAGATTATCTGACTACAGTGGCTGTGCTTTTGATTCCTGGATAGATGGTCATGATAACCCATTTGCATAGAACTTTTAGAGTCCTTAAAGAATTTTCATGATTATGATCTCATTTCCCACTTATGACCATTATATTCAATCTGGGGGAAGGTCACTGTTCTGTATAATAGACAGAAACACTAAAATATGTCTGTTTTTAAATAGTAATTTTAGGAGTGATTGGGTCCCGAGTTTATAAGATCAGTTAAGGCTCCTGTTGCAACTGCATCACTCAGTCAGGCTTTTTTGTACTGCCCTACAGGTGCCCACTCCTTGAAGAACACACCCAATTAAACCTCCTGCATTCAAGTGTATATCTCAGAAACTGATTCTAGGGACCCTGATCTAAAACAATAGTTTCAATATCAAACCATTTTCTTGAGTCTTTTGTTAAATCTTCTCCGTCTTTTTAACATTTTTTTGTTGATTTCTTTTTCTCAGTACTCTATTTATGCATCCCATAAAGCATATTTATTTTATATTGTTCAGTTTTGATATTCCGTCTCTAATTTCTGGAGACTCTAGCTTGTAGTAGCTTGTTTCTTTGGGTGTTTTATGTTTTTATTATAAATTTATGTTTCTTAAAATTTTATTTGTGGTAATTGTTTGTGGCTTAGACTGAAAACAGATTCTTCCAAAGAAAATTCACAATTGTTTCTGCCAGGTGACTGGGGGCTATACCAACCTAGGACCGCTTTAAACTATAGTACTGCATTAAAGTTTTTCACATCACATAATTCAGGCTACATACAATCCAATACTTGGGTTATTTTTAGCTAGAATGATTATTTTTCCCAGTCATTCGGCACAATTCAAGATAGAAATGTCTTCTTGTAACACCCTCCAGAAATGTACATTTATATCTATTTTACACTTACATCAAGGGACTGGCCAACTTGGTGGATCCAGCTTTATGATGGGATTATATTCTTTTAGCCTTCCTAATTTAAGCAACTACTGGACTTATCTCTGTGTTCTCTATGTTTGGTAAATCTATGAAAACTAAAACTCAAATTCACTAAAATTTGCAGTTGTTCTCAAAGTGGAAGCTAGCATTCTACTTACCACTTTTTCTCTTTTCATTTAGTTTTGCCTGAAAGTATTCTTTACTTTCCACTCAGCTCATCAATGCATTTAAATGTGTTAATCTATTCAGCATTTATAATATTTTCCCCAAGCCAAAGATAGGCAGATTACCCATTCTGCCATACTACAGAAATGCAAGTCTCTCCCTCTAATCTCCATCAGATATCTTGACCTTTAACATGTGGTCCTTTTTGTCCCAGCACAACCAGATGGGATGAAGTGAAAATAGAGACCTAAAAGCAGATATGCTAAATCCTTGGGTTTTATTTTAATGAAAGCCATCTTGCTGATATAATAGACAACGAAAGAATAGAAACATTAAATCCCTCTTCCTCTTTATTAGAATAAAAAGAACAATTGCTCCCTTGGTACAGAGAAAGGTTGAACAATGTGTTAGAGAGAAACATTTACACCCTGGTTTAGGCCTAAGGTGAATTTTATGACTATCTTATCTGCTCTTAAGTCAGTAAAAAGTAAAAGGGATATTTACAGAAAGTACTAAACAGTTTGAAGTTCCAGGAATAAAGGATGCATTTGCTCTTAAGCTTTTCTGAAATGATGTGAGAAAAACACACTTTCAGTATTCCCTAGTAACCCAATGAAAATAGGAGTAAGAGGGTTGAGATGTCTCTTTGCTGCTAAAGAAGACACAAGGCAGCCACAGCAAGTCTCCTGTGGTCCCTGGGTGACAAGAGAAAGAAACAGGATTTCCTTTACCTCTGACAAGACACTTGGCTGAGAATGAGAAAACTGGCAGATGTTAAAGGGATTTGTAGTCATGATGAGAGTAAATTATAACAAAGAGCACTGTAGGATGTATGTCAAAAATCCAGGTGGGTATACAGAAACCTCAGCAGATGCCAGTGTGGTGGGGATAGCGGATGTGATTGTACACTGCAACAGATGTCAGTGTAGGACAAAGGAAGGCTGAAGCCCAGATGCCTCACCATCTGATATTGTATTGTATAAACTTTTCAGAAATTAAACCAATTCAGGAAGAAAAGAAGGAAAGGGAGGGGCAATTCTGATTTGATGGAATTAAAACCTGACTCCGAGAATACTTTGAAGCAATTAAATTTACTTAGAATTAATTCAGTTAAGTTTTTTTTTTCCTACCAAGCAGAACGGGAATTCAAGCTAACTCTGGTTATGATAAAAAAAAAATAAAATTAAAATAATTACATACTATCATCACTTGAATTTTAGAGCCTGAGAATATGTATCCACAACACATCCTCTTGATCTCCACAAAGGTCTCTCAGGAAGAAAGAAGTGGTCCATTGTGTAAAATACTGCTGACAACCAAACTAGGATGGAAACATGTCGAATTTAGTAATAAGTTACTAACTGGTGACCCTGCAAGAAGCACCCTAGAATGACAAGGGTAAAAAAATAGCTGGAAGGTAAAAAAAAAAAAAAGTGAAGTGATATATGTAAAACACACACACACACACACACATATAAACACAAACTCTTGAAAAACTGGTTATGAAGGGAAATAGGAAACAAAAAACAGATAAAAGTAATATCTAAAAGGGTATATGAGGTCAAGGCAAGGCTTGTTTTGCTCTATTTAAGATTACAGATATTAGATCATGTTTGATTGATCAGAGGGAATACGTGGTAAAAATCAAGATGTTGAAGATGCAGCAGACAGAGCTAAGAGTTCAATGGGAGCAAAGAAGCACATGTGAAGGGACTGGATTTATACTGGAGCAATGTTTTCTTCATTGTAATGGGAACAGGAGGCAGCAGGTCAGTTTTTAGATATGGTAGCAAAAATATTAAGTAGTTGCTTTCTGAAGCTTTCTCTCTGGAAAAAAGTGAACCATACGCTGTGATTAGTGGAGAGAAAAAAGAAGTAGTTAAAGATTTAAGTAGAGTGGATAAATGAGATTTCATTGTGGAAATAAGCAGAGTAAACTTTCTGAAGATATTTACATTGTTTCTTGAGTGAATTGTGGAAAGTCCATTTGAGTTTAGTGAACATGAAACTATAGTGCCTCCAATATGCTGTTTGATGTTTCGTTATTGGGGTACAGGCACAGAGATGGATTTGTCCATAGTTACAGTCTTGACAGGTATGTATGAAATTAGAGCAAGGGAGTCAAGAAGTAAATATGATACAGCTATAAAGAGAATCCAGGTGTGGAAGAATAATGTGAAAGTAGAAGGCAACTGAACAGTAGTGAGAACAACTGGAGATCAATGAATTGGGCACCTCCTCATTAAAGTTGCTTGCAATGGTGGTAACTGTTAAGGTGGTCAGCTGACGAAATTATCGGTGATTGTAAACAAGTAACTAGGAGGTCTGTAAATGTCCAGCCTCAGAAAGGGAAAAGGGAAAAGAACAGGCAAACCAGAGAGTTCAAATGGGATGATCAAAATAGGGAGCAGAGATAATAGTCTGGGAGCAGCAACAGGAAGCAAGCGTCCTAATTATAAGAAAACTATGCTGTATAAATTTTATTTAAGTTTCAAGCAAATGGATGTATCTTTGAACATTAAAAAGTATCTCATTTTTGGAATGGGCTGCCTGTAAGGAGCCAGTCACAGGAAATATTCAAATAGAGATTGGATGAATATTAGTTACATTGTGAAGAGGCTTCAACATATCAAACATTTAGATTATATCATTTCTGAAGTTTCTTCCTACTCCAAGATCTCTTCTGAATCTGAATGTTTATACATCCGCCATTCATATTTTCTTTTTCTCTCAAGTTCAATCATTAGCAAAATTGACTATACCCTCAAAATCTTCCTAGAATATTTCTCCCTAGCATGTTTAAGTTCTAACTTAAACCTGATTATTTCCTGATGATACTGCTTCTTCTATAGACGTTGTAAGTCTGGGCCTTAAATTAGGGTAAGTGTCCTTTTTGTATTCATCATCCTATTCTAGACAACTATATATCCTTCCTCTATAAAACACCTCCCTTTGTTGCTATCATCTAAAAATTCCCTATGTCATCTCCTTTTCTTTTCTTTACTGAAGATAGCTCCTGGCTCACTTCAACTATCTCCAACACCACTTCTGTAGTGGTGAATTCAAACTCCAAGGCCTAGCCTCTCCATTCTTCGCAATCATCTTGGTTCCCACCCTAATTGCAGAACTCCCTTCTATGATCGCACCTATGACTTTGTTGTTACTAATCACTATCACTCTCCCCAAACCTCAATTTCAAACATGTCTTACTACAATTTTCTATCTTTCCAGCTCACCACCTCAAACAGTCAAATTCCAACAATAGTTTGTAGCCAGTGAGACATTACCATTTTTCCTTATCTCTTACCCCTCAACCAACACCTGCACTTCTCTTATTATCAAGCTTAAGTTTCATTGCTAATCATTACAAAATCACCCACTTAAATGCAGCATCAACTCTTTTCTTCCTATCATATTCATTTACTTTCTAGGCTAAACTACAACCATCGTTAAATCCAACTCTCCATCTTCTGCACACCTGCACCTGCCCCACTGTACCAGCCTAGAGGAAATTCCAAATCATCTACATGGGCATCAATTTAAATTCATGAGCAGTAACTCATACTGTACTTCCCTAGTCTCTTCACTCTTTTCTGTGCTCTAGGACTATTTTATACTATGTCATTTTGCCTCAAACTTCTCCTCTTCTCCCACTCTTAACTTGTGATCATTCTTCCTATGTACCTAAAGAAAATAAAACAGTAAAAAAAAAGAAATTCCATTTACCACCTGCCCCTTCACACCTATTTTCTTGCATTTGTGCTTGAATATTCTCACTTCTGTTATCAGGATGGACCGCACTCCAAGTAAATACAGTTTTTCCACTGTGTACTCAATCCCATCCCCTTTTTCTTTCTTAAGGACACTGCTCTAGCAATCTTCCCTTTTCTATCAGATATTCCCCATCAAATGAATCATACCCATCAGCATCAAAATAACATGCAGTTAGTTATGTTGCCCTTCTTATAAAATATCTTTACCTGCTTCCCCTTCAAGCTATCACCTTATTTTTCTTCCAGCTATAAAGTAAAAAACTCCTTGAAATATCTCTCTATGCTTGATTCTTTGAACGTCTTTCTCCCACTTTCTGTCAAGCACACCACCAAATTTTTATCATCACAACTCCTCCAAAACTGCTCATTTTGTTGTCACTATTGATCTCCATATTACTAAGTCTAATGGTCAATTCTCTGCCCTCACGTTTTTTTTCTTTTGACCTTTAAAAGCAATTGGTACCGTTGATTATTCCCTCCAACTTAAAATACTTTCTTCACTTGGCCCCTTTCCTAATTACACACACGCCTGATTTTCCTTCTACTTTCCTGGCTCTTTTTCCTCAATCTACTCTTTTTTGTTTTAATTATCTAACAAACACCTAAATAGTAAGTTACCCTAAGATTCAGTCTTTGAACAATATCTCTATATTGATTCCCCGAAATGATTTCATTCGTTTTCAAAGACTTAAATCCCATGTCAATTTTGATGCCTTCCAAAGTTGTAACTCTTCCTAAACTTCAGATTTATTTATCCAACCACAAAATCTATGCATATCAAATTTAACACGTCAAAAACTGAGAACCTTACATTCTCCCTTAAATCTGCTCCTCCTGTGTCTTCACCCAACAGTCAATGACTTCCAGTTGCCTACTTAAAAAACCAAGGAGCCTTCATTTAGTCTTCTTATTTCTCTGACAAAACACCCCTGTCATTAGCAACTCCTATCTGCACTTCTTTCAAAATGTTTCTCAGCAATTCTTGCTTCATCCTAGTACAAGCTACCATCATTTCTTGCCTATATTCTGGAAAAACCTTCTTCCTATTTCCCTGCTTTTGCCTTTCTCCTCCCCGACCTTTCAGTCCATTTTAAACGAGAAGCCAGAGTGATCCCAGAAAAACTTGTTAGATTTGTACTCCACTTTACCTAAAAGCCTTGAACTGATCATTGTTTTACCTCTTAAATTGAATGTTGAAATCTTTAATATGATCTGTAACACCATGTCTGATCTAATTCCGGGCTCCCTCACAGACCTCATCTACCACAACACTTCTCTTCAGTCTTCCTTTATTCCTCCTCCATAATTTTCAAACCTGCCCACTACACACCCAACATCAGGTCTTTGCCTGTACTGCTCCCTTTGCCTGGGATGCCCTACCCACACACATCTGAATTTCCTGAAGATTTTTATTTTTAAAAATCCCATTTTCAGTGAGACATTCCAGCCTACCTAACTAGAAATTTTACCCCATCTCTTACATTTAATATCACTCTACCCTGCCCCCCTTTTTAAAGCACCTATCACATTTTAATATGAGGCATAGTTTACACTGCTTCTTGTTTATTTTCCGTTTCCCCACTAGAGTAAATGTCTTCATGAAGGCAGAGACTTTTGCCTGTCTTGTTCACTCATGGATCATAGAGCCTATACATATGGCAGATGCTCAATAAATATCTGTTGAATGAATAAATGAATGAATAATGTCACTTGTTCCATTTTATAATCAGTCTCAAATATGAAATTTAGTTTACATTAATCAAACTCCTACAAAAAGTATATTATGTATTTTTCAACTATGTTATTGCTTTTAAAAGTACCAATAAAATTTCAGGTTTGATTACTAACAGAACTAGTGTTAAGAATATGATATCTACTTTTATGCATCTCATTTGTAAAACAAATTAGTGATACAAGGCTGAACTTATTCATTAGGACTTTGGAGTTGAATTTCCAGCCTACCACAAAATTAGCTGATCCTTAGAATTCTTGCCTCTAAAAGTGAAGAGGTTAATATAAACAATTGTGGAAGCTCTTTCATCCCAAAATTCTATTAAATGTCTATCCATATCTAAAGCATAGGGGAAAAGAGAAAATTTTAAAATTGTGCTCAATTTTGTACTAAATAAAAATTTATATGTATAAATTGTAAAGGGAGATACTTGGTACCTAATAAACATTAAATAAATGTCAGTTATTAGGTACCATTAGGGTAGTCACTTTCATTTATTGTCATCTGTCCTATTACTCTTAAGATGGATAAAAGTAAGTTTTAATTCAGCTAAGCTCTCTGTGTAAAAAGAAAATCTTATGATCAAGACAAAAATCTTTTGGAAAACAAACAAAACCTGTAAATGAGATAAACCTAAGTACAAGGCAAACATTTGCAAATTGTCATACTCTTTTTCAGAATATGATAGCATAACTACAAGTATATATTTTATCCATGGCTAAAGAGTAAACTTCCAAATTCAAATAAATATTTTTGTACCAAACTTTGAAATAAAAATTATATTTTCAGACATGAAACTTTTAAAACAATTATGCTTTCAATAACATTCAAATTGTATGAAGTATACATAAAGTAAGACCCCTATATACTGAAATAAAGATACTGTACTACTGTACTCTACATAGTACTGTACAGTAAAGTACACAAAAGCACAATGACTTGTAGAGGACGCATGAACTTGACAATGTACGCCAGACACATGAACTAACTTAGGTGACTGGACATGTGACTGGACACGTGGACACACATTCACATCTCTGAAAGTTCGCAACTTGAATGTTTGTACGTAGGGCACTTACTGTATTTGAATTTAAAGAGTCTATTCATTTTTTTGTGGGGGGGGGCTCCACGTTTTATTAGGGATATGGCAGAAGCAGAGGCTGGAAGCAGAGCAGCCACATTTAATGACAGATAAATTAACTACAGTGGGTAGATAGAGGGTAAGGGACTGGTCCAGGCATGTTAATATAAAACAGCAACAACAACAAAAGACAGACAAATGGACCCCAAAGACATGGCGTGGGGGAGGGAAGCACCATCCAGACAGCAAATAGGACCAGGGGAGACAGAGAGAGAAGGCAACTTGACCCCTCACCCCTAAACTCCACCAGCATAGGACTTCTAGGGTGGCCCAGCAGGGACTTGGGCCAGGGGAGCCTCGAGGGTGGGCGGAGATGGCACTGCTGGCCGGTGGGCCGAACACCCAGAACCACAACATATCTCAGCCTGAAGTGGGAGATGGGGGCCAGGACACAGTGTCCTTGAACCCCCAGTCCCTCAGAGGAAGAGCCTTACTCTGGGTAAGAGAAGGGACCAAAGGTGGGGTCTCACCCTGAGATGAGAGTGGTCATCCTTATAAACTATCCATAACTAAAAACACTAGGAAGTACCACATTTTACTCCAAATCCAAAATTGTTACTGATTTACAATATTTGTTTTTGAAATTGCAAAAATATTTGTAACAAAATGTTCATTTTCATTTTAGTAAGAGCCCTTCATTATTACAGTCCCTTTTCAATTTTTTGGACAATGTTGAAAACTATACTTTCTTTTATAAGGAAAATAGAGTTAATTTTATTTCAGGTTATTTATTATAAGAACATGTGGATGTTTTTAAAAATTTTTATTAGAGTATAGTTGATTTACAATGTTATGTTAGTCTCACGTATACAGCAAAGTAAATCAGTTATACATATATATGTATCCACTCTTTTTTTTTTAGATTCTTTTCCCATTAGGCCATTACAGAGTATTGAGTAGTTTCCTGTGCTATACAGCAGGTTCTTATTAGTTATCTATTTTATATATAGCAGTGTGTATATGTCAGTCCCAATCTCCTAATTTATCCCTCCTCCCTCCCCCAATATCCGCTGGTAACCATAAATTTGTTTTCTACATCAGTAACTCTACTTCTGTTTTGTAAAAAAGTTCATTTGTATGCATTTTTTTTAGATTCCACATATAAGCAATATCATATGATATTTGTCTTTCTATGTCTGACTTACTTCAATAAATATGACAATCTCTAGGTCAATCCATGTTGCTGCAAATGGCATTATTTCATTTTTTTTCTGGCTAATATTCCATTGTATATATGTACCACATCTTCTTTATCCATTCCTCTGTTGATGGACACTTAGGTTGCTTCCATGTCCTGGCTATTGTAAATAGTGCTGCAATGAATATTGGGGGGGATGTATCTTTTTGAATTATGGCTTTCTACAGGTTGCCCAGGAGTGGGATTCCTGTGTCATATGGTAGTTCTATTTTTAGTTTCTTAAGGAACCTCCATACTGTTCTCCATAGTGGCTGTACTGATTTACATTCCCACCAATAGTGTAGGAGTGTTCCCTTTTCTCTATACCCTCTCCAGTATTTATTGTTTGTAGATTTTTTGATGATGGCCATTCTGACTGGTGTGAGGTGATACCTCATTGTAGTTTGATTTACATTTCTCTAATAATTAGTGATGTTGAGCATCTTTTCATGTGCTTTTTCGCCATCTGTATATCTTCTTTGGAGAAATGTCTATGTAGATCTTCCACCCATGTTTTAATTGGGTTTTGTTTTTTTTTTATACTGAGCTCTATGAGCTGTTTGTATATTTTAGAGACTAATGCCTTGTCAGTCACTTCATTTGCAAATATTTTCTCCCATTCTGAGGATTGTCTTTTCATTTTGTTTATGGTTCCCTTTGCTGTGCAAAAACTTTTAAGTTTAACTAGGTCCCATTTGTTTATTTTTGTTTTTATTTTCATTACTCTAGGAGGTGAATCAAAAAATATCTTGCTGTGATTTATGTCAAAGAGTGTTCTGCCTATGTTTTCCTCTAAGAGTTTTATAGTGTCTGGCCTTACATTTAGGTCTTTAATCTGTTTTGAGTTTATTTTTGTGTATCGGGTTAGGGAGTGTTCTAATTTCATTCTTTTACATGTAGCTGTCCAGTTTTCCCAGCACCACTTATTGAAGAGACTATCTTTTCTCCATTGTATATTCTTGCCTCTTTTGTCACAGCTTAGGTGACCATAGGTGTGTGGGTTTATCTCTAGGCTTTCTAGCCTGTTCCACTGATCTATATTTCTATTTTTGTGCCAGCACCATGCTGTTTTGATGACTGCAGCTTTGTAGTATACTCTGAAGTCAGGGAGCCTGATTCCTCCAGCTCCAGTTTTCGTTCTCAAGATTGCTTTGGCTATTTGGGGTCTTTTGTGTGCCATACAAATTTAAAAACATTTTGTTCTACTTCTGTGAAAAATGTCAGTGGTAGTTTCATATAGATTGCATTGAATTTGTAGATTACTTTGGGTAGTATAGCCATTTTTCTCAACATTGATTCTTCCAATCCAGGAACATGGTATATCTCTCCATCTGTTTCTGTCATCTTTGATTTCTTTCATCAGTATCTTATAGCTTTCTAAGTACAGGTCTTTTGCCTCCTTAGGTAGGTTTATTCCTAGGTATCTTATTTTTTTTGTTGTGATGGTAAATGGGATTGTTTCCTTAATTCCTCTTTCTGATCTTTTGTTATTAGCATATAGAAATGCAAGAGATTTTGTTGTATTAATTTTGTATCATGCAACTTTACCAAATTCATTGAGGAGTTCTAGTTTTCTGGTAGCATGTTTAGGATTTACTATGTATAGTATCATGTCATCTGCAAATGGTGACAGTTTTATTTCTTATTTTCCAATTTGGATTCCTTTTATTTCTTTTTCTTCTCTGATTACTGTGGTTAGGACTTCCAAAACTATGTTGAATAACAGTGGTGAAAGTCAACATCCTTGTGATGTTCCTGATCTTAGAGGAAATGCTTTCAGTTTTTCACCATTGAAAATGATGTTTCCTGTGGGTTTGTTGTATATAGGCTTTTTTATATTGAGGGAGGTTCCTTCTATGCCAACTTTCTGGAGAGTTTTTATCATAAATGGGTGTTGAACTTTGTCAAAAGCTTTTTCTGCATCTGTTGAGATGATCATATGGTCTTTATTCTTCAGTTTGATAATATGCTGTATCACACTGATTTGCGTATATTGAAGAATCCTTGCATCCCTGAGATAAATTCCACTTGATCATGGTGTATGATCAGTTTAATCTGTTGTTGGATTCTGTTTGCTAGTATTTTGTTAAGGATTTTTGCATCTATGTTCTTCAGTGATATTGGCCTGCAATTTTCTTTTTTTGTAATATCTTTGTCTGGTTTTGGTACCAGGGTGATGGTGGCCTCATAAAATGAGCTGGGGGTGTTCCTTCCTCTGAAATTTTTTGGAAGAGTTTGAGAAGGATAGGTGTTAGCTCTTCTCTAAATGTTTGATAGAATTTGCCTGTGAAGCCATCTGGTCCTGGACTTTTGTTTGTTGGAAAATTTTTATTCACAGTTTCAACTTCATTACTTGTGATTTGTCTGTTTATATTTTCTGATTCTTCCTGGTTCAGTCTTGGGAAGTTGTACCTTGCTAAGAATCTGTCCATTTCTTCCAGGTTGTCCATTTTAGTGGTATATAGTTGCTTGTAATAGTCTCTTATGATCCTTTGTATTTCAGTAGTGTCAGTTGTAACTTCTCCTTTTTCATTTCTAATTTTATCCTTTTTTTTCAAGAATCTGGCTAAAGGTTTACCTATTTTGTTTATCTTCTTAAAGAACCAGCTTTTAGTTTCATTGATCTTTGCTACAATATTGTTTTCTTCATCTGTATTTCATTTATTTCTGCTCTGATGTTTATGATTTCTTTCCTTTTACTAACTTTGGGTTCTGTTTGTTCTTCTTTCTCTAGCTGCTTTAGGTATAAGGTTAGGTTATTTGACATTTTTGTTTTTTCTTGAGGAAAGATTGTACTGCTATAAACTTCCCTCTTAGAACTGCTTTTGCTGCATACCATAGGTTTGGGTCATCATGTTTTCATTGTCATTTGTTTCTAGGTAATTTTTGATTTCTTCTTTGATTTTTTCAGTGATCCATTGGTTATTTAGTAACATTCTGTTTAGCTTTCCTGTGTTTGTGGTTTTTAACAGGTTTTTTTTTCCTGTAATTGATTTCTAATCTCATATTGTTGTGGTTGGAAAAGATGCTTGAGATGATTTCAATTTTATTAAATTTACCAAGGCTTGATTTGTGACCCTAGATGTGATCTATCCTGGAAAATGTTCAGTGTGCATTTGTGGAGACTGTATTCTGCTGCTTTTGGTTAGAATATCCTATAACTATCAATTAAGTTTATCTGGTCTAATTTATCATTTAAGGCTTGTGTTTCCTTATTAATTTTCTGTCTGGATGATCTGTTCATTGGTGTAAGTGGGGTGTTAAAGTCCCCTGCTCTTATTGTGTTACTGTCAATTTCCCCTTTTATGGCTGTTAGTATTGGACTTATGTATTGAGGTGCTCCTATGTTGGTTGTACAAATATCTACAATTGTTGTATCTTCTTTCTGGACTGATACCTTGATCATTATGTAGTGTCCTTCCTTGCCTCTTGTAATAGTCTTTATTTTAAAGTCTATTTTATCTGATATGAGTTTTGCTACTACAGCTTTCTTTTGATTTCCATTTGCATGGAATATCTTTTTTCATCCCTTCACTTTCAGTCAATAGTGGGTCTCTTATAGACAGCATATATATGAGTCTTATTCTGTATCCATTCAGCCAGTCTATGCCTTTTGTTTGGAACATTTAATCCATTTACATTCAAGGTAATTATCAGTGTGAATGTTCCTATTGCCATTTTCTTAATTGTTTTGGGTTTGTTTTTATAGGTCTTTTTTTCTTCCCTTCCTTTTGTTCTCTTCTCTTGTGTTTCTCACCTAGAGAATTCCCCTTAGAATTTGTCGTAAAGCTCATTTGTTGGTGCTGAATTCTCTTAGCTTTTGCTTGTCTATAAAGCTTTCAATTTCTCCATCGAATTTGAATAACAGCCTTGCTGGGTAGAGTATTCTTGGTTGTAGGTTTTTCCCTTTCATCACTTTAAATATATCTTACCACTCCCTTCTGGCCTGCAGAGTTTCTGCTGAAAAATAAGCTGATAACCTTATGGGGATTGCCTTGTATGTTATTTGTTGCTTTTCCCTTGTTACTTTTAATACTTTTTCTTTGTATTTAATTTTTGTTAGTTTGATTAAAATTGTGTCTCAGCATGTTCCTCCTTGGATTTATCTTGTATGGGACTCTACGCTTCCTGGACTTGGGTGACTGTTTCCTTTCTGTTGTTAGGGAAGTTTTTGTCTATAATCTCTTCAAATATTTTCTCAGGCCCTTTTTCTTTTTCTTCTTCTTCTGGGACCCCTATAATTTGAATGTTGGTGCATTTAATATTGTTCCAGAGGTCTCTGAGACTGTCCTCATTTCTTTTCATTCTTTATTCTTTTTCTGTTCTGAAGCAGAGATTTCCACCATTCTGTCTTCCAGGTCACTTATATTCTTCTGTCTCAGTTATTCTGCTATTGATTCCTTCTAGTGTATTTTTTCATTTCAGTTATTGTCTTGTTTATCTTTGTTTTTTAGTTCTTCTAAGTCTTTGTTAAACTTTTCTTGTATATTCTCGATCCATGCCTCCATTGTTTTTCTGAGATCTCGGATCATTTTTACTATCATTACTCTGAATTCTTTCTCTGATACGTTACTTATCTCCTTTTCATTTAGTTGTTCTTGTAGGTTTTTACCTTGCTCCTTCATCTGCAACATATTTCTTTGTCATCTCATTTTGTCAATCTTACTGTGTTTGTCTCCTTTCCACAGGTTGCAGGATTATAGTTCCTCTTGCTCTGGTGTCTGCCCCCTGGTGGGTGACGTTGGTCCAGAGGCTTGTGCCGTTATCCCCTTGATAGGGGGGTTTGACTGGTGTAGTGGTGATCAGAGCCTACCCTAGTTATTGAGTGGGCCCCCACCTTTGCTCTGTGGTTGTCACTGCCCTGTCCAGGGCAGGGTCTGCTCCCTAGTTTTTGGAGTAGAGGTCCCCAGATCTGTTTCTTAGCTGTGATTCTGATTTGTGGTGTGAGGTAGATGGGATTGGAGCACTCCCACTTGGAGAGAAGCCACTGAGTATTACTCTTCTGAAGCTGTTCACCTGTGCATGTGCTCTGTTGTGTCCCCTTTCACCCGTTGTGCAGGCTCACAGAGTATGCTGTTGTTGGCACTGCTCTTCATCCTGCCTTAACTGTGGGTATTCTGGCAATTGGCTCTGGTGACTCTCATGCATTATTTTCACCCAGCCACTGGCACAGGTGTACTGATGTCAGGCCCAGGACTGTAGTAGTCGTGCAGTAGTCATGCACCTGGGGGAGCTATGGAGACAGCTCAAACTCTGGTCTGGCCAAACCCCCATCTGTACATGTCCCCAGAGCCCACAGCTGCTAAAGCTAGACCCATCACAGCTGCAAGAGCACTTGTTTTCCTTTTGGATATTTCACAGGCACTGAATTTAAGAAGCCATCAGTAGAGGTGTAACTCCACAGTTTGTGCAGCCATGAGGAGAGATTTCACCCCTTCTTCCTTAGTCACACAGCCCCTGGGGCTCAGCTGTGATTTCAGCCCCTCTTCTGGGCATATTTCCTAGTGGGGTGAGTTATCTGCACCCTCCTAGGACAGTGGAGCAGGTCTCAGCACACACTGGTGGACTTCCTAGTAGTGAGAGCTATCCGCATGCTCTTGGAACAGCATGGCAGGTTCCAGCATCCACTGACAGATTTCCTAGTGGCAGAAACTATCTGCGCCTTCCCAGGATAACATGGGCAGGTCCTGAGGCCTGCTGGCAGAATTACTAGTAGCTGGATCTGTCTGTGTCCTTCTGGGTCAGCAGGGGCGGGAACTGGCATCTGCCCACGGGTATGGAAGAGGCGGCCAGTGCCAGCCTCTGGAGCCCAAGATGGTGGTGGTGACTCACCCTTGTCCCCAGAGCTCCTGTAGGCAGTGTCCTGTTGCCTGGGAGTATTCACAGGGATAGAAGTTGTTATGGTGGTCCCACCCCTCTCCTTGTTTGCCTCCCAATAATGGTGCCTTGTCTCTCTGGTGGGCCCAGGCTCCTTCCTAGTATATCCTCAGTTGCCATGGCTGATCTCTTCAGGCTGTTTCCTCACCTAACCCTGGTCCTCTCCCTAGGACTGAACACCTGACCCCCACCCTCACCGACAGAGAAGTAGCTCAGGTTGGGCTGTGCAGGGTTGTGGTGCTGACCCTCTGTGCAGGTTACTCTCCATTTTGCCTTCCACAAACAAGTTGCTCTCTCCCCTCTTAGGCTCCAAAACTCCCCCTTAGTCCAGTCTAATTCCTCTGCTGGCAAGGAGCCTTCCCAAGGTGCAGGAACCTTTCCTCTTTCACAGCTCCGTCGCTGGGGCTCAGGGCCCATCCTGATTCCTTCTTTTCTTTTTCCTTTTGTCCTAAGGTTACGTGGAAGTTTTCTTGTCTTTTGGGGTGTCTGAGGTCTTCTGTTTGCACTCAGTAGCTGTTCTGTGTGAATCGTTCCATTTGTAGGTGTATTTTCAATGTTTCTGTGTAGGGAGGCGAACTCTGTTTCCTACCCCACTGCCATCTTGATCCCCTGGATTTTTTAAATCTTATTTCTTTTCCTTTGAGAAAAGAAATACTACTTTTGTGGTATTTCAAAAGCTGTAAGATCATCATGATCCATGATTATAGGATTCAAATAACCTAAGTGTCAATGGATGAATGAATAGGTAAAGAATATGTGGTATAAAAAAAAAAAAAAAAAGAATATGTGGTATATATATATATATATATAATATGTATAATGTAATATTATTCATCCTTTAAAAAGAAGTAAATCCTGCCATTTCTGACATGAATGAAACTGGAGGACATTATGGTGAGTGAAATAAAACAGAGAAAGAAATATATTGCATGGTATCACTTATATGTGGAATCTTTAAAAAAAAAAAAAAAGTCCAGCTCATAGAAGCAGAGAGTAGAATGCTGGTTACCTGATTACCAGGGACTGGGGAGTGGGGAAATAAGGACAGATTGGTAAGATAATTTAAACTTCCAGCATAAAATTTTAAAGCCAAATTGAAGAAAGAGATTCTGTAAAAATGACTTTATAACACTGAAAAATAATGAAAGACCACATGGAAGCTTTTATTAGTCAAGAAGAAAACAGATGACGTACTTATTAGATTCAAATTAAAACAAACTAAAAAGAAAAACCTATAATTTAAAATTGCAGTAACTTCTACCCTAATTTCCTTGTGTACATAAGTATATCTGTACAGTATATCTCCTAGACTATTTTGTCTTTACAATGAAATGCCAATTAATGTTTTATTAACATTTATATATTAGGCTTCTTAGCTTTTGGAAGTTTTCAGAAAAACCTCAATGTATTGATGGTCTTCCGTAAAGCAATTTTCTCTTGAAAATAAATATCAATATGACTTTATTCTTAATTACATTAAGTCAAAACAAGTAACTTTGACCCATATACTTGGGATTTGTTATTTGGATCCAAGATTTTTCAAGCAAAGATTACTGCCTCCAAAAACCATTTAATATAAATGATTTTTTAAATTGTTTCATATTTTAATATTTGATTTTATTTTAGGTTATTCTAAGTTATCATACATAAAATATTATAAAAGTGTTGTATGATCTTCTTTTGTCTTTTGAAGTTATAAGACATATTCCTTTTTATGATAAAAAATACATTGAATGCAATAATTTGCTCCCTTTTTACATAGCAGTAACTAAAGAAAATATTGAATAGATTAAAAAAAAAAACCTTTCCCTCACTGGGTTTCCCAAGGATTTAAGTGTCAAATTTCTCTTCTTGTTCTAAAGTGATGTCTTAGAAATGCCGAGTTAAAAACTGGGAAACCAATGTGCTTTATTTGGTGCCATTTAGAATATCTAAAGAGTAAACGATGTTTGAACATTGTGTTATACAATTGGCAAAAGGCAAAATAAAACTTACTTTTAACTCAGAATACAACATGACCACCCAGGAACAGTACCTGAACCCAGGCAGAGAAAGTATCCCTGAAGATTTCAGAAATTTTACATTCACAAGAATGGCTTTACTTATACACAATGAGTCATGTTGCTTTATTTCTACACAACCTCCTGATGTTCTCATGTCCTTTAAGGACTCTTACAATCCTGAGATTTGACTTTTCAATAAAAAGCCCCATCAGATTACTAAATAGGGAAACAATTATGAACAAAAGGGTTGATTTATTCTTTCATAGTGTTTCAACTATATATTTAAAAGCAAACCAGTAAAATAGCTTCCAAATTTTTTTCCTGTTTAATTTCAACAAAATATTCTCCACATCTTTGAATATTTATCTTTTCTAAGATTTATCCATTTATTTATTATGGTAATTAATCAGTGAAGTTACTCTATACTTCTCTTTATTCATTCCATTTACTTATCCTGAATTTATTCTTATCTGTTGTGTTCTTGTGTCTCCTTTTAGGCTTAAGGTTATTAAGAATTCACACACTATTTACCTCAAACTGTACACTCCCCTGTACGAATTTTCAGAAGACTAAAAAAAGCATAATAAATACTGATTGATTAGCTAAAACTGAGAACACATACCTCTTTGCAAAACTTATTGGCAGATTGTATTATTCACCAATAAATTCTTCCTTTTCCCCAAGTGACTGCCAAGGCTTAGTATTTATGGTGTACTTTATTCAAAAAAATTAATAAACAGAAGCCTCAATTAAATAAAGTCAGGAGACCAGAAGGCAGAGCTCTCACAACCTACCATGAGAGCAGAGACCAACAAGAAGAAGACTCCTCTTCTTTCCTGGCAAGGACTCAGCCAAGGAAAAGCCATGGACTCTTTGTTCACCTTAGCCCTCCCAACTTCCTTTTCCCCTTTCTAAAGGTGTTCTCCTTCCCTGGCCATTGGCATGTGGCTTTCCATAGTTGCAGACCCTGAATTGCAACTCTCTGCTAATACCAAGTAAACTCATCTTTGCTGGAGAAATATCTGGCATTCTACTTGTTTTAGGTTAACAACTTCCATAAATAATTAATGTTAGGCATAACCATGTGACTTGATTTAACCAATGGAAAAGTAACAGGCTGTCATTATTGAGTTGACACCTTAACAGAGTAGCAGTATGCATTTCTGCTTCCACCTTGTTCCCTGAAAATGCCATGCCATAATTATCCTTTGTTGCTTCAGCCAGAATACCAGAATGAAAACACGTGGACCAAAAACCTGTGGTCCAGTTTAGCACAGCATATCCCAGTTGAGATTAGCTGACCTGCAGTCCAATGAGATTTAAATAACTAAGTCATTGAGTTTCTGGGGCAGCTGTTTGTTACGCAGGATTATTCCAGCAGATAAAGGACTAATACTCCCTAGCACAGAAAATGGAGACTTATTCAGAGCTTTTTATAAAACTGTAAAAACAAATACAGAAAGACAGTAACCACTCTAGAATGTTAATAAAAATAGCATATCGTAAATCTTCCATCTTGACTAAATAGTGTGCATATATGATGAGTTATTCTCGAAGTCAAGGCTGTGAATCTTTAAGATATTTTAAGAATATCTCAAAGATTGCTAGGTATAACATTTTACCTGTAGATAGTTAATCACCTAAGGGAAAAGCTCAATTATACAGAAAAAATATATATATATACATACACACATAATACGTACATACACACATACATACATACGTATGTGTGTATGTGTGTATTTCATTTAGGTGTCATTTTCAGATCACTCTCTGGTTTCCATTCAGATACCACTGAGTACTATAGATTTAATACACAAAGAAACCGAGAAATAGTCATATTATGTTTTTAAAATTTTAATATTAGAAATGTGTTATAAATAAAGAAAATGTATTACTCAATTATATACTGCCTAAAATGTATCACATATTTCAGTGATTTAATAATTTATGGAGTGTATACATTCCATGTTTGAAGAGTTAATATGTCTCAGGGGAAGATGAGCTTTCCCTTGAAGAGATTATTTTACACCCTTGATGCAAATAGTAGTTTTAGCACAAAATAAGACATTTCAGCTTTCACATAAGTTTTCTGGCTTCAATATATTTCTGAGTCTCTTAAGTTCCTGTTTTTCTAGTTACCTCTATAGAATAAAAAAATAAAGGGTCACAAGGATAGAAGCACAAAGAAAATAACCAATACATTTCCTTAATTTTATGGATTGTTAAATGAAGCTCAGATTCTTCCAAGTTCAAAAATTTCATTATGTCTCCAAATCAAATATCTATCCCAAATACTTCTCTTCACTTCCATCTCTACAGAAATACTAGTCAGACATGTGACTTCTGGGATACTTGTCAGACATATAAAATTTGATAGGTCTAAAAGTGAATTCACCTCTACCTTCCCCAGCTAAGTGTGGAACTCTTTTAATTTTCGCTCTATTAAATAGTGGTTAAATATTAAGTAGTATGAACATCAGTATCAGCAAGTATCACAACAGGAAATGATGGCACATTCAAATGTAGTAGTTTAAGAGACTTTAATGCAAGTACAGTTAATAAATATGGGGACAGAGTCAAAGAAAGTTAACAAGGCATACTGAAGTACCCCGAGTTGAGTAAAAACAGGAGTCCTCAACATTACTTGGCCTAAAGAGGCAAGGGAAGGGAGAACTTATGAAACAGAGAGGGCTGTAGCTACTACAAGAGAGTATTGCTCAACAGAAACTGTGGACTTTTGTAGAGAAACTCATAAATGGGCAATCCACGACTAGGTAGGGAAAGGACCACAGAACTAAGTACCCCTACTTCACTGTCCACCTGACATACCCTTTCCCATGACGCCTTCCATTAACCAGACTCCACAGGAAGCCAGGGGAAAAGGAAAGGCCATTGATTAAGTTAATAAAAGTTGGTCTTCTGGCGACAGAGTTGGGTGGTGAGGGTGAAAAGTAGACCTGGAGGGACAAAGTGTCCCTAACATATTAATCCAGTGTTTCAAGACAGAAACAAGAATCTTTCTAAATCTCTCTCTCTTTTTAATCCCACCCAGATTCAAAAGACATTTTGGTTCATTTAAAACTCAAAAGGAATTCTGCCTCTTCATGGGATGGTACAATGGACTGAAGTAACCACTGGTGGTGAATTACCCAAGAGCTACCACTGTTTCTTAAAATGAGGTGAAAAATCAGAAGTGATTTAGACATCTTATCATTTATTTTTGACTATTTTGAGGTTGCTCTATTATGAAACCTAGGACTTTCTGAGCATAACAAAACCAGTTATTAATCTGTATTATGGACGATGGTATATCTTTGCAGGAACGCTCTGAGCTCCTATGTATGAACATTTGCCTCCACATGTGTCTTTCAGAACAAAGTCAGAGCACCACATCTGAGGCCCCTCCACCAGAATATGAACAACTTCATGACAGTGACATGAATCCTTCAATTAAAATAAAAAAGATAGGAAACAATCATCCATAAATACTTATAAGGTTTGGGGAAGGGGCTGAAGTTACTCATACTCAACCGTGATGCAAGTGCATTCTGTATGCACCAGCCTGCACTTCCCTTAAGAACTCCTGGGCAGTGAAGAGAATGTACCTGCAGGTAATTACTGAGCTGGAGAAATAGTAAGGCTGTTCACCCAACCTTCTCTTCCCTAGAGGGCAGTTAGAGCTACACCCTATGGGGCAGAGAGGAAAGGGCGTACCACCTGTGTTACACCTGTGTAAAATAAAAATGTTTTTAACAGGCTCTTCACAAACTACTGAAGACATTCCATCTTTTAAAATAGCACAGAAGGTCCAGAATAACTAAATTGTACAAAGAAAAGCATATATATATTCATATTCAAATAGTCATGCAAATGAAGCAGTTTACATCTGGAGAATGAAGAAATTTCCTATTTCTGTGGAACCAAAGTATTTTGAAGAACTAAAGAGATATTTGATAGAAATGAAGTACCAACTAGAGAAGATATTCACAAACTTCACATAGAAATTCAGAATAAGAATTTCTACTTCTGATTTTGGTGTCCAAACTTCACAACATAGTAGACATGAGTTCTTACGGTGTGGATAAGTTTCAAAGGAAGTAGGAACAACACATTGATACATTATCCTTGGAAATATGAAGAAAAATAGGTGAATTCCTGAGATATTTGTCTATAAGACCAAACGTTGAACAGCATTTGTTTCTCTCCAGGGCTTAACCAATGCCTACAACACATATGTTTGGAATGATGATGGATGGATGGATGCCTGCATGCATGGATGAACTAATGAACTAATTAATAAATCTGGCTCCCTCAAAAGCATCTTCTTTTTCATAAAAATACTAAAATATAAGCTGAGAGCCACTGTCTCTGGTAATGTTTCAGAATCAAGATATGCCATGATTGATTATCCCCATGTGAATAAATAGGGATTTTTTTTCCACTGCAGAAACAGAAATCCAACTTCAGGAAGTTAAACTAAACAAAGATTTGAGATATCTTTTATTTTTTAATTTATTTTAATGAGGCAGAATTGCACAGCTGTCTATTCCTGAGGAAGAGAATACCACTGTTCTTAAGAGTGGCCTTTGCTCTAGCCTTCTATAGGGACTATTATTGGAGTTACTTCTAGTTCACTTCCCCCTTTCTCATTCACTCTGCTCAAGCTAATATCTACATTTTCCAGTGGTAAGAGTCAAGGCAGTAAAATCCTCTCAGTGCTGACCAAATTTTTCTTGCTCCCTTAGACTTGCCCATCCAAGGTGGAACATGCACTTGTGGTGTCAGTATCTATTTGTGCACCCTCTAACTCACTTTCCACAAGGCAACCAGAGGGATTTTTTTGAAGAAGAAATCTTACCATGTACACCCTTTGTTTAAAATCCTTTAGTGGGCCAGAATAGTGCCTCAGAAGAGAGCCCAAATGTCTCAGTACATCCTACAAGGCTGTTGATCTGTCCTCTGTGTTTCTGAGGAGACCACAATTATCATGTTAAGGTGAGAAAATTACCTACAGTACTGGACTCTCCCTGTCATGAAATCCTGTCCCGCACCCACTAGATCTTGGTAATGCTGCTCGTCAGTCATTCTGACATAAAAAATATTTCCACAGATTTGAAAATGTCCATGGGAAGGCTGGAAAACCTCTTCAGTTTAGGACTACTTCTCACTTGAAGTACTAAACTCCCAACAACAGTGAACTACTCACAGTTCACTTAGTAAGCAACTTTCTCTTACCTCAGACACGTCTACATGCTCCTCATTCTTCTGGAACTGTCTTTTATCTCCATAGATCTAATTTCAGGAGGACCAACAAATAGCACTTTAGATATCTTCTTCTCTGTGTCCCCTTCAAAATGCAGATATCCTTTCTATGTTCTATCAAAACACCTTATACTTATCCTGAATATGACACTTTAAAAATATCACATGACCTAATTATTTGTTTCATCTGCTACATTCAAAGCTACTTGAAAGCAAAAAAGAAACTGACCTATTCAGAATTGTACCCTCCATTCCCAAGCTATGATGTACTTACCAGGTACTGGCACATACTAGGTACTTAAACATAAGTGAATTGATGAGGGTGGCACTAAACTTGGAACTAGACGACCTGATTTTGAATCTGTACTCCAATACCATTTGTGTGATCATGGACAAGCTGCCCTAATTTCATAGCATCCTCTGATATTCCCTACCCTGCAGGACTTCAGTGAGGGTTAGGTGAGGAAATGTATGTAAAATTTCTTTAAATGCTGATTTACAGCTATGAATATTTTAAATTCAAACTATAATTTTTTAAATGTTAGTAAAAATGCTATTGAACCATAAGGTTTATTTTCCTAAATGGCTTAAAAATTTTCTGAACTATGGAGCTTGTTAGAGAATTTAAATGGCTGTCCAACTAGTCATATATTTTAAAATAATTAGTCAATTCAGCTATTTAATCAGCCTGTACTTGTGTGGAGGTTGTTTTAATTCACATTAAAGTAGTTACTCATGATGCTCACAGGTGCCAATTTCACAATTATTTCTCCTTAAGACTACATTTTTTCCAAGTCTTCTAACATTTTTGCTTTAAAATTGGACAAAACATGGCTATACTATGAGAAACACAATAGCCTGTGGACAGCTGTGTATTAAGAAAGGTTTTAGGGCAATATATTTTTTCTTCCTCAGAACAAATTTCGCTACAATTTTCTCTTAATTAATATAATTGATAACAGTTACACAGAAATCTGGCATTTTAATCATGCAGATATGTCTTTTGTTGTCTAAAGTGAAATTAAAAACCACCAGCAGTCTTTTACTTTCAGTGGTAGCTGGAAAGGAAATTAAAATGGAGCTGGTAATAAATGGCTGATATGTTCAATTTGAAAGATCACAGACGTGGGTCACTTACATAGTGAAGGTATGGCACAAAGCACTGTGACAATCTGGAAGAAAACCCCTATCCACACAATGAATTGGGAATTCTGAAATCTTTAATAATAAGCTCTATAACACATAAGTTACCCATCATAATTAAGGCCAAGATTTTTAATTTGATTAGCATCAATTCTTATGTAGATTTAACAAAAAACAGGACCCACATCCTATATTACTCACTGCTATTTCATTTATCAATTTAACAGTGGATATTTGGTTAAGGAGATATAAATACAAACAAAATTCCTTTGACCATGCATTTTGTAGCTTATAAGAGAGTGTTACTTTGATTTATTAATATGCTAAATAGTAATATTAAATGGATGACTATCCAGCACACTCATCTAGACACTGTCATCAGCTAATTTTCAGATAATACAGGCAGTTAGAAATGTTACAAATAGTTCTAATTGTAGAATTGCCTTAAACAGGGGCTATGGCCTCTGCATAATATCAATAATTTATCATTATGGAAACCAGAAGAATAACAAAGAGCCAGGAATTTAACATTTATTTTCAGGTCTATATTCTTCAGTGAACGCTGAATCACTGGGGATTTTGGTTCATGTTCCTAACATGCCAATCTCTTCAAGGTTAATTGACTTTAAGATTTGGGAATCACATGAGTGAAGATACTAAATGAAGCTATGACTGAATGTGAGTACTGAGGAGTAATGTATAGAAAGAAGAGAGAGGGGTTCTGAGAAAGAATGGAAACCAGAGTAGGGGAAGGCATAGTCAGGGTCAGAAATATATTGTATAATTACATGTAAACCAAAGAAGAAAATCAAAGGAAATGGTAATCAATCATCGAGTATCTGCAGAGACTCCAAGGGGTGTAAGGTGTGAATTTTAATGTGTTGCTAGGGTCAGAATATTTTTCTTAACATTAACAAAGCCATATCTTACAAAATGATTAAGAAATGGAGGAAATTAAAACTTTTAATGCTATCAGTAAAAAAGTCAGCCAAAGCAAGCTATCAGTTGTTCACATTAATTTATTAATAATTTAAAGTTTTGAGCATTTAATTATAAATTTTAAGTTGAAGGAATACGCATTTTCCTTCAACCTTTTCTTCTTTGATTACAACCAAGTTTCTTGAAAAAGCTACTGACACTATTTTCTTTTCCTTCTACCCTCTCATTATGGAACTCATTTAATCTGGTTTTATACATAATAACACTGCCTCAACTCTCTTCTCTCAGGTTAGATGAGCTAGTCATCAAAATTAGCTGCAAACAAACATGTTTAGAGTAATGTTAAGAGCAATCAGATATCTTTGGATGGCAGCTTTTCTCAATATTTATATACTTCTCTCCTTATCCTCTCTTCTAAGTAATAGACTTGCAATACCCTAAGACAACATACAACCTCCTAAGCACTTTAACAATCTGACTTTTGTTCAGTTAATTATAATTTTTATTATATTAGTACAAAATATATAGATACTTTCACTTTGGTAAGTTTTCTAGTGTAAAACCTATATCTTCATTCAATTATTTTATTTAAAAAAAAAGTAGTTGTCATTGAATGCAAAGTACTAGCTTTCCTGATGTGATTTTTCCTTTTTAAAGACAAACCTAATTGTTTGATCCTCCAAGGATCATAAAATTAGTAAGAAAAATAATGAAGCAAAAATAGTTCAGTGTATCAGATTTCAAAAATGTTTCCTGATATTTAAAAAGTGGCATCCTTAAGTCTTTTTAAATTAACTAAATAATGCAAAACAAACATGGCTTCTTTCTATATTAAACACCTTGGTTAAGTAGGCTGGGGAAACACTGTGTTGCATGGCAGACTTTCACGTCACTTTCGGAGGTTACACAGTGTGAAACTCAAAACCCATGACTCTCCTGGCATAAAATCTAAAGACATCTACCCATTTGAGGAAAGATTTTCCTTCAGTAATGAGAGCCCTATTTAACTGGAGCAGAGATTCAAAATGAAGTCAGTACCATTGCACCACATGTATGTTAAGAGCCACTGAGAATATAAATTTATCTGGGTTTAATATTGATGATCAAGGTTTATTCAGTTCAATTATAGGAACAGTTTGGTCACCTTGAACCCCACAGAGTTCCTAGCATACAGTTTGAGCATAGTAGGAATCACCATATTTGTTGGATTGTTGATTTTATACCCTTGATTCTCATGTGAGTAAATTGAGATGAAGTGTATATTGTCAAAACTTGATAAAATCAGAAGTAGCCTCTTTGAGAAGCATCTATTCAGAAATAGGAATAATAATTTTGTATAAGTAAGGTTCTAGTAACTCTATACAAATGCAGTCAATCCTTATACAAGAGTTGAAGTAGAGCCTCATAGGAAAGGAACATATCTCCCAAGAAAGTAACAGCTCAGTTGAAAAAGCTATAACTGCAAAGCACTTTTATCATAGAGGTCCCAGTCTCAACGAGGCTACTTCAGCCCATAAGACTGGTCATCTTATTATTAAAATTATTTTCTTCTTCTTGAGGTAGCATTGGTTCATAACATTATATAAGTTTCATGTGTACAACATTACAGTTCGACTTCTGAATACACTAGAGCATGCTCACCATCAAAAGTCTAGGTGATGAAAATTATTTTTTATTAAAATTATTTCTCATAGTTCTGGAAGCTAGGAAGTCCAAGATCAAGATTAGGTTTCTGATGAGAGACCTCTTTCTGCCTTGCAGAAGGCTGCCTTCTTGCCACAGCACACATGGTCTTTCCTCGGCATGTGCAGTCAGAGAGGGAACAATAGTAAGCTCTCTGGTCTCTTCTTACAAGGGCACTAGTGCTAATCCCATCATGAGAGACCCAACCTCAAGACCTCATTTAAACCTGATTACCTCCCAAATGCCCCATCTCCAAACACCATCACATTGGGGGTTAGAGCTTCAACATATGAATTTAGGGGAGGAGACAATTCAGTTCATAGTAATAAATAAACACCCCCTACTCCAAAGCATACTAATTACCTATCTTCCTTGGAATTCTATACCCCTTTAAATATTAGCACATATTTTGTTTCATTTGATTTTAACAGCCATTATATGAAGTATATAGACTAAGTACTGTATCACTGTTTTTCATAGGAAGAAAATTAAAAAAAAAACTAAAACTAAAAAAGCTAAATGCTTCTCATCAAATACTGTCAGCAGAAACAAAAACTATTTCCTATAATTTGTCACACCATTATAACTTTGTAATACCATATTGCTACAACATATTTTCAAATCCATGAAAGAAAGAGCTATATATTGGTATGGAATTCAGAGAATAGGGACAGCTGCAATAAAAACCCTTTAGTTCTGGCATTTCTACTGATTTACCCTCAAAGCACTGAAAGATAGTTGTTATAAAAACTCAGCAGTAATTAGGTTACCAGTGAACCAGTGTTAGCTTCACTTCAATTTTATAATAAAGTAATGGTAATAAGACTTTGTCAAGCTGAAATAAATTATATTAAAATTGATGTTGATCTATTTATCTAAAAGTTATGACCGGAATAGTTCTCAAAAAATCTGTATGAAATACATGCAAAAATACTGTAAAATATATTTTGTACATTGTACTAATACATATTTTCCCCAGGTAAGGGAGAAAGAAATGCTGTAATGCAGAGAATTTGAAACTTAAACAAGAAAATTATTTTTTAAATAAATGCATGCAATGAAATCCAATGGGCTACATATATTGAAGAGGTGCCTCTAATTTCAGTGGTATGCATGTGTGTAAGTGCAAGGATCAGGATCTGAATCTATTCCATCCACTTCTACTCAAAGTATATCATTGGAACCCTCTGTTGCCACATGCTATTAGAATGATTTGAAAATGCTGCCTACAGATTTGATACCTGCATACAGTTTAAAATTTTTAATATCAGGATTATTGTTCTTCTTAGAGTATGTATTTTGCTTTAAAAATGTAAAGGATAGTCACAAATTGAATTGTACACTTGCTACAATCAAGGTAGCTCCCTACGATATAATACAACCCCCTGATTCTTGTCTTCCCAATGACTTTAACCCCAAGGCACTAAAAATAACTGTTCTGTCTAACAGTAAGTAGTAATTCAGTTTCCAATTCAGCTAAAACCATAGCTTCACCTCAATTTTAACAGCTGAAATTCTTATGTACTGTATGGGTCATATCTGGTCACTTTTAAAACCTCTTAAATTCAGTTACTATGGAACCAATGGATATCACATACAGGACCCCCAGGGTGAACTGAAAAGTAAGTGAGAAAATACCTTCCTCAAAAGTCTTCTTTTCAAAATTTCCAAAGAACATTTTATATTGAGCACAATTTATGAGACTTTTTACATTTTTCTTATGATAGGTGGCAGAGCTGTTGATTAAGATCTTACATTGTGAGTTTCTATTGATGTTCAACAAACTGCATTTTAATTACCCAAGGTTCCTTTGGTTCTTACATTGGTGTCACAAAATAGATTACTGTGAAACTTTGCAATCATATAATACTAAAGGATTTGCTAGACCAATTTGGCAGGTTATCACAGAAACACATTTGGATAAAGATGAATCAGAAATTTTGATATGCCACAAACCCTTAGAAAACAAAGCTAGTGCACTTTTTCATTTCTAAGTGCTTTTAAAAAAAATAACTAACTTTTACTTAGCACAACTCTTAGGTACAATTGTTATTACTTCATTTACTTTTTTGTTAACTCATCAAATCCTTGCACAACTTTTTGAGCTAAGTTCATTTATTAACCATCTCTGCATCAGATAAGGAAACTGAGGCACAGATAGACTTAGTAAATTTTTAAAATTCATTCAGCTGGTAAGTGACAAAATCAAAATTCAAATAGCGGCCCTCTAGTTCTGGAGATTTCTCCGTGTAATCACATTTACATGCTGCTATAACTTTCAAATTCAAATGAATCATAAATGGTAGATATTTTATTAGCCAAAACTGGTAACTCTAAGAACACATCATAAATCTCCACAAGAGCTCATTTTCCTTGCACTGCCTTTATGTTTCTGATACCATGGTCTGAGTCTTCCTGAACACAAACCTATCACAAAACTGGCGACAGATTTAGAATAAAATATAAGAACTTATTTATATTTCTTAGCTTATAGAGGAAAAGGTAAGCATCTTTTCAAAAAAGCAACTGGCAAACATGAGTGATTATGGTAATAAATTCTATGAGAATTCAGAACTTTTTGGGGCTTCTACTTCCATCCACAATGGAGTAATAATGATTCTCTTGCCTGAAACAATCAAAGAAAAAAATCCTACACAAAATATATGACACACAGTTTTCAAGACAACAGGCAAGGAAGGAGAGTGATCCCTGAAAAAAGAGGGACAAACTGGTGAGTTTCACACTGGAAATAAAAAACAAGTGCTGAGTCCCACACTGCTCCAGCTTATTCAGAGTATGCCAGGCCATAGCAAAGGAAAGGGGATCCAGTTGGAGTTGCAAAGTTTCCCTGAATTGGGGACATTTTGTTGAAAGTTCTCAGTTTAGGGGAGAGAACCGCAATACAACAACATGGAATGAATCTCAAAATAATTATATGGAGTGAAGGAAGCCAGACGAAAGAGCATAGTATATAATTTCACTGACATAAAATTCTGGAATATGCAAACATTTTGACAGCAGACCAGTGATTACCTGGGGAGGTTCAGTGCAAAGAGATTTATAGGGAAGGATTACACAACAGCATGAGGAAACTTTTGGGGGTGATGGATATATTCACTATCTTAATTTTAGTGATGTTTTCACAGGTGTATAAATATGTCACAACTTATCAAATTGTATACTCGAAATATGTGCAATTTATTGTATTCAATTATATCTCAGGAAAACTATGAAAAAATTTCTGGTGTGAGCATAATGTTTTAGGAAAGTTGGATTTTAGAATTGGTCCTTGCTAAGGACGTGTTTGTGTCCCCTCAAAATTCATGTGTTGAAACCCTAACCCCTAATAGGAAAATGGAACCTTTGGGAAGTAATTAGATTATGAGGATGAAGCTCCATTATGGGGTTAGTGTCCTTATAAGAAAAAAACAGTTTTGCCTCTCTCTTTCATCTCCATGTGAGGATACAGCCAGAAGACAGCCACCTATAAATCAGGAAGAGAGCCTTCACCAGAATCGAACCATGCTGGCATGCCGATCTTGAACCTCCAGCCTCCAGAACAGTGAGAAATAAATGTTTGTTGTTTAATTCATTCAATCTATGGTAATTTGTTATAGCAATCTAAACTGATTAAGACAGTCTTCATTGAATGATGGCATTTAATAAATGAAAATAAAAGGAAAGGCTATGCTCTGCTTGGTGATAGGTGCAAGCAGAGCAGCAGTATATTGGTTTTAGAGGTCTGTAACTTGAATAATTTGGCTTGAATATTAGTTAATTTGGGTCATATGAGAGAGAGAGAACAGAAGGAGTTTGAGATTAAATATTATTGTGGGATAACTGCAATTATCTACGGACATTGTGTTTTCTATTGCTGCATACAAATTATCACAAATCTAGTGCTTAAAACAATGCAAATTTATTATTTCAGTTTCCACAGGTCAGGAATCAGCATGAGTGTATTAGTTTCCTACTACTGCTAACTCATTTGCTTAAAATAATACAAATTTATATTTGTTATATTTCTGGAGATCGAAAATCTGAAATCAATTTCACTGAACTAAAGCTGATGTGTCAGGTGTCAGCAATGCTGTTTCCTTCAGGATGCTCTCCGGGGATATTCCATTACCTTTGCTGTTTCAGCTTCTGCTGGCCTCCTCTATGCCTTGGTTTCTGGCCCCTTCCTCCATTTTCAAACTGTATCACTCCACTCTCTGTTTACACTTTCACGTTGTCTTCTAATCTCTTGATTTTCTTGCCTCTGTCTCCTAAGAACCTTTGTATCTAGTGCCCACTGGGATAATTTTTTTAAACATTTTTCCTTGTTTATTGAGTATTTATAGAATATCACTCTCTCTCCAAAATGCAAAATAAACTTGAAGTCAGTAGGATATTGTGAAAAGATTTCACACAGGACACGCTGTCTGCCCCTGGGGCTGCTGACTGTTTCTTGCTGATAGAAGAAGTCATCACTTACCAATGCTGAGACTCCTGCCTATTTTCACTGCTCTTTAAGAGCTTCTGCTCACATGCTTCTGATAGTGAACTTACCTTATGGTGTTCTTTATTTTTTTTCAATTTTTTTCCCTACTACATGCAGATTTTCAACTAAATGAGGCATTTGGGACTCTTAACTCACCCATCTGAAAATGTTTTTTGTATGATATGAGACCATTTCATCATTGATTTGTTTATTCAGCCATGCATCTGACAATAGATAGCTCCCACTGGGATAATTTAGGCTAATCTCTCCTCTTAAGATCCTTAACTGAATCACTCCTGCAAAGTCTCTTTGCATTTAAGGTAATATCACACATTCTAGCGATTAAACACATGGATATCTTTGGGGAGACTACCACCATGGATACCATTCAGCCTACCACGATGGAGTTGCTGGGTCCTGTGCATAGGTCTGAACAGGCTGAAATCATGGTGATGGCTAGGGCTTCACTCTTCTACTGCGTCAGAGGTCTTGTTCCAACCTCATTCAGGTTGTTGACAAAATTAAGATTAGGATTTCTTACTGGCTTTCTTAGTGGCTAGCGGCCATCCTCATGACCTAGTGGCATGACCCTCTCATATCATGCAGTTCACTTTTTGAAACCAGCAAGAGAAAACTTTTCCTGTTATTATGATGGTTGATGACTTACATAAACTTAGTTCTGTGGTACTCAGCATTTTCCCTCAGTTAAGTAAGTTATGAAAAACCCTTTGAATATTTTCATTATATATTTTAGGAAAAGTCAGAAGCCTTTTGTAAGGTACTTTTGACATTTAAATATGTTTTATCTTGTTTAAAGTCTCCACCTAACACATACACTAACAAATAAAAAATGAAAATATTTCCAAAGTAGAAAAGCATGTCAGCATAAAGCAGTAGCAGGTTCAAAGCAGACAATCACACTGATGATGCTCAGTGCTCTATTCTCCCATTTCCAAATGAAAAGCAAATAGAAAAATTCTAGTCTGCAGGTATTCAATATAAATCAGATACTGAGTTATGACATATATCTCTGCTGTTTCTAGAATTTATTCTTCTTCAGGACATTTTGTTACAAAATGTACATTATTGATTTTTCTAATACTTTGAGAAGAATGGAACAAAATATAATAAAATAATATATCATAGGTCTTTGTCATTGGTTTAAAAAGAGCATAATGAAATACAACCTCATGTTCATGTTTAAGTAAAACTACAATGAGAAATTATCAAGAGAAAAAACATTAAATGTGATTCAAAACACACACTTGTATATAAATAACAAGGGAGAAAAAACCCTCAAAAGTGATATCTATCTCTCTGGCTGCTAAACAAAATGATGAATCTATTCCACCATTTTTAATTAAGTTTTGCCTTTACAAGGGTTTATTGGAAGCTAGGTAGGATAATAACTCTACATTCCTTTCAGAATTACATTCATGTATAGAATTATTTTATCACAACCATATCTAAATCTAAACTAATTGAATATAGTGCTTATTTGATATCTCGTTAATATGCTCTACTTGATTTTAATTAATATTTTGCATATATATTACATGTCAAAGTAAATTATGAACTAAAGGGCACAAATTATTTTATATTTGTTTTTTCACTAGTGTCCATATATATGCTTTGAATATTACCAAAAATAATTTATAATGATTCTGTAGATGATTTCAATAAATTTGATTACATTATTTCACATCCTGTAATCTAGGCAAATATTGTCATTGATAGAGGGACAGATACCAACTTGTACTCAATAATACACATAAATATGTTTGTATGTGTGTATACATGTTGTATATGGTGTACCTGCAAAATGCCTGACACACAGTAATTGCTGTATAACTGGCAACTATAACTACATTTATAGATCAACTCACCTAGCTTTCTATATCTAGAACATAGTAAGAATAATGCCATTATTCACTCCATCCTATTAGAAATTGTGTTCAGCAGTTGGTGTTCATGTTTATGATCTAAAGAGAATAACTTAACCTGTATTCCAGAACAGAGCAAAGTTTTCATAGAACATTGGTCTTTTGTAAGTGAGTAGAGAAAAGAAAAAAGCAGTTTCATTATAAATTGCAACTTCTGGTGATAACAAGAGTGTGTGCATTGAAAAGTAACTGCATTTATGTACCTTTACGACAAATATCTATTGATACAAATTTTAAACTCTGAGAAAATATGTATGGTTTACAATAATTAAATATTTTATTTCCCAGTATTAGTTCAATTTTGAAAAATAGTGTCTATTATATACTTATATCTAGTTAATGTTTCATTGTTATTTGTTGACTATTCAAGTTCTTGAAGAAATGATCTATAATGGTTCCCTACCATTTTTGCTTTATATTTTCTTAAAATTATAAATACAGTAGTTTATAGTTTATATTTAATTTATATGATATTTTAAAATATATGTCATAAATATAATAGTGCATTTATATTTAAAATTGTAAATAATTTACACTTTGCTTTATATTTATTTTTAGGCTTCTCAAAACCATATCAAAAATTGCATATGATGCATGGGACTGGGATTGTAGAAGACAGCTTAAAAACAATTAATAATAATTGTCAGTTTTGTTTTTATATAGATGATGTGCTTGTTATAGGTCGTGAAAATAAATTCCAGATAATTCAGTAACATATGGTAAACACCTGAGGCATCAATTTATATATGAATGCTGTCAACATTAAGACCAAAGATTCAGTCTTGAAAATAGTTAATGGCCTTAATCTGCACTGTTAGAAAGTTATGTCCTAAATCAGAAAAAAATTATTTAAGAGTAAAAATTTTAGTGGTTTCTCTAGAAATCTTTAGTTATAAGGTATAGTATTATAAATATGACATTAGTTTAAAGGAAATATTATGGACTGAATTAGCCCTGCCTCCAAATTTATACATTGAAATGTTAACCTCAGTACCTCAAAATTGACCATATTTGGAGATAGGGTCTTTATAGAGGCAATTAAATTAAAATTAGGTTATTAGCATGGGTCTTAATCCAATGACTGGCATTCTTCTAAGAAGGTGAAATTTGGACATAGATATGTACAGAAGGAAGATGATACAAAGACACAGGAAGAAAATGGTGGCTGTCTATAAGCCAAGGAGAGAGTTCTCAGAAGAAACCAACTCTGCTAACACTATGTCATTGGACTTCTATCCTCTAGAACTGTGAGGAAATAAATTTCTATTATTTAAGCCACCTAGTGTGTGGTAACTTGTTATAACAGCCTTAGCAAACTAATACAGATTTGGTATTGGGAAGTGGGTTGTTGCTCTAACAAATATCTAAAAATATGGAAATAGCTTTGGAATTGGGCAATGAATAGAGGCTGAGAGAATTTTGAGGTGTGAGTTAGAAAAGGCCTAAATTGCCTTTAAAAGATTTCTGATGGAAATATGAATGTTACAGGCAATCCTAGGGACAGTTCACAGAGAAAGAGGAGTGCTATAGAGAAAGCTTCTATCATCTAGAGAATACATATAGCATCATGTATAAGATATTGTTAGATACATTAATGTTCAAAATTCTTCTGATGAGGTTTCTGATGGAAATGAGGAACAGATTATTGGGAACTGGAGGAAAGGTGATCCTTCCTATAAAGTGGCAGAGAACCTGGGTGAAAGGTGTTGTAGTATTTTGTGGGAAGTAGAAATTGTATGTGATGAACTTGGATATTTAGCTGCAGAAATGTCTATGGAAGGTGCTGAAGGTGTGGCCTTGTTTCTCCTTGCTGCTTATAGTAAAATGTGAGAGGGGAGAGAGAAACTTAAGAAGAAATCATTGAGCAAAAAGGAACTAGAATTGAAGATTTGGAAAATTCTCAGCTGATCCATACCACAAAAATGAGAATGTGTGTTCTGGAGAGAACACTGAGAGCATGCAGAATAACCATTTGCTAAAAAGATTATACATGTGACTTATGGATGCATTCAACCACCTCAACAGAAACCAGAAATAAAGAGTTGGGTTTTCAGGAAAGTTCTGTGGAAGATCCCCTTGTCTGATGGACTGGACCTTCATGAATTGCATAGGAGGCCAACAAAGTTGAGAATTTTATACCAGATGAAACACTGCAAACTTAGACTGAACTGGGCAGAGATAGGACAAAATGAGAAATGAGGGAAGGCTCATTTCTAGAATTCTAAAGGATGGTCCAAAAGAGCTATCTGGCTGTGAATGTGTGTTACCCTTCAATAAAAGGGAAGAATGACCCTAAAGGGAGTTCAGAGGTCAGCAGGGCCATTCCTGCCACCCAGGTCCAGAGAGAACAGGCCCAGGGGGAGAAGGGGAAGAGTAGGTCTGTGACCTCATCAGTTCCAAAGAGTGAGGCCTCTTTATAAGATCCAGAGGGTGTGCCTATTGCCTCAGTTTCAGAAGTCCAGGCCATGGCCAACCAAGGCCAAGGAGGTGAGGCCACCACCCCAGTGGGCTAAAAGACATGACTGCCACCCCAGTGGGCTGAGGGGACACAGTGTTGAGCCAAAGAATGTTATTCCAGAACCTTAAAAATCTAGTGGCATTTTCCCTGATAGTTTAGGACTTACTTGGGATCCTTAACCCGTTTTTTCTTTCTGATTTCTCCAATTTGAAGTTAAAATGTCGATCTTATGCCTGTCTCACCATTGTATTTTAATAATATAGACCTTATCTGTTTTCACAGGATCACAGCTGAAGAGAAATTTTCCTTCAGGATGAATCATACCTCAAGTCTCACCCATACCTGACGTACATGATATTCAGAGGAGATTGTGGACTTAGATTTGTTGCTGGAATAGGTTAATACTTTGGGGTCTGTTGGAATGAGGTAAATGTGTTTGGCATATGAGAAAGACATAACATTCAGGGTGCCAAACAGTGGAGTACCGTGGGCTTAATTGTGTCCCTCCAAAATTCCTATGTTGAAGTTCTAACTTCTAATGCCTCGGAATGTGACCATATTTGAAGACACTTTACAGAGGTAGTTAAGTTAAAATGAGGGCATTTCGGTGAGCTCTAATTCAGCATGACTGGTGTCCTTATAGGAAGAGGAAATTTGAACAAAGACTTGTACAGAGAGAAGATGATGTGAAGACACAGGGAGAAGACAGCCATCTACAAGACAAGGAGAGATGCCTGGAATACAAGCCTTCCCTTTTGCCCCTCAGAAAGAACCAACCCAGTTGACATTTTGATCTTGTGTTTGAAGCTCTGGAACTACAATAAAATAAATTTCTGTTGTTTAATCCACTCAGTCTATTATACTTTGTTATGGCAGCACCAGAAAACAGAGAAGATAACTGACTAAAACACTTCTTAAAATTTTCCCTATTATTGAGTAGGAAAAAGAAATAGAAAATTTGGTCATTTATTGGCACTGTGGGCCTTTTGATTCTATTGTATAATAAATCTAATCATTTTTATTCATATCTTTTAACTACTTGTTTACAATGGAAATGGTATATACATAGCTCCATATCTATCTATCTTTCTATCTATCCTTATAAATAGATTTTGAGCTCCTTCAGGGAAAGATTTTATATTTATACATAATATAGCATATTACAATAATATGCATATATGGTATTTCATGTTTGAATAAAATAACGAACTAAATATATATTATTTAATTTACATTAGATGGTTAACTCTATTTGGCCAAAACATAACAGTTCAACATGTCCAAGTTAAATACAAGTAACTTCTAAAGTGCTTTTTCTTTAAACTGCTATTCATGCAAATAACATAAGTGAAGGGAAATAAGCAAATACAGAGGTATTTGATATATTTCCTTGAAAATTTATGTCTCAGAGTTGGGCCTGACTATATTGTCAAATGATTATAATTATGCTATTATATCTTTCTCCTTTTGAAAAGAAATCATGTTTGCATCAATTCAGTTTGTATATAAAATAATTCACTACATATATCAATTTAATTCCAATTAGCTTTCCTTAACCTAAAAATATCATTCTTTATTACTACAAAAATGTTTCATTTTTATTCTAAAGGTTTTAAATATTTCAAGAAACATTTTAAAGAAAGCAACTATTCACACAGTTTCATGCTTTATCTTAATAAGAACACTAATTTGATGATTGAAAATAGAGTTGGGTATATAATGAGGTCTCATGAGTACATTACTATGTAATAACCAGTTCTGGGAAATAAGAGAGAACTATTGATGAGAAAAGAATCCATGTAATGGATTATCTGTATGTCAAGTAAACTTAAGCAGAAATAATTGTTTGGTGGTTAATTTTATGAATATACCAAAACCTTAACTTATAAAAATTCATACATTTTATTATGAGAGGCAGCAGGCCTTTAGCATAAATAGATGTTTCTATTTAGTGAAGAGTTGCAAATGACTCTCTAAAACGGTTTGCACAGACAAAATTTCCTCCTGTGGATTAGAAAACTGGTCAGTCACATCTCTGTTTCCCTAATGTGGAAGTGTTTAGAATGAACTTACTAACCTACCAAACATAGCAAAAACTATGTAATTTAACACAAAGCCATGTGCATAAAGGTAAATGCATCCATTCGTTTTTTTCATTCATACGTATAATTAACATATACAATTATTCATATTATGTAAGTAATTCATATATGAGATATAGCAATATGACATAAAATCGATCTATATATATCCAAAAATTCACATATATATTTATTTAACGATTTAATACAAATTATATTTGTTGAGTGTCTGCTATAAATATGAGAATGCAAGATAGATTTGGGAAATATTAATAGGGTAGAATCTATAGAATTTGATGACTGATTACATATAGGAGTTGAGCAAAAGGAGTAAGTGTAGTAATAATTAAAGGTTTTTTAGCACAGGGATCAAGTAGACAATAGAAATAGTCACCACAGTTGGAAATATTGGGAAGAGTCAGTTTCAGAGGACAGAAATAGGGAACATAAAAAAAAAATTCAATTTTGGATATATTGCATTTAAGTGGCTATTTATAAAATGTAATACTAATTTAATGTTACTAAAAGTTATGGATGTGTAAGAACACTTATAATTTACTTTTAGTTTATATTCAGATAACTATTTCCAGGTATGCTGATGTGGAGGATATATTTATTTAAGATATAGTCTCGGGCTTCCTTGGTGGCGCAGCGGTTGAGAGTCCGCCTGCCAATGCAGGGGACACGGGTTCGTGCCCCGGTCCGGGAAGATCCCACATGCCGTGGAGCGGCTGGGCCTGTGAGCCATGGCCGCTGAGCCTGCGCATCTGGAGCCTGTGCTCAGCAATGGGAGAGGCCGCAACAGTGAGAGGCCCATGTACCGCAAAAAAAAAGATATCATCTCACCCGCACCCCCAAGTGGTCTGTAGCTTAACAGGGGAAGTAAAACTTTTTCAAAAGTATCTAAATAAGTTTTCTAAAGAGTCATTTATCAGTATCTTTAAAAGAGCCTTATATGAGCTGGTAGAGAATTCAAACTACTGAACAGAATAATATCTATTTGCTAATTTGTGACCTTATACTTTTATAAGCCTCAGTTTTACCATCTATACAATATGAATAATAATTATTTTCCAGTTGTTTAAGAACTAAATAGCTAAAAATATATGGACTTCCTAGTACAGTGTTTTAACATTTTACATTACTTCCCTCCCATTCCTCTTTTGTATCTAAATCAAGAGAGACCCATGAATATCTTTTTAAAAAGATGATTATTAAGACACATATAAGACTATCAATTATGAAAAGATTCAGTTTATTTCTGACAGGTCATTATCCACATAACACAAAATTATATTTTAAAATTGCTTATTTGGCTAAGTAAAAAATGGAGCCAACTAAAATTATAATTAGAGGCTATCTGGGTCTTCACATAAATAATTTTAGAGTATGAACTTAACTAGTTCAGTAAAATTAATATGTGAAATTCAATGGCAAGTTGCCAAATCACAATATTGCTTTGTGTTTAGTGATGTGGCCCGGTCATTCTTATCAAATCCAAATATAAGGTTAGTATAATGCTGGAAAAACTGTTAGTACATTTACCATGGTTACAAAAATGTTCTCACTGATATATGCCAGTGATGAGACTGTGAATTCTGTCATCTCTGCTTGGTTACAGTGTCGACACTTCCTAGAAGAATATCTTATTTGCTCACAGATAATTTATCAGACTTGGACTGGTTTACCTCTTTCACAGGTTGCTTTGGCAGATCAAAAAGTGTCCTGGCCTGGTTGGTGTCTGGCTTGAGTCACTGATGGATATGTAGGAGATAATGAATTAAAAGCACCCAGAGGAAAGAGATATGGGAACATATGTATATGTATAACTGATTCACTTTGTTATAAAGCAGAAACTAATACACCATTGTAAAGCAATTATATGCCAATAAAGATGTTAAAAAAAAAAAAAAAAAAAAAAAAGCACCCAGAGCCTGTGAATCTGGTGGTTGGAAAAGTTCTGAGCAGTCTTTGGCACAGATGTCCTCTTAATCAAGGGTGTTAGCTTTGGAAAACTAGGGAGCTGGGATTGGGGACCATTGGAAGAGAAATATATAATGAAGGAAGCTTGTGCCTTTCAGTCTAAGAGGAAATATAAGAATTTGAGTTGACTCCCTATTACTGGTATCATCCAGAGATTCTTTGAAATATATCTTCAAATGATTTCTGTGTATTTGGAATAGAAGAACTACCTTAAGTCATAAAAGAAACACTGATAAAATTCAGAAAAAAAACAGCTATACGGGGATGTTAGTCTCCAATATATTTTAAATAAATTCTCTATGTGTAAGTCAAAATTTTAAATAATACTTATCAACCAGCCTCTCTAGTAATAATTTCTTTTAAAATCATCTCATTATATTTTTCTTATTCCTTTCCCTCTAAAGGGAGGAAGATGAGATGAACGTGGCCTGATGAACTAAGATTCAAATCTCAGCTCCAAAACTTACTCATCAAGAGGCTTGCATCAAACCCCTTTCTCTCTCAAAATATCTTTCTTTATATTAAAATGAGGATAATCCCATCCTCACAGAAAAGTTGAAGGATAAAGAAAATGTATGTACAGCATCAAGATCTATTTCAAAGATCCTAATGTTGAAGAGTATTTGCAATTTTCTATCCTCACTCAAGTCTGAGTGTGTGTGCGTGTGTGTGCGCGTGCATGCACGTGTGTGTGAGAGAGACAATGAGAGAGGCTGAGACAGTAAAAAAAAGATAATCTGTATAAAGATAGAAAAGATGCATATTTTAGAAAACACACTTGCAGGTAATTTACAAAAGACACCAAAGAATACAGGTATGTTCTTCTTCAATAAATGTCTCTTTTCTAAAATTTAATTGAAGAATATAAGCTGGTGGAACACAGACTTGAACAAATTTAAGAAACAAAAAACTTATTCTATTCTAGTACTGACTTTGTTGGCATCAAAATAAAGCCCAACATGCATACATCGAAATTCAACAATGTAGACCTGACAACCTGAAAAGTATTCCCAGGGTTATTAATCTGACAACCAGATAAGAAAGAGGTACCTTCTATATTCAAAATGAGCAAAGATGACCTATTTTCTTATGTTTGTCACTAACATCCTCACAGCTTGTTAGTGACAAATAACAAGGAAAAGGTCACAGCCTTATGTGATTTGAGTCAGCCTGGTTTTGAAATTACACATTTACCAATGTTGAGTACAGGATCTCTAAGAGGTGGCTTTCCTACCAAAGATAAAACTTTTATTTTTACATTTTCAAAACTTTTAAAATTCTCCTCATAGTATGCAACTGATTGTATTATTTACAGAGACATACACTCATACTTCTAGTTTGCCAATCAAGAAAACTAAATTGATTTTAATAAAATACAAAGACAAATATTTAAATGTTTAAATAACCAGCTCAATATAAAACAGTTACTACTTCAAAACAAAAACGAAAGAAAACAAACAAAACCTCTGCTAAAAGAATAGAATAGGAGCCATTTTTATTTCTCCTGGTATTAAATACATAATATTCCCTGGAGAGGAAAACAAAGGGAATATAAATTTCCAGAGAACACACAGCTAGGAAGCAGTTTAGTTGTCAGGGATTACAGTGTAGCTATGCTTAATTCTACAATCAAGGCTCTTTCCCCTACATTATTCTACATTTTAATTACCTCATATAGAAGAAAAATTTTTAAATGATAAAAGGCAAAGTAAAAAAAAAAATCACTATTGAAGCATTCCTCAATTCTCTTAGGAATTTTGTGAAAATTAATAACACTTACCATCCTTAAATACAGATCATCAAAATAAGAAATGATAGTTTTAATAAAGGGTAATGTCTATTTTTTATTGTGTGCCCAAATTAATGACTAAAGTTTTCTTACAGAACAGATTAACAATACAAATGTCAATTCTCCAATTATTTTGTGATTACCTGATTATATACGGCCTCAAAACTTTTAAGTAAATGTTTATTAGACCATAATTTGTTCATTTTTGTTGCCTAAGACTTCAGTGTTAACTTTAAAGTTGAAGTTAAGATACATTAACTCTAATCATAATTCTCTAAGTAAGAAGTCATGGATATTGAATCTTAGGTCAACATCATAAATTTTAAAAAGTGGACAGAGTATTAAGATGATAACACAGCATTCTTAACCTAGAACAACAACAAAGAAAATCCATTACAGTACAAAAGTGTCTGCTCAGTAAACTGAATAGGTTTGCAAAATCATATCTTTCTTTACCTCATGATATTATGGTAAGGATTCAGGTGAATTGTAAAGTGCTTACAGGAAATTAAGTTAGTTTGACTAAATGATGTGCTACTTATTCATTTGACAAACAGTTTGAGAGCACTTATTTTGAGCAAGGAATTGTTCCAGGCTCTGAGATACAGTGGTCAAAAAAAAAACACACACACATACACACAACAAAACAGACAACAATCCTGTCCTCATGGAAATCCCATTCTTATGATATAATTTTAGACAGTTATCTTCTCAGTGTTCAATATTTTCCATCCCGGATTCCTCTCTTCCTATGAGATAACAAATCTAGAGTTGTCCACAAAATATTTTAAAATTATTTTTTACAGTTTGGTAATTTCATCAGTCACACATAATATGTGGATGCTTTTATACCATAATTATTTATTTTATACAGAATCATTTGACTGTTATTCTAGCACTCATCAAAATTTTTATGCAAAAATTAAAACAGATTTTTTTCCACAACTGGGCTCGGCACAAAGAACACAAAATTGGTAAGCAAAGAGATGCCACGAACAGTTTCATGAAGTTCACATTCTAACCAGGAAGGGGAAAAAATGATCACGTACTTCTAAATATAAGTGAAATTGCAACCATGACAACATTTATGATGACAGAGGCAATAACATGGGCAAAAACTTTCTTTAAATGAGTGAATGAATTAAACAGTGGGTAAAAGAGACTCAAAGTAGGCTAGTCCAGTTTGAATAGAGTGCCCTGCAGGAGGCTACAAGAGGAAGCAGAGGCTGAGTCTACCACACAGGTTCTTGCTAATTTAACCTTAGAAAAAAGGAAAGACGTTGGAGGTCAGCATCTCTGCCAACACAGTTTAAAGTGTAAGGTGTACACTCTAAAGTGTAACAGAGAAGGGGAAATATAAAATCTGTATTTTGAAAAGATAATTCATGCAGTGCTGCAGAGAAAGAGAAATGAGTGTAGGGAGACTTTGGTGGACATGGTAAAACAGCTGTTAAGCACTTGGAATTACTCAGATCTGGGCTTTCTGCTCAATGCATGACACAGATTTGGAATAATAATTGTTTGTTAAATGCTAAAATAATTCTTTATACCCTTTTTCTTTACCTGTAAGGCAGTATTAGCTGCCACGAATAACTTTATCAATACAGTGGCTAAATTATACAGCCATTTCATGTACTGTTTATCATTTAAATATGAGAAAACTAACCTATCATAAATGTCTGTCTCTATTTTCTGGAAAAATAATGCAGTATATTCATTCCAAGATAATGAAGAGCAATATTCCCTCACTCTGACACTGAAATAGTTGTTCTTTATTTTTGTGCATTTTCTCTGTTACTAAATAACTACCAAATTGAATAAGAAACATTGTAGTATTTCAAAAAGTAAAATCTATAAAAAATACGAATACAATTGCTATGAATTGAATGTTGGTGTCCCCCTAAAATTCATATGTTGAAACCCTAATCCCCATTGTGGTAGTATTTGGAGATAGGGGCTATGGGAAGCAATTAGGTTATAAGTTTAGAGACCTCAAGGTGGAATTAGTGTCCTTGTAAGAAGAGGCAGAAAAGAGCTTGCTTGCTTTCTCTCCCTCAGCCAGGTGAGGATACAATGAGAAGATGGTCTTCTGCAAACGAGGGAGAGGGCCCTCACCAGACACTGGATATGCTAGTGCCTTGATCTTGGACTTCCCAGATGCTAGAACTATGAGAAATAAATGTTTGTTGTTTAAACCACCCAGTCTATGGTATATTTGTTACAGCAACCCAAGTTGCTTAAGACAACATTTAGAGTATACACAACATAAGTTCAGTAAGTTCATACATGAACATTAGATAAATACTTTTAAGAATTAATTTCCAATCTTGGAGAAAAATCAAATTCTGTGCAGAAAAGTATAGATGTTAATGAAAATTATACATAGGTTAGTAAGTCACACAAACAGTTTTCTGGAATATGAAGTATCAAATGTAAAATCCATCAAGATAATTTATTTTTATGTTCTTAGTGAAAATAATGTTTGATATTCAATAAAATCTGACAAAGGTGATATAATATAAAACATTATTTTATTATCACAATATTAACTAAAGATGTTATTTCAATATTTTGATACTAAAATTTTCTACTAATGCAAGAAAATTATGATATAATTTTATATTACCATTTTACAATATAGCATTGAAAAAAGCTTGGAATATTTGAAGTACTCCAAATTTTCCGCTTTTTCTCTGGTGATTGAAAGTACATTACAAAATGACCAAGGAGTATTAACAGTTAAGAACCAGTATGCAACTTCATTTCTTATTTTTTCATCCTTTTCAGATCATTTAGCCAAGACCTCCAACTTCTGACACAACTTTGCTTCTCTGCTTGCTCTATCTGTAGCACTATAATTTTCCCCCTTACAGCCCTTAAGATTTATAATCACTCAGCGTTCATAACTGCTATATGAAGTCAAATGTTACATGTTATGGTGGACAAAGATGAATAGAACATTATCCTTGCATTCTGAAAATTCAAAAACGCAGCAGGTGAAGGCTGGCAGTCAAATGGCTGACTAAATTCAATGTGGTACATACTATGAAAAGTAATGTATAAAGTGGCATGAAAACAGATAGGGAAGTGATTGATTTTGTAGGGAATGAACTGTATGGTCAAGAATGGCTTCTAATAAAAGAGGTACTTAAGAATTGGGCTTTGATATTATTTTTTTTCTTTTTTCTTTTTTTGCTTCTGGAAAAAAGAACAAGGCAAAGATGCCAGGGAAGTAAATATGTTGGTATGATAGAACATTTGTTCCGATTGGTCAGTGGTTTCATTTTTCACAAAATACACTAGGTTTTCTTTTACCTTCAATCCTCTGTACAAACCTTTTTTTTTTTTCTTTCTGAAATACCACTTATTATCCCTAAAAAAAAAATCTTTCTCAAATCGAAACCAAAATGGCTAGAAACACATGCTGGCCTGGTAGCCTTTTAAATACATCTCTTCTTGTTTGAGCTCCATTGCTCTCTCCTTCTCTGAACTTCTAAGCAGTAGTCCTCTGGATTACTTGTATTAACTCTGTTCACGTACTCCTGAGCATTTACTCTTGTCGTATCTCCCTAATTAGTCAGTACATGGACTGATAATTTTTAAAATATTATGTAAAATGCTATGCACAGAGTTCTAAATAAATTTTTTTGCATTTGACTTAAGTCATTTTTCTTTTTTTCATAAACAGTAAATTCACCTTAGAATTATACTTCTCAGCTCTAAACTGTAGACCTACCAAACGACGTGCTTGTCAAAAAGTGTCTGTCTGTCTCTGCGTGTGTCTCTCTCTCCCCACCCCCCCCACATCATGGCACATATTCCTATCCTAGCCCTCAATACCCTGACTTCCAACAGTCTGACACAGTCCTAGGAGTTTACCAAAAATTAATTTAGACATTGTTTCTTCCCATAAATCTCCTTATCCCCTAACATCCATCAGATATCACTCTCTAGTGTTTGTATATAACTGTATTAATAACACACCTCTATCAGGGCACTTAAGATTCCATACTGTAATTCTCTCCTTACTTTCTTATCTCAATCTGGGGAAAGAGACAGGAAGTTATTCATTTTTATATCCCTAAATGTTAGTTTGCAGGGATGCTTACACTTTGACTTAAAAAATGAATACATATACTTTCAAGAAAGTCCTTGACATACATGGGTATAATTTGAATGTGCTGATTCAAAAGCTTTCTAGAAACAGGAAACAACAAAGTGTAGTTGAAAATGTAGGAAAACATGGTTTATAACAGGGGAGAGAAAGGAGTTCTGCTATGCTGGAATGTAGGCTTAATAAAAGAAAATAGATAAGAGATGAGTGAAAGGATTTATAAATGAAAACTTCATTGAATTAGTTGAGTAAATAGGGCCAGAAATTCAGGCTGTGATTAGAACAGGAGACTCTAGAAATTTGTGTGATTAAAATCAATTTCCCAATCAATAAGCAAGAGGAAGATAAAATTATGAGTGGGGTATTGATGTGTTTAATGAAGGCTAGAGTGGGGAGATTTACGTGCATGGAGACTAATAGGAGAAATGATAACAGAATGTGAACAGATAAAGTAAGACTGGAAAATCAGGGAAGACAGATATAGGAGGGCTTGTAAAGGAGGAACTGCCAGGATTTGGCAAGTATTATTTCAACCACTGATCCACTATTCATTCAATACTATATTTGTTCTAGGCACAATACTACTTACTATGAAAAATTTTAGGTAAATATAGATCCTGCTCTCAAGAAGTTTAAGTAATAATGGGAAAGAACTGTGAAGAAAAAGGAATTAGAGCTGGAACTTGATAGGAAGAATTTCAATAGATCATGTAGCTCATTCGAGGGAGAGGAAAATCCTATAAAAGCTACCGAAGTTAGGAAAGTGGTATTGTGTTTAGAATGAAGAAAGTTCTGCAGTTTGGCCTGAGAATGAGTGATGGATAGACAACTAAAACGAGATGAGGCTTAAAAGAAAGATTAGGGTTATGAAGGAGGGAGATTTGAGTATCAGGTTGAGGACTTGTTAGATATTAGAGTGGGTATCTCTTGTTTTGGGATCTCTTACCTGAGTTTATTTTATTTTATTCTTGCTTACATTTTCTTTTTTGTAAAGTGATGCTGAATTATCTTTTGAAAATATCCATTTTCACAAAGGGCCACTGTAACCCTCTATCCCAGGAATTTGAATGTTAATCAATGACACAAGGACAGTAAGTGGGAGGAGCTGAAGCACACCAATTGCAGTGTCATGGACAGATTATCCTCTCATTCCTGCAAACCTCCTTGTGTCCCGTCGGTTGCAAGGGCTGGTGGTTTACCTTTTCCTTTTGGCCTCTAAATTATCATGAATCCTTTCAATAAATTCCTTGTTTCCCTCAAGTAGGCTAGAGCTGATTTCTGTTACTTAAAAGCAATGTACCTTTATTCAGAAATCAACAGAATTATATTATATGACATGTTCACACAGATGGTAAGAGTCTGAATAAAACAATATTTTGTTTCACATATGTAGTTTTCAAAGAAAGTATGAAAAATCAAAAGATCTGTCCTGTGAAAGAGTTTTTGTAGTATTGATGTTATTCCAGGACATCATTATACAGAAAATTGTGCTACCTATTGAAAGAAATCATAAATCCATGTGCAAAGTAACTGTAACTTAGAAAGGGCTCTTGAAAAGAGTAAGTTTACCATGCCATTGTACCCAGTCCATAAAATCAACAATTTATATTGAGAAAGCCAGGATTAGGTTATCCTTGGAGAGCTTGAAGAAAATATTTTCAATTACTTGAAAATGTGTAGCTGGCAAAAAAAATGTATTCACTTTCAGGTAGTTTTGTGTAAAAGAATAAAAGGTTAAGAGTAAACTAAAAGCAGGACTCAGGATAAAAGCAATATAAGGCAAGAAATTTATTTTCATAAATTAAAATGTTATATGATTTATATGTCAGCTATCCATTAACACTCTTGCTAACATTAAACTACAACACCTACTGCTACTAATAATAGTTGAAAAGTATCTAGAGCTATGTGGCAGAGTCTATTCTGAACACTATTTGAACTATCTCATTTAAGTTTAAGAAGACTGCTATGGGACAGGCTCTATAATTCTTATGATTCAGATCACATAGGAACAGATAACACAACCCACATTCGCTTAAGCAAATAGGACATTTATTGGCTCACATATATAGAATTTTCTGGAAGAGGTTTGTCTTAAAAGGCAGATTCATGGGCTTAAAAGCTATAAACAAAATTTATAGATTCAGTCTCTCACTTTGAATCTTTCCTATCTTATTAGTTGTCACTGTCTAACCCTTCATGATCATAGGATGGTTATGGAAGTCCAACTGGCCACTCTACCATCTTGAAGTCCAAAGAAAAGAGAAATTTCTTATCCTTCAACATGCTAATATCTTGGCTTGATTATCATTGTCTAAACTGAATGGTACACATTCCTGACACAATCAGGAAGATATATGTTGACTGACTTGTGCACTATTTGTAACAAAAAAAAATTGTGTGTATAGTAATAATAAAGATCATAATTGTAATAATAGAAATGAACACTTATAGTATTTACTTTCAGAATTCTAAGAACTTGGAATAGATTATAGACCTTCACAATACCATAATACATAATGCACTACTACTATTCCACATTATATTGAAGAGAAAACTGAGGCACAGAGACATTAATTTACTTGACAAGGGACTTCTCTGGTGGTCCAGTGGTTAAGAATTGGTCTTGCAATGCAGGTGAGGCCTGTTTGATCGCTGGTTGGGGAATTAAGATCCCACATGCCACGGAGCAACTAAGCCCGCATGCTGCAACTACTGAGCCCATGTGCCACAACTAAAGAGAAGCCCAAGCACAGCAATGAAGAACCCACACACTGCAATGAAATATCTCACATGCTGCAACTAAGACCCAACGCAGCCAATACATAAATAGATAAATATTTTTACAAAGTTACTTGACAATATTCAGACAGATGTCAAGTAGAAGATCTGGGGTTTGATTAGAAATTGTCAGCCTCGATCATATGGTAGCTCTATTTTTAGTTCTTTAAGGAACTTTCCTACTGTTCTCCACAATGGTTGCACCAATTTACATTCCCACTAACAATATAGAAGGGTTCCCTTTCTACACACCTTCTCCAGCATTTATTATTTGTAGACTTTTTGATGATGGCCATTCTGCTGGTGTTAAGTGATACCTCACTGTTTTGATTTGCATTTCTCTAATAATTACCGATGTTGACCATTTTTTCATGTGCCTGTTGGCCATCTGCATGTCTTCTTTGGAAAAATGTCTACTTAGGTCTTCTGCCCATTTTTTGACTGGGTTGTTTGTTTTTCTGTTATTGAATCATATGAGCTGTTTGTGTATTTTGGAAATTAAGCCCTTGTCAGTCTCATTGTTTGCAAATATTTTCTCCAGTCTGTAGGTTGTCTTTTCATTTTATTCATGGTTTCCTTTGCTGCGCAAAAGCTTACAAGTTTGATTAGGTCCCACTTGTTTATTTTTGCTTTTATTTCTTTTGCCTTGGGAGACTAAGAAAATATTGCCAAGATTTATATCAGAGAACGTTCTGCCTGTGTTCTCTTCTAGGAGTTTTATGGTATCATGTCTTATATTTAGGCCTTTAAACTATTTTGAGTTTATTTTTAGAACTACCATATGATCCAGAAATCCCACTCCTGGGCATATATCTGGAAAAGATGAAAACTCTAATTAGAAAAGATACATGTACCCCAGTGTTCATAGCAGCACTATATACAACTGCCAAGACATGGAAGCAACCTAAGTGTCCATCAACAGACGAATGGATAGAGAACATGTGGCGTATACATATATATATACAAGGGAATGTTACTCAGACATAAAAAGAATGAAGTATTGCTATTTGCAGTAACATGTATGGACCTAGAGACTATCATGCTAAGTGAAGTAAGTCAGACAGAGAAAGACAAATATTGTATGATATCACCTATATGTGGAATCTGAAAAAATAATACAAATGAATCTATTTACAAAACAGACACAGACTCAGAGACATAGAAAACAAACTTATGGCTATCAAAGGGGAAAAGGAGGTGGTGAAGGGATAAATTAGGAGTATGGGATTAACAGACACATACTACCATATATAAAATAGATAAACAACAAGGATTTACTGTATAACACAGGGAACAATATGTAATGCCTCGTAATAAACTACAAAGGAAAATTATCTAAAAAATAATATATATGTAACTGAGTCACTTTGCTATACACTTGAAAGTAACACAATATTGTAAATCAACTATACTTCAATAAAAAGTTGTCAGGCTCTAAAGCCTACAAAGTAACCATTATACAATTGACCCTTGAACAATGTGGGGTTAAGGGTGCTGACCCTCCACATAGTTAAAATCCACATATAACTGATGGTCCTCCGTATGTGTTGTTTCTCCATATCCTCAATTCCTCATCCATGGTTTCAACTAACCTGTATCATGTAGTACTAAATACTGTAGTATACAGTACTCAAAAAATCTTCTAATAAGTGGACCAGTGCAGTTCAAATCTGTGTTGCTCAAGGGTCAATTGTACTGCACAGTCATTCATTGTATTGTACATTCATATCCTCTGAGTGGAGGATAACAAGGACATTCCCTTGCTAATCACATGTGATGAAAGTAGTCATAATAGAAAATGTGAGGTGACATTTTCCAGAAGATAAGAAAACTGAGGCACAAAGAAATTAAATAACTACTCTGAAGTAATTAACCAATGAATAGTTGAGCTAAAATTCAAACTAAATATATCTGATGGCAAAGTTGGAAGCCCCAATTACTGAAATATGTAAATGCATGTTATGACTGCTATTGAATATATTTGTATATAGCTAAGGTAACCAGAAATTTGGAGTTCATTACCTTGATGAATTCTCATTTCTCCCCTTAATCATGTTCCCTAATAGTCTATGAACTATCATAAGTCTCTCAACCCAGGGATAAGAGAGGGACAGTGCTGCCTGGAACAAAACAGCCATTGGCTAGATTTAAGTTTCAGTGGGTACTTTTATTTTGGTTTTGCTTCTTTTTAAACGTACACTAAGGCAATAATCTTGAAATATGGACCTTGCTAAAAAAGTTTTGAAGTTTTATGTTCCATCAGCTTCCATTCACATATCAAGAGCCAATCCTTGCAGAATAAATCATCAATTTTGTCCCATAACTTTGAAGGGATATTATGAATACTGACAATAACTCCCAACACCATTAATGCTGACTCAGAAGGAGAAGTTACATATGATCTAGAGAAACCCATGCCACAGGGAAAGAGGTAACGGCAAGCCCAATACTGTCAATACAAAGACTCTACTACAAACTAATTAGATTCAATCTTTTAGTAGTAGTAATGAGTAATGTAGTAATGAGTCCTACACATCCATATTTTTCAGTCATTGTTTTCTTTTTTTTTAATGTTAAGTCAGTGTTGAAAAACACTGCTCTAGAAAAACAAAAAAAGATACTGCATAACAAATTACCACTGCATGTAGGCAATAGCATTACTGGGCTATTGGGAAGTTGCCAGGGAGAGAGTCCAAGGAAGAGTCCAAGGAAGCTCTTCTAACTTTATAGCCTAAACCCAGTTTACAAGGATCCAGAAGTCCCTGTGTGTTCTAGTTAGGTGCTGGGAGGGCTAAAGAATAAGTCAAGAGTGGCGGATAAAAGACCCCTGACTATGGGGGTTTTATAAATAAGAAAAATGACTAGAACCATAGATAGAAACCAGCAAGAGGTGTGGAAAAATCACTCTGAAAAGCCAGAAAAGACAAGTATTCTTCCAAGGTCACCAGTCCAGGCCCAAGAGCAGAGGAGCCACTCTGCAACAAATATCCAGAACATCATATGCATCTTGAGATCCAACACAATCTTGAAAGGAACAGAGGGTCGTGAAAGTTAAGAATTTGACCATTTACATATATGAGAATTTGTTTAAGCTTAAATAATAGTACTTTAAATTAATACATTATTTTTTTTTCTCTTTTACATATGAGGTGAATGTGAAGATTGAAGGCAGTGTGCAAGGCTTGAAATATCACTTTATTTCCTGTGCACATTTAAATGTTAGTGTGCTCATATTTTGTCCTATTTATAATAATTTTAGAGGTTCTTTTTTATTCTCCCTGGATTTTTCACCTTTTCTTCTCCATTGAAGCAGTTAGTGATTTCTATGCTTCCTTGCCTATGGATAGGTTTGCAACTAGAAAGAAAGCAAAGCTGCAGATAAACCATCCTTTTCTCCACTATTATTGCCAGAAGTCTAAGCCCACTGAGGGAATTTTACAAAGTGCCTCTGAGAAAACAATAAAGAGAGAGAAACACCTTTGAACGAAACATCAAGAGGGAATTTACCCAATAGATGGAGAGGAGCCCAATCTCCAGACTGGGGAAAGAGTATGCAGGGACTGTGAGCACAGAAGGAAGGGAGAGGTTAAGTTTTGGAGATACTCAGCATTACAGTGAAGAGGGGCCAAAAACACCCAAATGGAGTCAGTGAATGGTGCTTATAAAGAAACTGAGCCATAGCAACGTGTGCTTACAAGTGCTAAGATTCTTATGTGCACAGCTGACAGGGAAATAGCATAAAGTTTCTTTCTAGATCTAGTGAAAGTCCCATAAGCAACCAAGGCAGTATTTCCTTCCAGTCTGGTGGGATCAAAAGCCCAGTTAAAATGAGGTCAATTTAAAGAAAATAAAGTCCCATTTATTATATAACTAGGTACTATTCATACCTACTACACAAAATATAACTTTAAATTGATGGACTAATTATCTTAGTGAATAAAAATTCACTAAGATCTTCAATAACCATTGATTGTTTAAAATGTTAAATACATAATAAAATGTATTCTTGAGCAAAATTTTGAGAGATGAATGAGACACTTGTACAGAAAGATGAGCACGTTCAAATTTGCTTGGTAATAGGCTGCTATCATGGATTTCATCAGAAAAGAGTAAATGTATACTGCTGGTATATCCACATAAACATATTACCCCTAATATATCCACATCTAGAATTCAAATCATTAACAGAATACTAAGCTCCAATTAAAAAAAAAATTTGAGGAAATATACAGACTCCTACAAAGTACTAGTTTGTGCATTTTAGAAAAATGGTTGAAATACTTTTTTCTGGCAAAAAAGTATTAAAATTTAAAATTTAATTGCCTGGGAAATCTAATTAGTAATGACATTCTATGGACATTCCATTTCTCCAACTTTACAGTTACTTCAGGTTTTACAACACACTTATCATTTATCTGATAGAAAATAACATCTCATATTTGTCTTCAAATGTTGAAATCTGACATATTTAATTGCCTAGTCAATTTTGGATTTGATTAACACTTGTTTTAAAGATAATTATTCAGAGGTTCATTTTTTAGTTTAATCTTGCTCAGTGCTATCTAAAGATGCTACGCTGTTCAGAGGAGTATATCATTACTCAGAAAGGAAGTGATTTATTGAGTAATTAAGGCAAACTAAATCTATACCAACTCAATGCAAATTATAAGTGAACGCCAACTTGGTCTGAGCTCTGCAATCTTTTTCAAATGTAAAAGACTATTTATTTTTTTGCTATTAGTACTTCTAATACCATTAGATTTTAGTGGATATTTTCTTTAGTTTTAATTTTACATTTGTATTCTAAGAAAAAGTAAGATACTAAAAATGAATGTGGGTATTTTCACTGAAATTAGGCATAGTACCAGAAGAAAGCTTGGATGATTTTAAAACTATGAATAAAATAATGATTTAAAATTATACATACACTCATTTACTTTCGGTTAACAAACATTTCTGAGTACACATTTATGTACCTGTCAATGTTTGCTATAAATATATAATAATAAATTTGTGTTGATATAACATAAAAACTGTCATAATTTTATCAATTCCTGTTCTCTACTCATTAACTTGTTAATAATGTAAATAATTCACTTCCCCCACCATAATTTTCAGCTTAGTTGCTGTCAATTATTTTTTATAGATTAAGCTGAATTGAAAACTAAAACATGAAAATTGGCAAATGTTGCAGAGTTGGAAAACTTCCACATATAACTAAAATTTTAAAATGTGAAAAAAAATTAAATGAATAGACAAGTAAGAGATGCACGAATGTTTGGGTTTATATTTCCATATAAATACAACACCCTAAATTCAAACAAATATTAAAGAATGTATATACATTTATATAGATAAATAAGTATGGAAATTATGCCATTACCTTGGCATCATAAAAATGATAAAGTGAAAAATTTGCAACAGTAATGTCACTATTTATTTGGATATTTAGGGTTATAATAGAATTTTGTGCAAATAAAATAACATTATTTAACATATTACTGTTTTAAAAATATGTAAACCACTTAAATTTTAAAAATCTGTGTTTCCTTTATAATTAGAGAATTATTTTCTAATAGAAACTTCACATTGATTATTTTCTAATTATGATTTGTTCATTATGGTTCTCACTTAATGATAGGAACAATAATGAATTTGTCCTGTGCTGTAACTAAGAAAAGATGGAGGAGAAATAGACTGTTTGCCATTGAACAGTTAAACTTCTGCTAGACCTAAATTTGTGAAATTCTGATACAGTACTTCTCAATGACATTCCAGTGTCTTCTCCACAAAAGTAACCCAACTTATATCTACAATATCACATATAGTATAACAAAACTTCTTTCATCTAATCCTTAGCATTATAGTAGCCCATACAACTGACATTTGATTTTCAAAATTCAACTTAAATTTTCTAATTTGTGGACCCAAGCTTAAATATAGCAGGGAGTCAATGGATTTAGGAATTGAGGATGTGAGAGACAGAGAGGGACAGAGGGAGTTGGGGAGGAGGGAAGAAAGAGACTGGATACAGCTGAGTTGTCCCTGATTATTTTAAGTTATTGCTTGATATACGCCAGCTTCTATCTCTCCACTGCCCAACAAGCCTTTCCCAGGAATTCCTACATTTGTCTTGAAAAATTTGATGCCTGCTTCTTCTAAATACTTGGGCTATATAGAATGGCACAGGTATCCCTGGCTTACATTTAAACCCCAGTCTCTTGGAGATCTTTACATGAAGCCTCCAAAACTCTTCAAAATCAGGTTTTAAAGCAGAATCATATAATGCCATATGGGAAATTATAAACAGAATCATGCCAGACCTTGTGATTTTTAAGAGCATCAAAAGAGATTTTTGGACTTCTCTGGTGTCACAGTGGTTCAGAATCCGCCTGCCAATGTAGGGGACGCAGATTCATTCCCTGGTCTGGGAAGATTCCACATGCCGCAGAGCAACTAAGCTCGTGGGCCACAACTACTGAGCCTGCGCACTAGAGCCCGTGAGCCACAATTTGCCTAGGGTTGCCTGCACGCCTAGAGCTGGTGCTCCACAACAAGAGAAGCCACCATGATGAGAAACCTGCGCACCGCAATGAAGAGTAGCCCCCACTCACCGCAACTAGAGAAAGCCCGCGTGCAGCAACGAAGACCCAACGTAGCCAAAAATAAATAAATTCATTAAATAAATTCATTAAAAAAAAAGAAAAAATCAGATTTTCATGTGAACTTTAAAAAAAATTTACATGCTGGCTCAAAAAGTATTTGCTGACCCTGAGCATGGGGGAAAAAAAGAAATAAATGTGCAAGTTTGCAAGCTGAATTTTTTGGTCATGAGTACAACTTTTTTTTTTGCTGTACGCGGGCCTCTCACTGTTGCAGCCTCTCCCGTTGCAGAGCACAGGCTCAGCGGCCATGGCTCACGGGCCCAGCCGCTCCGCAGCATGTGGGATCTTCCCGGACCGGGGCACAAACCCGTGTCCCCTACATCGGCAGGCGGACTCTCAACCACTGCGCCACCAGGGAAGCCCAAGTACAACCATTTTTATGTAGGAAAAGTGTGTTTGGTACCTAACCTGACCTTTAAGATCTGCAATTTTCATTTTCTCCATCCCTGCAGTCTCATACTTGTTGTGCTATCAACCACACTAAATTACAGCTGTACATGCTAGTAAACTCTGTCACCCTGTGCTTTCATTATCTTCTTTCCTCCTTTCTCTTCCTTTTCTGCATTAATGCTTACTGAGGACATACTAATTGCCAGACTTAGCGGTCATGGTAGAGTGAGAAATAAATAAGGAACACATCCTCACAGTGGTTGCAGAAGCAGGATTCATGGCCTAACCATGAAGAATGTGGAAAGGAAATGAAGAGGTATTATGCTTCTGGAAAGCAAAAGAGACTTCTCTTTTTGACTAATAAAGTGAGTGAAAACCCCGATCCTGAATCAGTATCATTGCCTGATTTCCCTCTTCTTGTACAAGGTGAATAAAGTGTAGCTTGAGAAAAACCACACCTATTGAAACTGGTGCTTCCCTTTCTCCATCATTCATCTCATCTCTGCTTTATCTCCTCTCTTCTATATGTTTTGTCCCCTCTTATCTATTGGCTTCTCCCCACAGGCCCTGAGTATTCCCAAGTGCCTCCATAATGAAAAAAATTTTAAAAAAATAAAAAGCTCCCCTATAATACTGCAACCCCAACAACTATTATATAATCTTTTATTTCTATTTTTCTCACAAATTTTCTTACTGTTTCTACTTCCTTACAATCCATTTAATTCTCATTTCACTACCTCTGGCTTCTATATTCATCATAATAATTATGTCTACACATATGAAAGTCAACAACTGCCAAATGCAACAGATACTCTTTTCAGTTGAGCTTATTAAATATTCCAGAATCACTGGCTACGTTTTTTTTAAATGTATTTTTCATTCACCCATTGCAGCCATGGAGTCTGCAGGCTCTTATCACTTCCTGGTCTACCTGCTTTTCTCTGAATATTTATCTTTAATTACACAGTATGTAAATATATCCTCTAACCCTCTTCTAATTCTTTAGAAAATTTAAACTGTTCTCTTGATTTTGATTAATGAAAATAAGCCTATAACATATTGTCCAATGACATAAAGCACTTCATTGGCAAAATGTTCAAGTTTGAGATCCTTGATCCTTGTATAACCTCTCATCCTCTGATGCTCTTCGTTGTAGTTACTGATACCAAGTCACTGAAGCTGGCATCTTGGGGAATCAAGATGCTTCAATCTGTTGAAATCTTTATTCAATCTTACAAGCTATTGAGTGCTAAAGTCACATATATTTATCTCTTACACAGTCTTGAATAGATTTCTTCATTTTATTACCATGGCATTTATTTATATTCTCTTTATCATCTAAATGTGTGCATAGCTTACCCATAACTATAATTATATCTCCAGTTGCTGCCAAGGTATAAATCACATCATATCTACCTTAGTCTGTTTGGGCTGCTATAAAAAAAAATATCAGGGACTGGGTGACTTACAAACAACAGAAATTTATTTTTCAAGGTTCTTGAGGCTGGAAGTCCGAGATCAGGGTGCCAGCATGGTCAGGTGAGAACCCTCTTTAGGATATCAGATTTTTTCTTATATCTTCACATGAAAGAAGGGGTGAGGGATCTCTGTGGGGTCTGTTCTATAAGAACACTAGTTCCATTCATGAGCGTTCCACTCTCATGACCTAAGCACCTACCAAAGGCCCCACCTACTAATGCCAACACACTGGGAATTAAAGTTTCAACACATGAATTTTGAGGGGATATAAACATTTAGACCATAACAATATCCTTTCTCTATATAATAACAACTTACTGGCTTCCTCTGTCAGAATAACTGACTAGATCCTTTCCATGACACTTAAAACCATCACAGATTACATGCCCATGAAGCCAGCCCTGCTAACATGTTATGATGAAACACAAAACTGCTTTCATTAACCATAATTCATACATTATTTAATCTTTTTAATTTTTATTCATACTTCTGATTGTATTCCATCCTCTCGTTAGTTTCCATTATTTTCTCTGCCAGGAATTTTCTTCCCACCTCCTTTGATGAGCATACTTTCTATGTAATGTTCTACATTAAAATCTGGCTAGGTAGGGGCTGCCCTGGTGGCGCAGTGGCTGAGAATCTGCCTGCTAATGCAGGGGACACGGGTTCGAGCCCTGGTCTGGGAGGATCCCACATGCCGCGGAGCGACTAGGCCCGTGAGCCACAACTACTGAACCTGCGCGTCTGGAGCCTGTGCTCCACAACAAGAGAGGCCGCAATAGTGAGAGGCCCGCGCACCACGATGAAGAGTGGCCCCCGCTTGCCACAACTAGAGAAAGCCCTCACACAGAAATGAAGACCCAACACAGCAAAAATAAATTAATTAATTAATAAACTCCTACCCCCAACATCTTAAAAAAAAAAAAAAAATCTGGCTACGTGTCATTGCCTGAGAAGCTATCCCATGCTCCTACCCTCCCCACTGCCACACAGATTAAATAAACCTAGATATTCCCCAGGATTAATTAAGAGCATTTCTTTTATAATTCCCTTGTAAATTTTATAATTTCATGAGAGTATTTCGTAGTATACTCTGAACTCCTTTGAGTGCAGTGATTTAATATTATTTATCTTTCTGTTCTTTCCTGCACAGAAGTTGTTCAATATAAGCAGGGCTCCTAAATCTAAACAATGTGTATAGAAAATCAGGCACAATTTGTTTTGCTTTCCTTCAGAGAAAGTGAAAAAATGAATGAAGTATACCATTGTAATAAATGCTGAGTGGTGGAAGCTTAAAATACTGTCTCTTCATTGGAATTTAAAAAATGTATACCTTATTTTTGTATCAATTGGTCATTACGTTATCAATTGATTATGGATGTAAAGTCTTGAAGAATTAAATAGAATATTCTGTAAAAGTCAAGTTATTTTATTAACTTAAATATAACAATGTTTTATTTTTTAGGGTATATGAACCAAGTAATCTAAGTGTTGCTAAAGCTTAGCAACACTTGTTTTTAAAATAAGTTTCATTCAGAAGTAGCACAAGCTATTAAACCAGAGTCATTTTATAGGAGAGACCTTTGCTTACATAATTCAATTTGCCTAGCAGAATTTGTAAACCTATTCAAAGAACCAGTGACTGGAAGAGCATCAATCTGGCAGAGGAGTAAGACCTCAGACTTCCCAAAAGGCAAGAAAATACTCACGTACCTGGGTAGGGCAAAAGAAAAAAGAAAAAGCAGAGACAAAACAATAGGGACAGGACCTGTACCTCTGGGAGGGAGCTGTGAAGGAGGAAAAGTTTCCACACACTTGGAAGCCCTTTCACTGGTGGAAACAAGGGTTGGCAGCGGGGGTAGCTTTGGAGCCACAGAGGAAAGCACAGCAACAGGGGTACAGAGGGCAAAGCAGAGACATTCCCACACGGGGGATCAGTGCTGATAAGCACTCACCAGCCTGAGAGGCTTGTCTGCTCACCCGCTGAGGAGGGTGGGGGCTGGGAGCTGAGGCTCTGGCTTCAGAGGTCAGATCCCAGGGAGAGAGCTGAGGTTGGCTGCGTGAACACAGTCTGAAGGGGGCTAGTGCACCGCAGCTAGCCGGGAGGGAGTCTGGGAAAAAGTCTGGACCTGCCTAAGAGGCAAGAGACCACTGTTTCGGGGTACGTGAGGAGAGGGGATTCAGAGCACTTCCTAAATGAGCTCCAGAGATGGGCGTGAGCCACAGCTATCAGCACAGACACCAGAGACAGGCATGAAACGCTAAGGCTGCTGCTGCAGCCACCAAGAAGCCTGTATGCAAGCACAGATCACTATCCATATCTCCCCTCACAGAAGCCTGTGCAGCCCGTCACTGCCAGGGTCCTGTGATCCAGGGACAACTTCCCCAGGAGAACACACGGCACACCTCAGGCTGTTGCAATGTCACGCTGGCCTCTGCCGCTGCAGGCTCGCCCCGCATTCTGTAACCCTGTCTCACCCCGGCATGAGTGAGCCAGAGGCCCATAATCAGTCTCTCCTTTAACCCGCTCCTGTCTGGGTGAAGAAAGATGCCAGAGGGCAACCTACATGCAGAGTCGGGGCCAAATCCAAAGCTGAACCCCAGAATATGTGTGAACAAAGAAGAGAAAGGGAAATTTCACCGTGCAGCCTCAGGAGCAGTGGACTAAATCTCCACAAACAATTTGAAGTACCCTGAGTCTGTGGAATACCTGAACAGACAATGAATCATCCCATTGGGAAAGGAAATAGTCAATCAAGTCCAGGAAACACAGAGTGTCCCATACAGGATAAATCCAAGGAGAAACACGCCAAGACACATAGTAATCAAACTATCAAAAATTAAATACAAAGAAAAAATATTAAAAGCAGCAAGGGAAAAGCAACAAATAACATACAAGGGAATCCCCATAAGGGTAACAGCTGATCTTTCAGCAGAAACTCTGCAAACCACAAGGGAGTGGCAGGACATATCTAAAGTGAGGAAAGGGAAAAACCTACAACCAAGATTACTCTACCCAGCGAGGAGGATCTCATTAAGATTCAACAGAGAAATTAAAGCCTTTACACAAAAGCAAAAGCTAAGAGAATTCAGGACCACCAAACCAGATTTACAACAAATGTTAAAGGAATTTCTCTAGGCAGGAAACACAAGAGAAGGAAAAGACCTACAATAACAAACCCAAAACAATTAAGAAAATGGTAATAGGAACATATATATAGATATTTACCTTAAGTATAAATGGATTAAATGCTCCAACCAAAAGACATAGATTGGCTGAATGGATATAAAAACAAGACCCATACATATGCTGTCTACAAGAGACGCACTTCAGACCTAGAGACACGTACAGACTGAAAGTGAGAGGATGGAAAAAAGATATTCTATGCAGATGGAAATCAAAAGAAAGCTGGAGTACCAATTCTCATATCAGACAAAACAGACTAAAAACAAGAAGATTACAAGAGACAAAGAAGAAAACTACATAATGGTCAAGGGATCAATCCAAGAAGAAGATATAACAATTGTAAATATTTATGCACCCAACATAGGAGCACCTCAATACATAAGGCAAATGCTAACAGCCATAAAAGGAGAAATCGACATTAACACAATCATAGTAGGGGACTTTAACACCCCATTTTCAACAATGGATAGATCATCCAAAATGAAAATAAATAAGGAAACACAAGTTTTAAATGACACATTAAATAAGATGGATTTAATTGACAATTATAGGACATTCCATCCAAAAACAATAGAATACACTTTCTTCTCAAATGCTCATGGAACATTCTCCAGGATAGAACATACCTTGGGTCACAAATCAAGCCTTAGTGAATTTAGGAAAATTGAAATCATATGAAGCATCTTTTCTGACCAGAACACTATGAGACTTGATATCAATTACAGGAAAAAAACTGTAAAAACTACAAACACATGGAGGCTAAACAAAATGCTACTAAATAACCAAGAGATCACTGAAGAAATCAAAGAGGAAATAAAAAAATACTTAGAAACAAATGACAATGAAAACATGACGACCCTAAACTTATGGGATGCAGCAAAAGCAGTTCTAAGAGGGATGTTTATAGCAATACAATCCTACCTTAAGAAACAAGAAACATCTCAAATAAACAACCTAACCTTACACCTAAAGCAATTACAAAAAGAAGAACAGAAAAAAACCCCAAAGTTAGCAGAAGGAAAAATCATAAAAATCAGATCAGAAATAAATGAAAAAGAAGTGAAGGAAATGATACAAAGATCAATAAAACTAAAAGCTGATTCTTTGAGAAGATAAATAAATTGATAAACCATTAGCCAGACTAATCAAGAAAAAAAGGGAAAAGACTCCAATCAACAGAATTAGAAATGAAAAAGGAGACATAACTGACACTGCAGAAATACAAACAATCATGAGAGATTACTACAGGCAACTGTATGCCAATAAAATGGACAACCTGGAAGAAATGGACAAATTCTTAGAAAAGCACAACCTTCCGAGACTGAATCAGGAAGAAATAGAAAATATAAACAGACCAATCACAAGCACTGAAATTGAAACTGTGATGAAAAATCTTCCAACAAACAAAAGCCCAGAACCAGCTGGCTTCACAGGCGAATTCTATCAAACATTTAGAGAAGAGCTAACACCTATCCTTCTCAAACTCATCCAAAATACAGCAGAGGAAGGAAAACTCCAAAATTCATTCTACGAGGTCACCATCACCCTGATATCAAATCCAGACAAATATGTGACAAGAAGAGAAAACTAAAGGCCAATATCACTGATGAACATAAATGCAAAAATCCTCAACAAAATACTAGCAAACAGAAACCCACAGCACATTAAAAGGATCATACACCATGATCAAGTGGGGTTTATCCCAGGAATGCAAGGATTTTTCAATATATGCAAAACAATCAATGTGATACACCATATTAACAAACTGAAGGATAAAAACCATAAGATTATCTCAATAGATACAGAAAAAGCTTGTGACAATATTCAACACCCATTTATGATAAAACCCCTCCAGAAAGTGGGCATAGAGGGAACTTACCTCAACCTAATAAAGGCCATATATGACACACCCATAGCCAACATCATTCTCAATGGTGAAAAACTGAAACCATTTCCACTAAGATCAGGTACAAGACTAAGTTGGCCACTCTCACAACGGTTTCATAATTTTAGCTACAGCAAACAGAGAAGAAAAGAAATAAAAGGAATCCAAATCAGAAAACAAGAAGTAAAACTGTCACTGTTTGCAGATGACATTATACACAGAGAATCCTAAAGATGTTACCAGAAAACTACTAGAGCTAATCAATGAATTTGGTAAAGTAGCAGGATACAAAATTAATGCACAGAAATCTCTTGCATTCCTATACACTTATGATGAAAAATCTGAAAGAGAAATTAAGGAAACACTTCCATTTACCACTGCAACAAAAAGAATAAAATACCGAGGAATAAACCTACCTAAGGAGACAAAAGACCTGTATGCAGAAATCTATAAGACACTGATGAAAGTTATTAAATGTCATGTTAATATCAAACTGGTCCCTTCTTTTCTACCGTTCACTAACTTTGATTTTTTTTCCTGATCTCTTTTCCTCTTTTCACTCTTAGGCATTGCCAGCTACACATAGGGACTTGTCATCTTGGAATCCACGTGGCACCAGGTCAATAAGTCATTCTCTAAAATATTATGATTGACAATCATGATTGATACCTATGTAAAATCTATAATTAGTCTCATTCTTGCAAGATGACTCCCCACCATATATTTAGAATTATTGGAATATTAGTGTATTGGTACGTATTTTATAAACTTTATATTTTCCATCCTTTTGTCAGTACCTGAGTAAGCAGGTTTAGATTTACTTCTCTGGCATGATTATGTTTGATTCATTATATTCAAAATGTGATTACTGAACGCATATTGTGCTAGATACTTTGGATACAAAGGTAAACTTTTTAAAACTGTAAAAAAATATAAAATTTAAAAATTTTTAATAAGTTAATTAAAGATGAATTAAATATTCTCTTGCCCATGAGGTATTCTAATAATGGTTTTTAAAACTTTAAAAAATTCTATCCATATTATTAAGCCCACAGAGTTCTTGTCTGAAGAAAATCATTAATTCATTCACTAATTCTTTCAAGCACCCTACGTCCTTAGTGATATTCCATAATATATAAATATACCCAAAATAAGAATATGTTATTCTAGCTCTTAAATACCTATTTTTAAATTTATAATTTTTGCCTACCTTATTTTATCCTTTTCAGGTAATTCTCATGGTGCTAACATTATAATTGAAACTTGACATGAATGACAAACAAAAAATGTTACCTCATATCCACAAACACTTAAGTTATTGCCATAACACTTCAAAGCATAAATGAATGTTTTTATTGAATAGACAATATTGATTTCAAGTATATACATTTACAGTGATTTCTCTGGGTCACCTAGAAAATAAATGGCAGGTTTTTAAATCACACAAGCCGTCAAAGAAATCTGCACATTCCCCAACAGTTTGGTTGCTTCACATGTAACAACATATGCTTATAACTTATTGCACATTTTAAAAAATTTTGTGAATAAATTTACTATTTTAAGTCTTTCAGAAAACCAATGCTTGTAAAAGTTTGGTAAGTAATATAAGTGCTGGCATCCTAGGCATTTTGGACATAATAAAAATTTTGGTCAAGGATTTAATTAGTGAGATGTGAATCAAATTTACTTTTGTAGAAGTAAGATTATCAGCTCTATGGTGTACACATTTCAACACTCATAGGAGTTGGCAAATTTCTCTGCAAAATGTTGCCAGTCGTATTACCAGAAATATATTTTTCCTTTTCTTGTATCTATACTAAAAATCTTACTGAATATCAGTGTTTTTCTAATTGTGGAATATGGAATTATGTCATGTTGCTTTAATTTTCAGTAGTTTTTACTAGTGAGGATGGACAACTTTCCCTATGTTTATTAAGAATACTGATTTCTTCCCCTTGAATTGTCTTTAAAAATATTATAAAATATTTTCCCCTGGATTTGCTTTCCTGTTAGTATTTTTTTGTTTTCATTATCAATTTACAGGAGTTTTATATATATTCTCTCCACTAATTCCTTATTTGTTATATGGGTTGCAAATATATTTTCCTAGATTGTGGACTGCATATTTTCTTTATATATTCTGTATTTAAGTGGAATTTTTACTGAGATAATTGCAGCTTTACACGCACTTTTAAGAAATACCTAGAAGTTCTGTGTACACATTACTCAGTTTGTAATAATGGTAATATTTTGCAAAACTATAGTATAATATCACAACCAAATACTGACATTGATACAATTCACAACTCTTACTCAATATTCTCCAGTTTTACTTGCTTATACACATGTGTGTGTTTATTTAGTTTTACACAATTTTGCCATACGTGCTTGTTCTTTTATCCACAACCACCGTCAAAATACTGAAAAGTGCCATCACAACGATAATCTTTCCTGTTGCCTTTCTATAACTATATCCATCTCCCTCTTGCCATTCTTCACCTACCTCACCCCCTCCAATCTGCTTCAAACACTAACATGTGGCAAGCACTAATCTCTTCTCTGTTTCTAAAATTTTGTCATTTCCAAATGTTTAAACGGAATCCTACAACTGGTCATCTTTTAGATGTGGCTTTTTCATATAGCATAATTTCTTGAAGATTCATCCAAATCATTTTATGTACAGACAGTTTGCTCCCTTTTATTCTATTATTCCATTATACGTATGTATCAGTTTGTTTAACCATACATCTGTTGGATGCTTTGAAAGTGTATTATCAAACCTGAGACTGAATGAATTTTGTACAGGAGAAAAACGTACCACCAAAAATTCATTCTTTATCCAAAACAAGAATAAAATTTCCACCATGAATTATCTTCAAAAGCACAAAGAAGAGAATTAGAATTCCCAAGACTGATAAAAGAACCATAATTAAGACTATAGAAAATATTTTATAAATAAACAAGTTGTAAAATAACAAATCAAAGCTAACAATTTTTAAGTATTATAAGGAAATTTAAAAAGGCATATTAAAAATAATTTACAGATAAAGCTACAGTTTAGCACAGCATGAAAAGATAATTAGTGAACTACATAGTTATGAAAAAGCATAGAGGGATAAAAAATGAAAAATCAAAATGAGTGGTTAAAATGCATGGAAACTAGAATAAGGCCTGACAAAATAGGAATTAGAAAAAATGGGGCAAGGTAATTTTAATGCAGGTAACAACTGTGGATATGCCAGAATTGATAAAATTCTTGCCAAGTTAAGAAACACAACAGCTCCTGAGTAGAATATATCTACAGCTAGACACATGATAGGAAAAAGCAAAATTCAAACAAATAAAAAGTCTTAAAGCTTCTGAAGAGAAAAAAAATGCTATATCCAAAAGAGCAGAACATATTGGATTTTCAGAAATCATATTAAATGCTAGAACAAAAATTCAAACTAGATGAAATAATTATTTTAAGGAGTTGAATGAAGCTAAGACCCATTCTAGAATTTGAAACCTAAGTTATCATTGAAGAAAATGAGAAAAATATGACCAAAAGAAAATATTAGTAAAACACAGATCTGATAAAGGACCTGAATCTATAATATATAATGAGCTCTTGCAATACAATAATGATAACATCAATCCAAACAACTCTTAAAAATGAACAAAATATTTGAACAGACACCACACCAAAATAATTATATGAATGGCAAATAAGCATATGAATAAATGCTCACTGAGAAAATGCAAATTAACACCACACTTGGATCCAACTACATACCCACTAGAAAAGCTGAAACTAAAACATCTGAAAATAGTGTTGGCAAGAATGTGTTGGAACTGTAAAGTCACACACTGCAGGTGTGAATGCAAAATGATACGACTTTGGAAAACAGCAAACTAAGATTTACATGGTTATTATCTTTTTCTAAACAGATGAGGAAATACATATGTATTTCAGACTTACTACAAGTCATCCAGGTAGAAGAGCTACACAAAAGACCTCAAATATTTATTAACTCAAGGTATCAATAATATGTATTATTAAAGGAGAAAATAAAAAATTACAGCTAAAATAACTCCCAAGTCCTTATGTCAAGTAAGTGGTACAGACATGATATGACCTTTCGGTTTTTTTTTTTTTACCTGTGAATTGGCATACAGTTCTATATTTAATCAAATTTTCAACAGTTGCACAACTTTCTCAGCTTTCAAAGAACCCAAATACGTAAAATTCACTACACTACAGATTATACGTAATTTATTCTTTCTCTATAAATATATAATACTAACATTTCTTAAACTGTCCAATGCAAAATACTAGTTTCTTAGGCTATCAATAGGTAGTGTATGAAAAAAGTGTACTGTGCTCAAATATATTTAGGAAAAGCCAAGGTAAACAGCAAAGAAGATATTTCTTTATTGTAAGATTTCCAAAATTTTCCTCGTGCCAATTAATGCACACTATTAAAACAACATATAGTAAGCATCAAATCCTATTTGTATTTTACTACAAAGAATACATTTTTTTTTTTTTGGAGAACCACCTTACAAGGAGTAACTTAGAGCTAATTTAGAATATTTTCATAGAACATTAAATAGAGCTCCACCATGTCTGGTTCAATGAATAAAAATATGGAAAGCATCCAATGGTGGAGTATCCTCAATTACATTAGAGCTCTATAGGAGATTAGAAACAAGAAGCAAATCTCAGTCTATATGGGAAGTCTTTAAGCCATGTATCCTCTTTGGTAAATCTTAAATGAAGTTAAATATAAACAAATAAGGCCTTCACTGGTGGCGCAGTGGTTGAGAGTTCGCCTGCCAATGCAAGGGACACGGGTTCGTGCTCTGGTCTGGGAAGATCCCACATGCCGCGGAGCGGCTGGGCCCGTGAGCCATGGCCGGTGGGCCTGAGCGTCCGGAGCCTGTGCTCCGCAACGGGAGAGGCCACAACAGTGAGAGGCCCGCGTACCACAAAAAAATAAATAAATAAAAAATATATATAAACAAATAGGGCATTCAAGAAAAAATATAATTAACTTAGTCATTAAAAATGAGTAAATATGCAATACATGAAAAGAAATTTTAAATGGTTGGGAAAATCCCAACAGAATATCAGCCCTCAAAGAGTTTGGACTTTGTTCTTCTACAATGATGTAGCTTCAGCCAGTATAAAAGTGCCTGACCAGGCACTTTGTAAATGTATATGGGCTGCGCTGATGAATGAATAAGGAATGGGTTAATCACTGAAGATGAAATAAACTATCACTTTAAAATGCAGTAGGGAAGATTTTATTATAGGTTCAGGCTATCTTCCTGTTTACAGTAGTTGTAGAAAACTGCAATGTGAGTGAGTGTTTAGAGTCACTGGGCATTTAGCCTAGTGGCTAATTTAGCCCTTAGTGCCTAATAAACATTTGAGGTAAGTTAAAAAGAAGCATTGAAAAACAGTTTTAAATTGCTGGCTTTGATTTTAAAATATAATGAAGAAGGCAACTGATACATTCTTGTCATTATATCATTTACTCATTTCTCACTCATTTCAGCTGTCATGTATAAACATAAAGAGCAAAATGGAATATATTATACATAGATAAGAGAGGCAAATAGAATTACATGCTAGTGAGGAAATCCTCATTATTTTTGATAATGCGTGTGGAGAAAAGCAATCAGGAAAATGAAAATGGCTTTGAAATCTACAAACCTGATTGAATTATCTATATATTATTTTTCACCATGGGACTGCTGGCTCAGTCAATGCTATTTTTAAGTCTCAGAAAATTTCAGTGATGATGCTCAAGGTCCTGGGAAGATAAGACATTTGTGGTAGGAGCAAATTAAGCTGCAAAGAGAGGGCAAGGTGTTAGCCTGGATATTTGGTGCTACAAGAAAAGACAGACCTCTGCCTGGGTATTAATTATATAGTGCTGCTAACAGAATTAGCTGCAAGATAAATAAAGCTCCAGATGATCAAAATCTATCTCCCTCCACTGTTCTCACACCTTGTCTGTTCCCTCCTACTCACACTGCCTGATGCTCTTCTTATAGTAGACATAAAAATATATTTGTTGAATAAGTATTTACTAAAATAATGTGTGGAGTAGTTTGTGTGTAAACTCACATTTTGCCAAGCAGACAGAGCTTGTATTTCCTGGAATTTCCCATACATACTCCTTGAGAATGATACTGAACACTGTGGTATTTTCTTCTCTATAAAGCTTTTCTCATATGGTTTCATTTAAAGTTTCTTAAAATAAAGAGCACTACAATTTGATATAAGTGACTTTATAGGAAAAAGAAACTTTAATTATAGTTTATGAATTATTTTAGGAGATAAAGAAAAAAGGAAAGTTCTGAAAAAAGATATGACTAGATCAAGCATTGAACAGGAATATAAACTGATACAACTTTGGGGGAAACAGTGATTTGAAAACACGTATTCCCTATGTTCACAATTGTAATTCTAAGTATCCTCAGAAAAACACTTCTGGAAACTAAGACATGTCAAAATGTTAAAAGGAACTTTAGTAAAACATTGTTTATAATAGTGAAAAACAGGACACACCCTAAATGTGCATAAATAGAGCAAGCAATAATAAATAATGGAACATCTATTGACTGAAATACTCTATAGAAATTAAAGGAACTAAATCTATGTGTAATAATTTAGAAGACTCCCTGGGAAAATACTAAATGGAAAACAAAGAAATATAATATAGTTCATGTCTCATAATATTATTTAATAAAGCTAAAAAAATTAAAACACACAAAGTAATACCAAACAAGATCTACTGTCACTCCTATATGAATATGAATGTTTAAAAATGGAGTAGAAGTCTACACCTCAAACCTATAAAAGTCATTATATCTGCAAATGGGGTAGAGAATCTGACTTCTTTATGCACATGGGCTAATTAAGCTTCTTAATATTGTACCTTTTAAAGGGAAATACACTCATATTCCACTGATGCAATATAAATGCATATGAAGGAAAAAGACAGGAAATAAATGTCAAAATATTAACTGTGGATAAATGTGGGAAATTGGAATATGAGTACTTGTTTTTATTTTTACTATTTTTGTAGTTTTCAAAATCTGCAAAAGTAAAAGAGAAAAAAGGGATAGTTACTAATTACTTATAACCTCCCTCATTGCCATTCAAGGATTCAATGAGGATTTAGCTTGTGAAAGACTGACTTCCATCTTAAGTTAAATAAAGGGGATTTCAAAAAGGAAGAATGGGAAGTTAGAGAACTAAAAGGCAGCAGAAAGAAAAGTAGACACCCTTAGAATCTGTAAGAATGGGCGACCCTTTTGAGCAAATTAGTATGAATTAGAATGCTCTTGATAATATTAAACTAATATTATGCCAAATGTTCTTCGTACTGCAGATGCGGAGTGGGAAGGTAGAGTAAAATAAGTCAACAAGTTACACTTAAAATGAAAAAGATTACTATTATAGAAGATGGGGGCCCCTGATGTTTGCTGCACATGGAGGAATTCCCTAACTCAGTCTTGCATATGGAGCGAGGCAGGAATGTCAAGAAACACTTTAAACCAAAGGTGGTGCTGGAGCTGAGACTGGAAGAGAATTAGAAATTACCCAGGTCATCCTGAGGTGCAGCAGAAGGTACAAAGGGACTAGAGAAAAAAAGAACATTTTTAGACTGAGTTTCTTAAGAAGAGAAAATGGGTCTTGTCGATTTCTCATGCCACAGTTCCAAATCTAGCAGAACAGGAAAAAAGTCTTTTTTATTAATGAATCAAAGAACTAGATGACCATCTATTATATATTGTTTTCAATTTGCAAATTGAGGATAGTACTGTTTGTGTGAAACAAATAAAAAGCTTCTAAGTATCACAAAATTAGATATTTCTTAGTGTACAAGGAATACCCTATTTAAAATTTAACTTATTGTATATAAAGTTTTAACAATGTATCTCAACTCACAGAAATGTCAACGCTCTGAACACAGCCACATTTCAAATTTATATTTGCCTTAAATGTTCTTTGATAAAAAATCGATCCAAGTTGCTTCGTAACGTTTACCACGAAGTGAATTTAAAGCATTTTAATATTAGTTATTTTAACACTAATGAAATAATTTTTAAAATGCTAGTAAATTACAATATACAATTATATATTAGCTACCAATCTATTAATGATATACTCATTTGCATGAAGTTTCACAACTGCAAAATGATGTGTAAGATTATAAAACAGACATGATATTCTTATTTATGAATACATGAAAATCAAATTACTTATAATAAAAAATTAGAATTTGAGGTTTTAATTCTTTAAATATTGAGTACTTTAGATCATTTTGGCAAGATTAATTCCTATTTTGGTAGTGTTGGTAATAAAATTCTATTTTTATAGAATCATGATCATAATTATTTTTCATATATAATTAACAGATATTAATTAAAATCCTAAAATAAAGGTTTTCTTTACTGAATTTATCTGCAATAATCAGCAAAGATTTTTAAATTCTTTCAAGTTCTGTTTTTAGTTACTAGAATGGATGTTAGATAATATGTGTCTTCTTAAAGGATCCATTATGCCTATACATTTTTAGTAACTGTTTCAGATTTGCAAAATGACTAAAACCTGAACAATGTAAGCACAACGAAAGAAAAATTAAAAAAAATTAGAAACTACACCACACAGAGGAGCTACACTCTATTATTCCATTTCACATAAAAGGCAGCTCACATTCATTCTGTGATCTTTTACCTCCAACTAAAAGCAAAATTATTGCTTTTCAATTAATATAGGCTTATAGTATTACATTCAATGACTGAATATTATTTGAGCTAATGTTAAGTATGTAATTTACTTAACTTCCATTATGCTAATGAACACTTAGGTTGATTCCAAAGTTTTTGTTAATATAGCAAGGAAGCTACTTGGGCATATATCTTTCCATATTTCTGTGATATCTCCTTAGGATAAAATCTTAGAAGTGGAGTTGCTATTTCAAAGGAAGCTGGCCTAAGCTCAGGCATCATTTACAAAAGAAGAGTTCCCCTAATTCACCTTCTCCCAGGCTGAGTTATTTGTCCTTACTATGTGCTCCGATTGTGCCTATGCTAATTTATATTTCTGCACTACTATCTAGTATATTATGTGTCACTCTTCATAGGCTTCCAGAAGTGTAAGGACTATATACTATTTTGTATTCTTCTTACTTAGTCTTTAATAAATATTTGTTGATTTGCATGATTGTTGATGACAGAATATAAAGACATAACACAGATCCATAAGTATCAGAATCATTACAAATACACTTGGGCTACAGAATGGTTGTGGGATACTGTAGGGCTCTAAAGATTTTCTGGGCTATACTTGATATGAAGCTACCCCATACTGGGAAGATTTTTTTTTTTTTTTTTGCGGTATGAGGGCCTCACACTGCCGTGGCCTCTCCTGTTGCGGAGCACAGGCTCCAGACGTGCAGGCCCAGTGGCCATGGCCCACGGGCCTAGCCGCTCCGTGGCACGCAGGATCCCCCCAGACCTGGGCACGAACCCACGTCCCCCGCATCGGCAGGCAGACTCCCAACCACTGCGCCACCAGGGAAGCCCAAGATTTTTAACTCCTTTATCAAATAGACGTGAAGAAACAAATAAATAAATCATATAAGTAATAAGTAGTATGAACAATATAAATATTCATGGATCACTATAGTCAGAATTTCTCTATATATAATTTCTAGTATAGAATTCTACCCTACTTATAGAAACATAGATACAACCTAATCTCTTGTAATATATTTTCATAAAAACTTTTGATCCTTTGATTGCCTTTCTTAAAACTTGTGTGTCTGGTGGGCCAAATCTAGGTGCTATGTACTGAACTGTGTCTTGGCAGAATTCATATGTTGAAGCCCTAACCCCACAATGTGATGGCATTTGCAAATGGAGATTGGGAGGTAATTAGGTTTAGGTGAGGCCGTAGGGGTGGGACCTTCGTCATGGGATTAGGTCCTTTATAAGAAGAGACAGCAGAGAAGAGCAAGTCACCTCCACCTTGCGTCTCTCTTCTTTCTCTTCCTCTGCCATATGAGGACACAGTGAGAAGGACACCATCTGCAAGTCAGGTAGAAAGTTCTCACTAGACCCCCAAACCATACTGACATCCTGATTTGGGGCTTTCAGGCTCCAGAACTGAGAGAAATAAATTTCTGTTGTTTAAGCCATCTAGTTTATTGTATTTTCTTATGGCAGCCCAAGCTAAGACATTAAGGAAAACAGATTATTGACATAAGCATTGTCACTGATTCTGGTACCTAAGCAGATGCAACGTATGTATTTGCATATCTATTACAAATAAGAGTAGGTACCCAGGGTTCCCTTTTTTGTACATCTTTGCCAACATTTTTTATCTGTTGTCTTTTTAATGACAGACATTCTAACAAGTGTGAGGATATATCTTACTGTGATTTTGATTTGCATTTCCCTGATGATTAGTGATGTTGAGCATCTTTTCAAGTGCCTGTTGGCCATTTGTATGTCTTCTTTGGGAAAATGTCTGTTTGGTTTCTCTGTCCATTTTTAAACTGGATTGAAAGGGAACCCTGGTGCACTGTTGATGGAAATGTAAATAGTTCAGTCATTATGAGAAATACTATGGAGGTTCCTTTAAAAATTAAAAATAGACCTTACAATATGATCCAGCAATCTCACTTCTGGGTATATCCACAGAAAATGAAAATAGGATATCAAAAACATATCTGCACTCCACGTTTATTGAAGCATTATTCACAAGCCAAGATATGGAAATAGCCTAAGCATTGATCAACAGATCAATGGAGAAAGAAGATGTAAGGTATATACATATTAGATCCCCAGAACTTACTCACCTTCAACTATAAGTTTGTACCCTTTGACAAGCTTCTCCCCAATTCCCTCTGGTAACCATGATTCTACTCTCTATTTCTGTGAACTCGACTTTTTAAGATTCCACACATAAGTGATATCATGCAGTATTTGTCTTTCTCTGACTTTTCTCGCTTAGTATAATGCCCTTAAGGTACATCCATGTTGTCACAAATGTCAATATTTTCTTCTTTCTCATGGCTGAATAATATTCCATTGTGTGTGTGTGTGTGTGTGTGTGTGTGTGTGTGTGTGTGTGTGTGTGTACACACATATATAGGGATGTTGAGTTTATATATTTCAATAAAATGGAATGTAATTGTGGTAAGATGGATGGAAGAATATCTAAAAGAATGAATCTGCACAGACAAAACAAGTTAATTGGAAAAAAAGTGGGATGAATTTAAAAGACAACATGCAGTTGATATGTCATTTATGTAGAAGAATAATGGAATCTTGGACAGGTTTAGAGCAGACTGTTAAAAACCTGTACATCATAATACAGCTTTTGTAATGCAGCTTAAAAGAAGATCACTCAAAATAAATGAATAAAAGAAGCAACACTGGCACCAGAGGAAAAGAATATAATTTTGTGACAGAGAAGAATCTAACACGGCTTATTGAAGAGGTATCATTGACTTGCACTTTGAAAGATCTTTGAAGAAATGCGATTTTTCAAAAATTTGACATTCTAGGTGTATCCAGTAGTATGAGCAAAAAGGTAAAAGTTGAAAAGGGCAGGCTATGTTTAAATCAGTAATTCTGATTATACAGAGAGATATACAGATATATATCAAACTGGTTAAGAGTCACAGTTCTAAATTAAATCATTCTCCATCACTTATAAGCAGTACTTAATTTCTCTTTCCCCAATTCCTTCATCTGTAAAATAAACATAATTATACTATTTAACCAACAGATGTGTTTTAAAATTGAATAAATACCTTTAACATTCTTAGAAGTGTATCGATTAAATAAATTGTTAATTATTTATTATGTCAGGAAAAAATTCTATTTTAATCAACAAAAAATATTAAGAAAAAGTCCAGTAATATTTCTTAATCCCAACACATGTACAATATATCTATAAATGTCAGATATTGTTCTAGATGTGAACATTAAACAGTAACAAGAAGAAAAAAATTACTGTTATCATGGAACTTATACTGGAGTAAGGGAGAAAGTAAAAAATATAGTAACAACCATTTTAGACTTATAGTCCAAGATGGAAGACCTTGAACTCACCTCCTCTATGGACACACAGAATCTATACCTACATATAGACCAATTCCTCCTGAAGAAGAACTGAGATCTGACTGAACAGCTTTTGTACAACAATAGAAGGACCACATAAAAATGCGTAGGAGAGATGAAGCCATGATATCAACAGAGACCCCACTCCTGACATGGAGACCTGCAGTGGGGAGACATATTACTGAGGGGGCCTATGTGCAAACTTACCCACCCTGGGGCACAACAAAAAAGCAGTGGCTTAAAGGGCACCTAAACAATATGTGAAGGGAATCCATGTGCTAACCCTAAAGCATCTGCCAAACAAGTGGGGAAGTGGTGGAACTCTCTCCACTATTTTGTGTGTAGGCCATTTTGTATGTTCCCCCTCTACCTTGATGGCACAGGTAAGAAATATGGCCCAAATACTCTAGCTGGCCTGCCAGAGATCCTTGAAGTTCCTGGCCTACACCAGCTGTAGCCACTCCCCAAAAGGTGGCCCTGGCACAGCACACCCTGAAATCACCTCAGGCCATGCCCACTCCAGCGCTAGCCATCCCACAAATGCAGCCCTGACTCCGTGTGCCCCAGGATACTCCCTGACTTGCACCCACTCCAGTTCTAGCCTTTCTGCCAAAGCTGTCCAGCACACATAGTGTACACAGAGGATGCTTTTACACAAGAGAGTCAACATTTGTACAAGTGGATCCCCATTGAAAAAAATAGAAATAATGGAATAAAGCTAATATATAATGAAAAGAGGGCTTGACACTACGTATTTAAAAGAGGGTATCATATGCCAGGGAAAAAAATCATCCCAAATTGTCAACACTGAAGCGCACCCTAGTAAAATTACGTGACGTCAAACATAAAAATGCCATAAAAAAAGGTGCTATAGGCAGTCAGGCAAAAAAAATCTCCTTTAAATTGAGATTAAGCCAGAAAAATGGCTAATCTCAGAATTGTTCTGAAGAGTCTTCATGTGAGAATAAAATGTAAAAATAAGGAAAGAAACTAAGAATCAAAGAGTTTATTTGAGTCAAATAATTTTTCAAGAACAAAAGCAATAAAATATTTTTCTATGAACTGTTTCTGATATAGGTACTAATCAGCCAATCAAAAGACTACCAGAAAAACCCTATGGAGTTAGCAACTGTGGAGGCATTTTACACATTTATCTATAGATGTAAGATTAAAACAAATGTGGGGTTTGGGGTGAAGAACAGAAGGTATGCTCAATGAAGAAATGATATAAACACCAAAGTTTGAGGAAAGAATAAAGAAAGCAGGAGTTATGCTCATTCTTCACCTTTCTGATAATAGCTTACAACAAAAAAAATGGAACTCATAAACATTTCTCAAATTATTACATTTAAATTGGCTAAACTAAATTTTTAAAAGAGAAAGATTTTCATACTAGATTTCAAAAGTATCCTAACTCTCTGCTGTATATAAACGAAAAACCTGAAGCAAAATGATTCATAAAGATTTTTTTAAATGTGCAAAGACATAGGCAATTCAAACATAAAGAAGCAGAGTCCACAATATCAGTAATAAACAAGGGTGAATTCAGGCCAAAAAGCATTAACAACACAAATCAGGGGTCTTTATAACATTAAAGGGGACAAGTAACACTGTGGATAAAATAATTATGATCATCTACATATCAAACAAGCAGTTCAAAGTGCATAAACAAATATATAGGGAATACAAGGAGAAGAAAATACATTAGAGAATATTTAATTTCAACTCTCTGAACCTTTAAGATATCAAGGGGACAGAGAACACTTAAAGATAGAAATTATATTTTTTTAAATTAAATTTAATTAAATTTAATTTAATTTTAATAGTTTTAATAAGTGGTGGAGCTGAGTCTCAAACACATCATCACTGGTTCCAGAGAGTAAGCTGCTTACCAGCATCTTATATTGTGATACTAAAGTGTCTCTTGAAGAGGAGACAAAAAATCTCTCTTCTGATTAAAACAAGAAATGAGAAAATGAGGGTTGGAGGTTTAAGAAAAAAAAAACTATTGAAATAATTTTCTGAAAGAGCAACAGACTGCAGTAATGAGGAGGTTAGTATGATTGGCAAGAGTGCTAAGAACCTACTTCAGGTCAATTGGAATGATACAGGGGTACTTGATGGTTCCCAGAATCCAAGAGCAGAAAGTGAGTGCAACCAGGACCCAGAAAAGCTATTCAGACTATCACTACATCTCCTACTGTGACTATTGGGTGTCTCATCCCTACTTCCCTATGCTTCACTCTCCCATATTGCTCTCTGCAAACTGCCTTGTTCTTTCCCATTTGCACATAGCCAACAAATGGCTGACAAATTCCTGCTGTACTTGACTACCCAGTTTAGACACCAAATTAAGATTGATTAGAGTCTGTATAACCCTACTCTAGATTCTAGCGAAAGAGAATTTAGTTGCTGTAATTTAGGTCATGAGGTCATAGGTATCCTCTACTAATCTGGTAGGATGCAGGGCAGGATCAGCTAAAAAAATGGCTGCAATTCAGGAACCCCAAAAGTCCACTGTAAGTATCTCCCATTTTGCACATGTGGTAATTTAAGATATTTACTCAACTGCAAGTTAAAAAGTATACCCAAAGTTTTCTTGATAGATCCATGCCTTCAATAATGTCATCACAATCATTTTTGTTTAAATGATGCCTGCAGAGTAAAACCTAACAGGCAATGTCTTTTTACCCAAAACAGTTCATTGCATTTTTCATCCATGGATACATAGGGATCATAATGAAAAGAATTCCACAGAAATAGTGTTTTGTGGGTAGTGGGCATGTGTCAGAATGGGGTAGTTTCTGTGAGAGTTTGTGGGGCTCTCCTTAGGCTGATGCATTACAACATTTCTAGTTTGTTTCTGGAAATCAGCAACTGAGTTAAATTGAAACATAGTAGGAATGGGGAATGTTCTGCTAAATCTGAAGTAAAATGTTAACTTTGTAGTTCTATAATTTTATCCAATGTTTGTTTTTTCTAAAATATAAGGTACAATAAAATTACTATTTCAGTTCAAAAAGAAAAATTCCAAAGACAGGCAAAGAAACTCCTTAGTTATCTCTGTTACTAATCCTCTATATTTCTATGGTAACTGAGAGAATATGGTACTTAATTTTTTTTAGAAAAGCAGTTCAAATTTTAATAGATGGCAAAATTGAATAACATAATTTATACAATTAAAACAAAAATATTTCATGGTATAAATTAAAAGATACAAGACATTTATTTGTTTATTGGAAAACTGCTTTAGTATGAGAGCACATTCAATTGATAGTAAAGACTGGGCCATTTTAATAGCAGAAAGAGACTAAGTTGCATTTATAGCATCCATGAGAATAATGATGGAAAACAGAAATCCAAAATCTGTGTTTCTGGTGCAATCATGGACATGGTCCAAAACATTATAAAACAGGAAAATATCTGTATTCTCTTAAATAACATATGCACTATTTTTTATAATTTATAGAATAAATATTTTACAGTGTTTTATGTAAACAGAAGTTTCTACTGGATATTCAACATTAAAGTACCATGTCAGAATCAAAGGAAAGAAGCCATGGCCAGAGTTCTAATAGGCTTAGATGGAGTTGAAGGTATAGCAATGGATGCAACCACCCAGACTGAGCAAATACAGAACAAAAATAGGAAGGTGAACAATAAAACTTTATACTTAAAAGGTGAACAAAAGAAAAGTATCTTGGGAAAAGGTGCATTTCACACACTTAAACTAAAAAAAATTGTTGCAGTAAACCATATGTTTGGTTTTCTGACTGTGAATAGCAGAAATAAAATCCATTTAAAGTCAAATAAATTTTGCTTCATATCCAAGTTACATATTTCAAAATAAAAGACATGAATAAAGACAGGGTTCCATGTCAATTAGTCACAAATAAATGAAGTAGAAAGATCATCATGAAGTATAAGCCTCCTAGAAAGGTTTGCAAGCTGCCTGGGACATTGGTAAATTTAGAGAATGACAGGAACCATAGAGATAATCAGGCTAACACACTGGTGGCCTCAGTCATCCATATGATTTAGAAATTGATACCTAACCTGTTTTCATTACGTTAGCAAACTCTTAATATCAAAACTTAAACAGCTGTCACATAATAATTCATGGTAGTTGTTAAGATTAAGAACTAAAAAATTCTAGAAATAGAAATATATGCATTTTAAATGTAAAATCTGTTACCAACAAAAGGGTTAAATAAAGCTTATTATCTGTAGACTTTATATTTCTAAAATAGTTTATTCAGTCAGAAAACATTAAAACTTTTACAAGAATTTTTTTTATCTTCAATAGGAATACAACAAGCAATATAATAAAAAAAATTAGTCTGTGTATTTGTCATTTATATTGCTGTTTTGAGATACATTTTATATAAAGCAAGTAAATAAGATTATTTATATTTAAAACAAGTACCCTAAGCTTTTCAGGTGAGAATATATAATTATGCATTACCTTAATATACTTCTACATACAAACTTTTATTTTGAATTAGCTTTGCTTCGTTCATAGTTTTTAGAAAAAGAGTCCTGTAAACTTCAACATAGTGTAAATTAATTTGAACGTTAGTTTCCAAGTACACATTCATGCTATGAATAGAGAATCTATAAAATAAACACAGTCTTCACTCTTTGAGAGTGAACAACTCCAAAAAATAAACTCAGAAACAATCCATAGGCACATTACCTGGTTAATGGATAAACAAAATTTGGTATGTCCAGAGAGCGAGATATTATTTGGTAATGAAAAGGAGCTGCAACATGGATGAACCTCAAAAACAGTATGCTAAGTGAAAGAAGCCAGACACAGAAGACTACATATTGCCTGATTCCATTTATATGAAATGTCCAGAAAAAGCAAATATAGAGAGGCGGAAAGTAGATTAGAGGTTCCCTTGGGTTGAAGTAAGAAATGAAAGTGACTCTGCGTATAAATAAGATGTCTCTTTATGGTGATGGAAATGTTCTAAAACTGGATTGTGGTGATAGTTGCACAAACAGTAAATGTGCTAAAAGTAACTGAACTAGACACTTAAAACTTATGAATTTTATGGTATATAAATTTACCTCAATAAAGATGTTTAAAAGGAGGGTTTATCCTATAACTATGTGTGCTTTTCAGCGATTAAAATAAAAATACCCCCTCTCCAAAAAGAGTAAACTGATAGGAAAATACAAATCTCAATTTTGTATGTATTAATTTGTAAAAGTACCAGATGTGATGCACAATAGTAGTTTTAAAATAATATGAAAGATTGTTTAAAGTTTTGAGCTGGTTGATTATGCCCACCTACCACTAAAAATAAGGATGGTTACAAGTACCAGCAAGATACTACATGCAAAGTACTTATCTAATGTTAATAATCTAAAAAATACATTTAATTATATAGTCTGTATAACCTTCCAAACCTCTAAAAGCAGCTCTTAAATAACTACTAGACTTTAGCATTCTTTAAACACATTCTTACAATTTAAAAAAACATTTTGAGGAACTGAGTAACTATTTCAAATAAATCAGCAGTAAAATATAATGCAACAATCAAAACTTTCTACAAGACTTTATAAGTTTGATATATGTCCATTCAAGCTGTTAACATTCCATTCAATCACAGAAGCATTATATTTTCCCCTTGCTTTTCTCAATTTATTGCTGAAAAATTATCAAGTGCATTTATAACTTAGAAGTAATTTCAGAGACCCAAAGCAAATGACTGAGGTTGCAATAATTTTTTTGACATTAATAATGTTTTCATGGCACAAGTGTTTTGTTCTTTTGTTTGCTTGTTTTATAATTGTTGTCACTTCTCCTGAAGAAAGAAAACTGATCATTTTCTTGTCTGAATTCTGACTTGTCTATTACATTACAAAGCTTGAAAAGAGCTTAAGGGAACATTTCAATAGCAACCTCACAATAACTTGACTTTTTGTTTCTCTTCCCCAAAGACAGAAATAATAGATAAAGGGAATGACAAAGCATGTTGACATACGTATCTATGGTTCTTTATACTGAATCTGTGTAGTGGGAAAAAATGCATAGATGAATATATTTTAAAAATGATCCTTTAATAAGCAATGAAAATGGCTTATTACTGAATTTTACCTCATGAATGTATAAGGTAACACTTTAGTGTATAGTGTATGTATACACACACATGTCGACACTTATATCTATGCCTTTCAGTGGCCAGACCTACCTGTCCATGTTAGAGCGTGGGTCTGAGTCTCAGGCTCCTTGTCTGTTCAGTATCTCTGTGTCTGTAACTGCCTGTCTGTGCTTACCTTCCTGTCTATTCATCCATATCTCTCTGTAGTATATTTCTGGCTGGCTGTCAGTTTGCCTGTCCCTGTATATTGGTCTACCATCCCTGTCCCATTACCAGTTCCTATCTGTCAATCATTCTCTACATGTCTTTTGTCTGTCCGCCTGTTACTGTTTGCATATCTGTTGGGCTGTACGAATTGGTCTGTAGGTATGTGTCTGTCTATCCATGACTCTATCTGTCTATGTGTACATATATGCAAATTAAGATTTTTCCTTTAGTGTAGATTTAGTCTACACTCTACCCTGTGGTCTACGTGGGTGTTTACCAAAGGTTCAGAGATAGCTGTTAGGGGTCACAAAATGAAAACAAGACTTGAAGCTAATGACAAATACAACTATTCTCACTATCAAAGGAGAATACATAAAAACTTAAACTCTTCAGAGAATTCTTGTTATGTGTATATCCCAGTTCCCAACATTATTCTCAAGATCTAGCCCACCCCTACCCCCACTGACAACCTAGAAATCATTATCTTCTTTTCAATGTTAATCTTCATTCCTTCATGTAAATTCCACCAATTCTCCTAAAGATTTTCCTTTCCCTAGAATATTCCCAATTTTGACTTCATAAGGATAATCCAAAGGAGAAAAAAAAAAAAATCCCTGGTAGAATATTTTCTAACACGTGAATTATTTTGTGAGGAATAACACCAAGTAAAAGTATGGTGGGAGAGAGTTGCAAGATAAACCAGGGTGGGGTTTAATGCTCTAATTTCTATATATTTCAGGGTCCATTTACTAGTGAGAAGATGCTTCTCAATAGTATTCTGCCTGTGAACTAAAGATTTGTGTTTCAAGTCTTCTGTGGGTAATTCTTGAAAAAAAAAACACAAATACACATGACACTCATAGACATGCACACAAATACCTTCACACATACATTCACATGCCTACTCACATACTTCTTAAAGATAAATAAAACTATTTTTAGAGAGAATAAATCTAAATTCCTATTAAAAAATAATTCCAAAACAATAGAATGCCCATATTATCCACCAGTCCCAATGAAAATATACAAAGAAATTTTACTTTGGTTTTGCTCTAAATGAACAGTAACCTACCAGAGCCTAAAATAACAGGGCCCATTATAATAAATTCCTAAACAATAATAGTGTTTTATTAAGGTTCTTCATATATGCAAGCATATATTTTAATTACTAGAAATTATAATTAAAAGCTGGAACTACTAGGACTGGTTTTTCACATTGATTGACTTTGGCAGGTGATTGACAACCTTCCACTTTATGATGATTATATTTCTTTATTAGAAATATAAACATCTGACAACATCACAAGGATTCAGTTATGCAAATGAGGTGACATAAGAATAATTTATAAAGTAGGTCAACTGTCTTATATCATATGGGAGTGCTGGACTATTTTTCTTTTTAAAGATGTTCTACCAATTCAAATTTGGCTAGAAAATATGATTCAGTTCTACAAAAATACTGAAGGCATATCAGATGTATTGATGAAATTTAAAAGGACAACCTAGATATTCACACAGTACACAACATATGTTTCTTAGAATTAAAGCAGAATTGCCACTTGGCAGTTTTCACTCAAACAGGTCCTTGTACAAGCACATTCAAATCTACTACCTGTTGATACTATTAAAATGACTAGAGGGCTTCCCTGGTGGCGCAGTGGTTGAGAGTCTGCCTTCTGATGCAGGGGACACAGGTTTGTGCCCCGGTCCGGGAGGATCCCACATGCCACGGAGCAGCTGGGCCCGTGAGCCATGGCCGCTGAGCCTCCGTGTTCAGAGGCTGTGCTCCGCAATGGGAGAGGCCACAGTAGTGAGAGGCCCGCGTACAGCCAAAAAAAAAAAAAAAAAAAAAAAAAAAAAGACTAGAAATAATGGAGTATTTATACTCCAGTTGTCAGTTTGGTTTTTCATGGATTTCTCCATCTAATAGGAATTATTAAATTAAGTATTAACATGCTTACAGGTGAAATTAAATATGAAATTCCTGTGAGTTTCAAAATTATACCATTTTGTTCTTTTGGTTTTCTATGATAAAACTACCTTCTTTATCCATACTCTCTCACTATATGATATTTTAAGGAGAAAAAAACGTCCTAAATTATATTCTATATAAGAAAAGACAAACAGAAATTACAGAACTATCATACCTACTTCATTCACATAAAATGTAGGATTAAAATAAGCACTATATCATTTCTCCTCTCTTTCACCTGAATTGCTACTTGACACGTACTTTCCAACATTTTCATACCTGTTTCTACAGTAAACATGAAACTCTACCATGACCTGAGAGTCATTATGGTAGATTGATTACATGCCAGACTCTGGGCCAAAGATCCTGTATCCAAACTTTTACAAGTCACCTAAGTTACTTATGGTAAATAACCATGGGCAGTTGTTTCATCTCTCTATTCTCCAATTTCCTGATCAGTAAAATGATTATAACAGCAGATACTTTGCAAGGTAGTTGGTAGGTAACATGAGAAAATGTATGTTTTGTTTTCAGAATATCTTTAGCCCACAGAATGTACTCAACAAGTGTAAGCTGCTATTATTATTATATTTTTTTTCAGATTTTGTTCTAACGTTAGGACTTGAAAGGGTCATTTCAGAGTGAATGTAAAATACTCTAATCAAAATACTCTACATTAAATTGAGGTATTTGGAAGAATTTTAGCAGGAAAAAAAGGGCCAAGTTATATTTTTAGGCTAAAAATCAGTGGTGCCATCTGTAAAGTAAGACTATCTCATGTAAGAATGTGGAAGTTTAGGAATATCTTCTGGCCAAACTTTGGAAGGATTTGAAAGACCTTTCTAGAACAAGGGTTGGAAAACTATGCTTATGGACAAATATGGCCCCTAAGAATATTTGTTTTATTTGTTTTTTGCTGTTGTTTTGTTTTGTTTTACATTTTTAAAGGGTGAATAAGGAGAAGGAGGGAAGGAGGAGGAGGAAGAATATGTGACAGAAACCTCATTGGGTCCACAAAATCTAAAATGTTTAACTGTATTAATTTGCTAGGGCTGCTATAACAAAGTACCACAGCCTGAGTGGCTAAAGGAGCAGAATCTTTTTTCTCTCACGATTCTGGAGGTTAGAAGTTGAGATCAATTGTCAGGGGGGTTGCTTTCTTCTGGGGCTTCTCCCCTTGGCTTACAGATGGCCGTCTTTTTCCAGGGTCTTCACATGGTTTTCCCTTTGTACGTATCTGTGTCCAAATTTCCTCTTCTTATAAGGACACCAGTTATATTGGATTAGGACTCACCCTAATGACCTCATTTTAACTTAATTACCTCTCTAAAAGATCTATCTCCATATACAGTCACATTCTGAGTTACTAGGAGTTAGGACTTCAGCATATGAATTTTAGGGAGAGACAATTCAGCTCATAACTCTTATTGGTAGGCCTTTCATAGAAGAAAGCCTCTGCTCTAGAAGGCTGAGGAGGTTATATCTGCCACAAGTTAACCAGTATTTTCTTTGTGTCTCCTTTCCTATTAGTTTGTCAATACACAACAGACATAAGGAGAGAATTACTAAGCTTAAAGATACTTTCCCATTAAGAATTTGCTGAGAAAAAAAACACCTCAAGGGACTGTGGCTAAGCTGTTTAAGGTTAGGTCAAAGGGGCAGGGCTCAGTAAATAAGACAATTTACTTGGAGGAAACCATAGGTAGGAGAAGTATGTAGGTGAGCACAAATCTGGGATCCCCCTCGAAAGGTGGTCTGAAGATCAAACTGAATACAGGAAACCTAATATCAGAAGTGGGCATGGAGAAGGTGATGTCATAAGAAAAACAATAATACTTATTAACATTTTTTAGCATAGTTGACCCTTGAATAACTTGGGGGTTAGGGTCACCAACCCTCTAAGCAATCAAAAATCTGCATATAACATATAGTTAAGCCTTTCAAATACATGGAGGAAGGTTCCTCCATATCCTCAGTTCCACTTCCTTGGATTCAACAAACCATGGATCATGTAGTACTGTAGTATTTACTATTGAAACAATTCTGCATATAAATGGGCCTGTGCTGTTCAAACCCATGTTATTCAAGGATCAACTGTACTTATAAGAACAAGCCCCTGTAAAGCTAATTTGCAACATTCTGTCATTTATTCCACACCACCATATGAATATTATCCCAACACACACACACACACACACACACAGTTGTACAAATTAGAAAACTGAGTTGGAATTAGAATACAGATTTTAATCTCCTTAAGTACTGGGCCAAAATATCCAAAGTTGGGGATCAAAAAACAATAGAACAAGGACTTCAAGGATCTTTTGGAAAACAAAATCAGATATCCAAACCTTCACCTTCTCCTTATTGATGAGTAGGTAAATTCATAGATTTAAAACAGGATTGGCACTGACCAAAAAAAGAAGAGCTTTTCAGCAGGTGCTTGCTTTTGTGTCCACATTTTGATCTAGTTATAATGTGGAAGATACTTTCCTGTCATGCCTTTCAAAATAATTACTTGGTGGTCCCCTTTTATAAAAAAGACTTTTGTACATTTATTTCCAAATTCCAATACAAATACAGATATATACAGATATATAAGACCGACTCGTATTATGCTTAATTTCCCTCCCCATATAACTCACAATATTAAAGTAGGTTTTCTGTACACGCTTCACTCAATATGAAATGTATCTGAGAAATTCAGACAAAGTATTTTTCAGCAGTCTTGCCACCTAAAGAAAGCAGCTTCTAGCTTGGATTTGCATACTCTTTTTGTAAAGATTCAAACTCACAATTAAGGTCAACATCTGGTTGGATTTAACATTCGCATTTGACAGTTTCACTTTCATTAAAAAATGTTTAGCATTTTTCAAAGCAAAACCTGTCTTTTATTTTAATAAAAGTTTTCATATATTTGCTTTGTTCCTTGAGGGGTGGATTTGTATGCTTGAACAGCCCTGTGCAGTTGGAATTTTGAGGCCATCTCACTAGACAAGTTACTGTAGCAAAATAAAACGCAAATGAAAGGGGCAAAGGGCACATTATAATGAGCAAGAGGATTTACTGTTTTGTCTTCTATTTCCATATCCTTTGGGAGAAGGGAAAAGTGGAAAAATGAGATATAGTTCTACCTTCTTTCCCTGGTAAGTTATGGTTGATAATTTTGCTATTTGAAAGCCACAGGGAATATGCCAACTAATTTCTCAAACTAATCTTAAATTCCAATTTTATCTATGCATGGGTAATGCTTTAGTAATTCTACAGAGTACTTTAGTGCCAAGCAATAACTACATTATCAATACATTATTTTTATTACCAAAACTGTTAAACAAATATATCTGTGATATTACACAGGTATACATACACATCATTAAAGAAAGAGTCAAGGTGATTTCAAATAGAACATACTGTATGTGAAACTATGATAAAATGCGTTCAAAAACAGATACTGCTTATTGAGCATATGTTGTGCACAAACTATGTGTTTGTTACTTAATGTGCATGATCTTTACTACCCACAAGAATTATCACAATTATACCACTGACAAGATAGAGGTATGGAGGAGATGACTGACCTACGCAAACTTGATTAACAGATTTAAACCTAGTTTTTCTTACCCCCAATCCAGTGTTCTGTCTACAGTGACACTTTGACATATAAAACACTTAAGGGAGAATTTGAAAACATCTGGATGATTAGTCTGGGATCTTCAGTAAAGCTGAATGCAAATTATTGACTGAATATAGGACTGTTCATGCCTTACATGCACATTAAGTAGCTACTAAAGAGTCAGACTTAATTGCCTTCCTCTGTGGGCACCAATTAGAAATCTTGAAATATTAATAAACTGGCTGATTTGGGAGAAATATCATTATGTATTTTCTTCCTACATATTGCTTTTAAGCACCAAACATATCATGGGCACTCAATAAATATTAAATATTTAACAGCAACTAAAAAATGAAATTATGGTAATATATTTTACAATGAACTCACCATAAGATGAAGTAAAACAAGTTTTAGCACTAGATCTGGAAGCTGAGCAGATTTAGATAGCGGCGTAAGTGAATAACCCTCTAGGAAGGTAAGAGACACTAACATGACTGTGGTAGAAAAAGTTAATAGGAGGTTGGAGCAATAAAAAATTTTATTGCAATCTGAAAATTGAAACTGCCTCTCCTGGTTTTCATATTTGTTCTGTTCATATAACATCCAAAATGTAAATTAAAGGATATATTTCTAGGCTGCTGTCATTTCTTCCCCATGCCCAAACATGAAGTGAATATTATTTCATTATCTACTGGTAGTATCTTACTCTGAAAGAACATCAAGTGTGTTCCCTGAAGTTATTCTTTTTTTCCTACTTGTGCCCTCTTTTACACATAGTCTGAGATTTTCAGAAGAGCTAATTGTGATAATTTTAAAAAGGGTGTTAAATCACTTTATCCTTTGGCATTCATAACTCACTGAATTGTGAAACTGAGACTCTCAGGAGTATATGCAGTTTCAAAAGCACACTTCTGTAGATTTAAATCAGAGCTACAAGTTATTGGGAAGAAATCAGGCTGGGAGCTAGCTCACTCTCTTCTTTCTTAAGTGAGTGGAGGGAAAAATGTTCCATAAAAGAGAGAAAAAGCTTTTAAAATGGAAGAATCCATAGGGAAACCTTAATATAAGCCCCTGTTCCTCAATTCTTGTAAGATTCATGAAAAAAAGAAGCACTTAAAAGTACTCTTTGAGGACTCTGTTCTCCTCCTTTTCTGTTTTTACAATCCCTCTGAGGATAAGAGAGAATGCACTTAAAGTTACTATTTGGGTGACTCAGTCCTTCTCCGTCTCCTTTATTCTTCTAATAGTCTCTCAAATGCTCCAAAGAAATTAGAGCACATTTAACCAGAGCTTTCATGAAGCTCAGCCACCATTTCCTCTCCCAAGCCTGTGATTAACCCATCGATGGGTCCACAAAGTCTGAGTAACAATCCAAATACGGCAGCAGAGACACCATGCTCCAGGCCACATGCACCGGCTATTCTACCTATCCTAGTAGTTATTTCTGACATGTAAAAATATTAATCCACGGTAGGTTTCACTGAGTGAATTCACACAATAAAATACTTAGAAGCATCAAAAGCCCTCATATCATATTTTAAAATATTTCTTCAGTTTTCATAAACTCACTGTGACTACTATGTGCTTGCTTTCTGTCCTACACCCCTACTTACTCTGACACAGAACAATGCCCTACAAACATATCTTTAACTTTTAAGAAACATGCACAGAAGTCACCCCTTCCTGTCTAATATATCACAGGTATAATAAGCTAAATTCCAGGTCAGGATAAGGCTTTCTCTATTTGTATTGGTTCAGTTAATATTCATAAGTTTGTCAGCTTTTAACATTTTAATGCTGAATAGTTTTGTGTTTTCTATAGCTGTACTGAGGTTTTCGCTTCACAGAACAAAGTTGAATAATACATCTTTATAGTATGTGCCTTTAACTTAAACTATAGCAATTTATTTTAGTAAGATGCTTGCAAACTCAAAAATAAAGAGCTGCAAAGCCAACAAAGCACACTGATATAATATTCTCTTGAAGACTCTACTGGAGTTTCTTTAAGTACTTTTGTCCTTCATATATTCATATATCATAAGCATCAATGACCCCAAAATTAATAACAGCATTTGAGACAAAGTTTTGTATTTGGGAACATACGGAGAAAATATCATGATTATGTAAAAAGATTAAAACATGTATAAGGTTAAGTGAGTTTCTAAAGTCTGTATTTCCCTTCATTATATATTGCAGCTACAAAAGAAAATCCTCAAGAGAATTAATATGAACTTATGATAATGCCTGCAGCACGGTTCTGTTTTTGCCTATTTTTGCTGATAATGCAATTCAAACTATACCCTAATAATCTTTAGTAAAGGAATCCGATTATTCACCTATAAACATGCAGCAATAAGTTGTCATTCTTTAGTCAATACCGACTATTTAACATCTCTCTTTTTTACAGGTTTGGATCCCCAGCTCATTAGATCATTACCTGATAAATAGGGAGAGGGTAATGAATTGAGAAAATAACTACGTACCTTCAGAGAAAACCTGCCCGATAACAACAATCCATTAGAAAACTGGCAATATCCTCTGATCTATTGCCCGCAAAGCTATGACTTGATGGAGAGTTTCATTCCCTGTGCTCAGTTCTCCAGAAGAAAATCAGCACAATTTAAATATTTCTTGGAATGTGACAGCTCTCTAGATCCCTGGTTGCATTCTGTTCCCCAGGGAAGGCAATCTGGTGTTCCTGTGTGCATAGAGCAGTGAAGATGAATTGAATATGCTTGAGATAAATTAGGAATGGCTAAGTTAAAATTGTCGCTGCTCCAGACTCTCTCATCTGCAGTCTGTAAGCCTGTTTTTCTGTGAAAAAGCTAGATGGCAGGCTGCCTCAGTAAGTTCTTCTTAAGAGACACAGAGCATTTTCAATGAAGAAAAATTCTCCCATTATCTAAGCTAATGTGACTGCTGCTAAATCTAGTTTTTAAAGTGTCTACTGGCATGAAATTCATTTTCACTGTTGCTTTCTTTCAAACTACAGTTCAGAATCCATACTATCATGCTATATACATTTCTATCTGAGAGAAACATTTAAAGTTTTCAGTTAACATATTAAATCGTATCCCTTTTTGCAGTTTTAAGGATCATTTATGTACAGGAAATATCCTCTTTACATCCTAAAGTCATTTTATGAATTTTATAATATGTAGAGGGTTTTGTTTTAAATCACAGTAACTGAACATAAATAATTGTATTTTTATTAACAATTACTTATTGTAATGCAGATCCACTTAGAAGTGTATCATTTTTAAACATCAGCTAAAATGCAGAAGTTACATAAAAATGAAAAAGGGGAATGCAGATTCCTAATATGTGACCACAGACATAAATATTGACTCCGAATATCCTCCTAAAGAAAATAAGATGTTCCAAATAAAACCATCACATAAATTATTCCCTTCTATTAAAAATAAAAACAAGTCACTTCTGAATTCTGTTTCAGTTGAATATGTTGTGATATGACAATTTCCCCTAAATTAGAAAATTCTTTCAGAATTTTAATAATATTCTGGGTTCGAGACTTAGAACACTTTATGTGGAATATTAGCAACACACAAAACATAGGAAGAAGGGTTATCAAAGTTTTCAGTTCCATTTCTTTATTTGGATCCTCTATATGAAACAGTGTTTACATTTTCAGAAAAAGCATTTAAAAAGCATCATAATCCATGAGTATATGTACGTTTTTTAAAATGCTGGCTAAAATACCCAATCTTAACTTTCTATACTTTTCTACATGGAATTTTGTAATGCTCTATGTCTGATTATTTGATGGATAAACAAATTGTTGCTTCCACAACAAAAATGGGATATATATATTGTGAGGGAGGCAATGATAATATAATCACCTGGGAACCAACAGAAGAAGTAAATGAATATTTTTATTTTTCCTCCATTCACCCTGTAGCTATAGCTGATCACTTTACTCAAGAAGGTGGAGGGGAGAAGAAATAGGAGAAACAAAATAGAACACAGCACAGCAAATGCCTCCAGCCCTTCTCCCTCTTCAGAAGTGGTAACTCTGTAGCTATTGTTGAGGGAAAACATAGGGGAGTTGGAAAGAAGCAGCTTCAGCATACCAGTTGGGAACTATAGTTATCTAGCAGATTTTCAAAGACCACGAAAGAAAAACAAGGGAGAGAAGGAAGAGAGGAAGGGAGGGAGGAAGGGAAAAAGGCTATTTATGACTCTCAATTGGCATTTTAAAAAAGACTAAGGTGCTTAGCACTGAATATACATAAAGCAAATGAAAAAAAGATAAAAGTTAATATATCCAATAACTGACAGTTGATTCGAAAATCCAACTACATTGCACATATGTGCATTGAGCATCCCAGATAATGTAATAGATAATTACAGTGTTAAACTAGGCACACTTTAAGAATTTCAGATGTCTCTCTCCACTTAGAAACTGCCAATTTTACTAGCACTGTATTGCAGTGATAAATTCAGGGCTATATGCAATTGTGTATGAGTGATATCTAAACTATTCTTGAAGTATTAGGAATCGTCTCTTGTAGGAAGTAACATTTAGAAAAGGCCAAGTAAGCCTTGGTTAAAAGGATAAGGAATATTTCCAGGCACTGAGAACAAAGCCCCAAGGGAAATATGCATATCACATTTGGATAAATGAAATAGTTCAGTATGGCTGGAGTGTAGAGCGAGGTATGAAGGGCATGGAAGAAATGTGTCTGGAGAGATAATGAGTCCTTTATGCTATATAAAGGAGCTTGGATTTTATCTCTGAGGGTTCCTAAGTGGAAAAGATAAATAATCAGTGCATTACAGAAAGATTACTCTTCATGTCATGCTAGTCAGGTAGAAAATGCTACTGCACACCTAGTTAGCCAAGCTAAACACTTAGTAGTCATACAATTCACCCCTTCTTCGTTTACTTCTAATATCCAGTTTATTATCCATTGATCCTACCTTCTTTAAATACCTCTTGCTATTTCTAGCTTTCATGGTATATTTCTAGGTTTCATCATCTCTTACCTACATAATGGCAAGAATCTTTTATTTGAGCTCTCTGTTTCAAGTAATTTTCTCCATCAATACCTCTTACGCAGCTGCCAGTTCATAGAGAATAATGCTCCAAATTCTTAAAATGATCAGGAAGTGTTGTCTCACAAACTTGGGAGCTTCCCAGGTGAAATCTGAAACTGATCCATACACAGAGAGGGCAAGGAGAGATGGGAGAAAGACGCAGACCAGTCCAGATTGGTAGGGGGCAGGTTTAATAAGCAAGGGAACTTATATACGAGACTTGTCTTGGGTGGCCGCAAGACAAGTAGATCTCTATAACCACCCGAAGTTTAAAAGTCTATACAGAAGCCTTACTCTGTTCAGTCAGGTATACTGTCCAGATGGTCTCAACAGTACATTGCTCTCTCAAGGCTGCATCCTTGAAAACAGCTCCCACTGTGGGAACAGTGAGCAGAAGGTACATTTCAAGGACGGGGAGATGTGAGGAGCTCTGATTGCCTGGGTCCAGCTCATAGGTCAATCAAGTGGTCAGGTCCTCTAGATGACCTTTTCGAATAGCAAGATCTGACTACATGGCTTTCTCAATGGACAGTTACCCTGACCAGATTGCAAGCTAAAGAAAACAAGACTAATAAACCACATTATTTGATTTTACCTCTAAAGCCTCTGTATATGCTGTCCCTTCTACCTAGAATTTTTCATCAGAACTATGTGGCTAGGGAACTCTCTTATATCGTGGAATATTTTTGTTAAATATTTTCTCTTTGAAATCATCCTGATTCCCTCATAGTCAGTCAATTTTGTCCTCTGAGCTAATGCTTGTCTCTTATACGGTGGTTTGGTAACCATCTCAATGTAGTCAATTCGCAGGTAAAAGGCATATTCCCTTTTGGAATCCTTTCTTCCCTCCTTTCCCCTCCCCTCCCTTCTTCTCTCTCCCTTCCTTAATGATTTACTCCTGCTTTTAGCTTTCCATATGTTTGTGTATATCTATGTCTTTTGAGTTGGTTGTAGATATTATATTCTCAGTTTTTCTCCTGAAATCTATTTTTTTTTCCTGATACTTTCATTTATACCCTTCTGCTTCTCACTTTTACTGTTTCTCTATTTTTGTTTTCCCTTCCAATTTATTCTTATATATTTCTCTATTTTTTTACTATTTGTATTCTCTTGGTTCTTTCTATTTGCTGGTCTTGCTCCATTTCTCCTCTATCCTGTTATCTTAAAAAAAAAAAAGACCTTGAAACTATCTTACTAACTTTTTAGAAATATTCTAAAATTTTCTCCTACTGATAGACTCTACTTTTCATATTCTCTTCAATTAACATGATGCAAAACTAAACTGTGGAAAGGAGTTGCATTTGATTTGCATTGCATAGTTGTGATGTATGTCTACATAGAAAGTTTTTGTTTGTTTTTTTTTGTACTTGTTGAATTCATGGTTCTCTGCAAACTCCATCATAAAAAACTTTTTTCCCCCAAGTTACAATTTCAATTAAAATATTAAAGAGCCTAGGGCTTCCCTGGTGGCGCACTGGTTGAGAGTCTGCCTGACGACGCAGGGGACATGGGTTTGTGCCCCGGTCTGGGAAGATCCCACATGCCGCGGAGCGGCTGGGCCCGTGAGCCATGGCCGCTGGGCCTGCGCCGTCCGGAGCCTGTGCTCCTCAACGGGAGAGGCCACAACAGTGAGAGGCCCGTGTATCACAAAAAAAAAAAAAAAAATTAAAGAGCGCAAATGCACAGCAAAATTAATTTTATCATTCAAAATTTAGTTTTAATAGCAATAATCAGAAAGGAGATTTACTCCTTTTGCTACTCTACATGATTTTTTAAATAATTCATTTTCAGTTAGTTTTATTTTATAATATATGTAGCAGTCCAAAAGTGTGACATATTTTATAACAAAATCAGCTCCACATTTATACATTTTTAATTTTTAATAACTTATTTATCCTTAAAAATTTATTAGAGTGACTGACCTTACAACACAGGGGATGGTTGCAACATAATAAATTAAGAAATAATAAACATAGACATAGTATCTTGCTTATAAATAAAAGAAACAAATCTAGTAGATAAATATTTTAGAGATCATGAACCGCTTTTTCAACTGACAGCATTGTGTGAAGAGAAATACAGATTTACATTATAGAATATAATAAATATTTAAATTGGGAATACATTTAACCAATGAGGTAAAAGACTTGTATACTAAAAACTACAAAGTGTTATTGAAAGAAATTAAAGAAGCAAATCAATGGAAAGACATCCGGTGTACATGGACTGGTATACAATCTCTATCAAAATCCCAATGCCATTTCCTTTCAAAAATATTAAAATCTATCCTAAAATTCACATCAAAATTCAAGGGACCTCTGATAGGCAAAACAGTCTTGAAAATAAAAATAAAAACTGGAGGTCTCATGCTTTCTGATTTCAAAACTTACTGCAAAGCCACAGTCATCAGAATAGCACGGTACTGTCATAAAGACAGGAGAACAGCACACACAGCACAGAAATTAACCCATGTATATGGTCAAATGATTTTTTACAAGGGTACCAAAACCATTCCATAAAGAAAAGATGGTCTTTTCAACACACGGTGTTGAGAAAACTATATGTCCACATACAAAAGAATGAAGATAAACAATTACCCTATGCCATACACAAAAATTAATTAAAAATAGATAAAATATCTAAATTTAAAAGCCACAGCTGTAAAACTCTTAAAAGAAAACTTAGGGGGAATCTTGGTGAGATTGGATTAGTCAGTGGTTTCTTGTATATGACACTAAAAGCATCTGCAAGAAAATTTAAAAAATAGATAAATTGGACTACATCAAAATTTAAAACTTTGTGTGTCAAACAACACAATAAATGCAAAGAAAAGGCAACTCATGGAATTGTAGAAAATATTTGTAATTCATATATCTGATAAGGAGTTAATATCCAGAATATGTAAAATGAACTCCTACTGCTCAACAATGAAAAAGTAAACAACCCAACTAAAAAATAGGCAAAGACCTTGAATAGACATTTCTCTAAAGAAGATGTATGAACAGTCAATAAACATATGAAAAGATGCTGAATATCAATATCATTAAGGAAATGTAAAGCCAAACCACAATGAAACTGCATCTCACACTCATTAGGGTGGTTACCACTAGCAAAACAGAAAATAACAAGTGTCCATGAGGATATGGAGAAATCAAAATTCTTGTGCAATATTATTAGGAATGTAAAATGCTGCAACTGCTATGAAAAACAGTATGGCAGATCCTCAAAAAATTAAAAATAGAATTACCATATAATCTAGCAATTTCATTTCTGGTATATACCCTAAAGAACTGAAAGGGACTCAAACAGATATGTGTGTCCTCATGTTCATAGCAGCATTACTCACAATAGCCCAAAGGTGGAAGCACCCCAAGTACCCAACAAAGATGAATGTATAAACAAAATGTGGAATATACATACAATGGAATATTATTCAGACTTAAAAAGGAAGGAAATTCTAACACATGCTACAACATGAAAGAAGCTTGAATACGTTATACTAAGTGAAATAAGCCAGGTACAGGGAATTCCCTGGTGGCCTGGTGGTTAGGACTCTGAAGCTTCCACTGCAGAGGGCATGGCTTTGATCTGCCCCGCGGTACGGCAAAAAAGAAAAGAAAAAGAAAAAACGATGACACAAAGAAAAGATTGACAAGTATGAGAATAAAAAAATAATATATACGGGGGCTGTCCCTGGTGGCGCAGTGGTTGAGAGTCCGCCTGCCAATGCAGGGGACACGGGTTCGTGCCCCGGTCCGGGAAGATCCCACATGCCGCGGAGCGGCTGGGCCCATGAGCTATGGCCGCTGAGCCTGCACGTCCGGAGCCTGTGCTCCGCAACGGGAGAGGCCACAGCAGTGAGAGGCCTGCGTAATGCAAAAAAAATATATATATATATATATATTATATATATATATACAAAAAAGAAGTAAGCCAGGCACAAAAGGTCAAATTCTGTATCATTCTACTTATATAAGGTACTTAAATTAGTCAAATTCATAGAGATAGAAAGTAGAATGGTGGTTGTCAGGTACTGGGGGCGGTAGGAATGAGGAGTTATTATTTAATGGGTATGGCGTTTCAGTGTGGAAAGATTATGAAGTTCTGGAGATGAATAGCAGCAATGATTGCATAATAATATGATTATACTAATACCACTGAACTGTACACTTAAAAATGGTTAAAATTATAAATTTTATGTTATATATATTTTACTACAAAAAAAGTCCAAAAGTAAATATTGAATCATTATTCATCTCTGATAAAAAAAATCAGAGGTGAAACATTCTAAACATCTTCCTAAGTGTAAGCCAAATTATTGTTAGAATCAAAGCATTGAACATATACGCTGTTTTCTGTATGACATAGTAAATAATCTGAAGAAACATGTCTTGCTTCTGAGTTATAGGATAACTACTATTATTATTTATTACTATTTTATCTTAAAATAATGGGATAAAAACATTAAGTTTCTTGGGTTAATAATGTAGGTGTCTAAACAAACATAAATTGTATTTCTTCTTCTAACAGAAAAGAGTTGTAAAAAATCTGAATATAAAGGTTAAGGAGAATAAAATGCATAAATCCAGCATTGTTAACACCTTAAGGATATATCTCCCCCTCCAAACTCTCTATGAGAAAAATATATGTATGAAATATACATATACATAAAAGGAATTTACATACATATATATGTATAAGTTCATTATATATATATATATATATATATATGAGGAGCACATGCATACACACACAGAATTTCAATTGTGCAAGATGAAATGAGTTCTAGAGATTGACTGCACAACAATCTGAATGTATTTAACACTACTGAAGGGTATACTAAAAGTGACTAAGATGGTAATTTTATGTTGTCACAATTTAAAATTTAAAAATCATAATAAATACATTTTAAAACATGTTTTCTGTGGAAAATGAGTTCTAAAAATCATTGCAAAAATATGTGAGAATATACTTACAAAAACAAGGGTCAATGATAGGCCTTGAATTCATATTAATATTATAAATTAAAATCTATAGGAAAGAAATTTCATTCAGTTATTTCCTAAAACTAAGCACCTTTTATTTGTAAATTCAAAGTAATTTTACCAAGTAAAATTAATTACCTTTTTTTATTTGTTTACTTCAAAGTAAAATATTCTTGATAATTATATTAAAATTGGCAGCATTTTATGTTATACATTATAACCTGGACTGAAGAGCATAAATTCAAGTACCTGGAGTATTCAAGAAAGCTGAAATATTAATTCTTCAAAGATTCCATCAATAGATCCAGTGATAAGGCAAAAGACATGGAAGATGTCTTAAGTTTCTTTAAACATGTGAATCCTGACTTTCAAAAAAAAATCCAATAGGATTAGCAAACTATATTTTGTTCTTCCAAAATAAATATGTTTCTCATTTATCCTTTATATTCAAACACTAAAGATAAGAGCTTCAGCCCAGTTATCTATTCATGAATTATTACTGATTTCCATGAAAATAGAGTACTTATAAATGACTTGAGAAAAGTATAATACTAATCCTATTAGAACTGACATCTTTGATTCAAGAGAGTTTGATTTTATTATAAACAACAAACTGTTTTGTCAGAAAGTGCTATTTAAAAAAATTGTTAAACTACTTAAAAGTATTTTTAAATCAGTGTTAAGTAGTTTATGAGGTAGGTAAACACAATTTAAGAGATCATTTAAACATCTGATATATTTCTGGGTACAAATAAAGTAGTTGAAATAGTTTATATATCAATAAGGCTTGTGTTAGATGTAAGTTTTAAAGTCAGTTATGAAAGCTATTAATCAACATTTTTAACTCTAAAGTGACAATTATAGCATATGTCATCAGATTTGTTGTCAAAACACTGAACATTCTAGTGTAAATCTTAAAAATTTAATATTTTTATGATCCATGTTTGTTCATGATTCAAAAAATATTTGAGCCCATTTTCAAAGTTAAAAAAGTACAAGTGTATAAGAGAACACTATGAATTTCATGTAGACAAAAATAATACAATTTCAAATAAAACTATGCCCAGGCCATGCTCAAGGCCAAAAGACACACTTGGGATGATTTCTTGTTATTATAGAGCAGAAATTTTGGGGAATATGCAGAGGTTTATTTTACTATAGAGAGTGGAAAAAATGTTAAAATTATACACCAATAGCCAACTTTATTGGATCTTCTCCCAGACTGGTGAGAGAGCTGAGTGTTATAATCACGAAAACAATATATCCTTCCCTATTGTGAAATGACTGAATGAAGAGCTTCTACACAATTATTTCATAGTATTTTCTAATTTGGGGGCCTCTTTTTAAGGCTCCAGTGAAATCTGGGACATGTGATATCTTTTGGGGGGTGTATCTTAAAATCATATAAATTTAAATTTATGAAAGAACTTTAGAGATCATGTACTTCAATCCCTTCTTACTTCCTAGTTCGCTGTCTTCCCCAAAGTCAGTGATAGAAAATTTAGAACAAATATTTTTAGTTTAGTATTCATTCCACCATACCATACTATGCCTTCATCTATGGAAAAGCCTGGGAATATCAATATCTTTACATAGCATTTTCCAGCCAAAATTTTAATAATTATATTGAATCACTGTGTTAGGCACTCCAGGTAATAAAGAAAAATACTAACTATTCCTATAAGATCTTAGAAACAATTCAGTAGGAAAGCATAAAATTGATCAAATGAGAAAAAATTATATACAAGGCAAAGCATGATATGACATAAGAGAGTTACAAACAGAGAACAATTAAGAATTCATAGCAGGGATTTAGTAGTCAACAAATATATTATGGAGGAGCAAATCTGATGAGAAACTAAAGTTACTTCATAACAATAGTTGGCTATATCCTACTTAAAAGAGCACGGTCAAACCTATTCTTCAGCACCAGTGGAGTGAACAATCATTGTATATTAGGGAAAGTCTCATTCAATCTCTTGAAAATAGCCATTCAAAACACACAAGGGCATGGTAACTATTCCTGCTCTCTGCAACTAGAGAAAGCCCGTGCACAGCAATGAAGACCCAATGCAGCCAAAAATAAAATAAAAATAATAATTAAAAAAAACTTTTAAATGCTTCTAGTTCTCTAGCATATTTTCAAAATTCAACAGACTATGAACAATATAAAAAGGCCTTTAGAAGTAATCCAAGAGTTCTCAAATGTGGAAGCTATCTTTAGAAGCCATACAAGTGGATACACCAGTGACCCTAGACAACACTTTGCAGTTTTCACAACAGTATCAACTTTGAATGAAATATGCCAAACCTGGAATTACAATGTCAATTTTAAAAGATATGAAATAAAAAGGGTTATCAAAAAAGGAGTTTATGCTCTCCAGTTAGGCTCTAAGCACCACTAATCCTTCATTTTAACTATGAATACACTACCAAGATATCATTTTAAATGGTTTAATATGCTTATAGGAAGTTTTAATCATTATCCCAATAATTTCAAATTCAATTTTATTGGAAAAATACACCAAGCCTATCATTAGCTGAAATTTTCCTAAACATCCTATTTAACAATGTGCTCTCAAAGAATAAATATTTGATATTTTTTGAAAGGTAAATAAATACTGATGTAGCCATAGTAAGAAAACTGGGAAGGTAGGCCACACTCAAAAGCCACCTTATGGATATCTAGAACATATGGATATTGCTTAATTTGTCACTAATGTATGCAAAGCATTCAAAGTATTAAAACTGCAAAATTATTTTCTAATTTTATTAAAAATTGGGAGGTTCTGTATATATATATATATATAACATAATATAAACTTTATATTTTAGAACAATTTTAAATTTATAGAAAATTTGTGAAGATTTTACAGAGACTTCCCATATACCCTTTCAACTAATTTCACTATTACTAAAATCTTATATTAGTATGGCATACTCACCAAAATTAGGAAACCAATACTGATACATTAACTAAAGTATATATTTACATTTCTTTAGTTTTTACCTAATTTTCTTTTCTTGTTTTAGGATCCCATCTAGGATACCACATTTCACATGCTATTCATGTCTCTTTAGGCTGCTCTTGATTGTGACAGTTTCTTAGATTTTCTTTGATTTTGATAATCTTGACAGTTTTGAGGAGTACTGGTCAGGTATTTTGAACAACATCCCTTAATTGGTATTTGTCTAATGTTTTTTCTCATGATTATCCTTGGCTTATGGGTTTCTCATGAACGACCACAGGGGGAAAGTGCCATTTTTATCCTTTCACATCAAGAGTGCATACAATAGACATGACTTATCACTGTTGATGTTAACCTTGATCAACTGGCAGAAGTAGTGTTAGTCAAGTTTCTTCACTATAAGGTTAATATTTTTTTAAAAAGTTTCTTGTCATATTGTACTCCTTGGAATGAAGTTACTATGGGGATGGGGAATTATTCTTCCCCACCTTGAAGGTAGAGCATATAAATTATCTGGAAATTTTCTGCATAGATTTGTCTCTTCTCTGTTTAGTTAGCTAATCATTTATATCAGTATGGACTCATAAATATTTATTTTAAACTTTAGGTTATAATCCAATACTACTTTATTTTGTTGTTCAAATTGTTCAGCTTTGGACACTGGGAGCATTTTAGTAGGCTCCTGTGTCTTTCTGTCATACGCCCATCACTGTGGATTTTTCTTGGAGAACTTATTTTCTGAGGCTGTAAAATGCCCTAGACTAATGTGTGTATTTCCTACCCCATCCTACAATCAGCCATTTTCCCAAGGATTCCTCATTCTTTTTATTGAGAATGGTAGTAAGAAACCAATATCTGGATGCTAGGGCTGCTCACTGTTACTGGGGTGTTGTTGTTTCTTAGCTCTCTGAAGTGGTAAAGTAAGGAAATATATGTGTATCTACTAAGTCATGTATAAACACATATTGATAAATGTCTCTGTATGTAACAATCTGTGTCTACATTAGCTGCAGATGGCTTTATACTGATTCCTTCCTTTCTATTACCTTACTCTACCCCTCTTTCACCTGCTCCAAGTAAGCAGATCTTTGTTTTCTCTCCAACTCCAGTCATGATAATCTTGGCACCTACAATCAGCCACCCATTAATTTAATTGTTTACGTCCATTATACATGTGTAGTGGTATCAGAATTGTTAACATGCACTCCCTACAGAAACAAATTTATCATCTAAAGTACAGGGCTTATATACAGATTCTAATCACCTCCAAAGTTAATTAGGTCAGCATCTTTTTCCTCCACCCCTCTTTCTGTGAGATTATTACATGCATTTGTAATGAGTTAGAGTGTTTGTCACTTTCTCATTCCATCCTGAGTGACTGACCTCCCCAACAAATTTTATGTTTGCATATATTAGGGTTCACTCTGTGCAGTAAATTTCTATGTGTTTTGGCAAATATATAGTAACATGTATTCACGATTAAATCATTATTAAAACATAGCTTAACTGTCCTAAAAATAATCCTGTGTTTCATCTATTCAGCTCTCTAGTTACCCTGAAAACCAAGAAACTACTGATGTTTCTATAGTCTATAATTTTGCCTTTTCCAGAATGTCAAATAATTAGAATCATAGAGCATGTATCCTTTTAATACTAGCATCTTTTAATTAGCAATATGCATTTAAAATTCACCCATGTCTTTTCATCATTTAACAGCTCATTCCTTTCTATCACTGAATAATATTCGATTATATTGAGGCACCCATATTCTGTTTGTCCATTCAAACCTGTTAGAGGACATATTGGTTTCTTCCAGTTTGTGTTGATTATGAATAACACTTCTATAAAGATTCACCTAATAGTTTTCTTGGGATGTAATTTTTCAATTCAGTTGGGTAAATACCAAGAAGTGTGATTGATGGATTATATAATAAAATTATGCTTAGCTTTGTAAGAAACTGTAGAACAGTCTTCCAAAGTGGCCACTAGCAACGAATGATGAGTTTCTGTTGTTTTCATCCTCACCAGTATTTGTAAGTTTTTTGGATTTTAGCCATCCTAATAGGTGTGTGGTAGTTTCTCATTGCTGTTTTAATTAGCAATGCCCAAATGACAAATGATATTAAGCATCTTCTGATGTGCTTGTTCACCATCTGTATATCTTCTTTGCTGACATGTCTGTTCAGATCTTTTGCCTATTTTTAAATCTGGCTGTGTGTTTTCTTATTGTGGATTTTTAGGAGTTCTTTACATATTTTGACTACAAATTATCAGATATGTGTTTTGAAAATACTTTCTCCCAGCATTTGCTTCGTTGTTTTATTATTTTGTGTCTTCCTCAGCGCAGGTATGTATTTAATATTAATAAAGAACAACTTGTCAATTTTTTCTTCCACAGATTATGCTTTGGTGTTATAAGCTAAAATCTCATAAATGAACCAAAGTTCATGTAGATTTTCTCCTGTATATCTTTTATCTTATAGACTATGTTTTTTCTTACCTTTTAGCATACCCTGTAATATTTTGGTAGAATACAGATATGATATATGGGGTAATAGGAACTGAGGCAACTAGGCCTTTAATATCAAGTTCTATGTTTCTCTACTCCTGCCAAAGTCACAAGAGGATTTTTATGGGTTCTTCACCATGAGAAACTGGTGACATTCCTGGGAGTAAAAGCCATAAATGCTGCCTCCCAAGACTGTGGTTCCCAGGAGTTTCTCACAACTCAAGCTTGCTTACCTTCAGCCTCCAACAGCTCACCACAATTGCCATTTGCAGGTTCCTAGCACTTATAGCTCCAATGGCTTCTGGTGCAGGGAAGCCCGCCTTGGCTGTGATTCTCAACCTTTATTCTCTCTTCAGATTTCAGGGTAGTGGTTTCCCCTGCAACCTCATTTACCTGACGATTCAAGAAAAGTTCTTCATTTTCATTTTGTTCAGTTGTTGTTGTTGTTGTACGGACAGGAGTGACAACTTTTAAGCTCTTTGCATGTTGGAGCTGAAACCAGAAGTTCTTTCTGTTCTCTTTAAGTCATGTCATTAAATACATGTTTTAGATTTCAGACTTTAGAATAGTTGCTAGAACACAATGTCAGAATAAAATCTCTCTTTACTGAGATTTTTTAAATGTATGACAGAATATGAAGTAAGCTCATCATAAGAGATGAAATAATAAGAGAAAGAATGGTTACAAATTCTAAGAATGTGATTTGAATTTACAATAAACTTATATTTGCTGATAACTTTTCTATGCATTGTAAGTTATACTGTTTCAATTGTCAATCATTATTTTCATTTTATTTTCTCATGTTAAAATAAAACATATAACCTATAGAGTAAAATAGACATTAGTCTGTTAAAGAAAATGGTTTCAAAAAGAAGTTCAGAGAGTGGCATGGACTTGTATACACTACCAAATGTAAAACAGATAGCTAGTGGGAAGCAACCGCATAGCACAGGGAGATCAGTTCGGTGCTTTGTGACCACCTAGAGGGGTGGGATAGGGAGGATGGGAGGGAGACGCAAGAGGGAGGAGATATGGGGATATTACAAAAAAAAAAATTAGAAGTTCAGTCATTTTTTATTTTGGACTGTTTAAAAAACTGTATTAATATGTAATTCTACATATATACTATAAATATCTGCTAAACAAATTAAATAAGATGCAAAAAGCATGGTCACTTTAAGGAAGTACACATGGAACCATCAGACATGCACATTTTACACACTTCCCTTCAAGTTATAGTCTATGCAGAGGTATAGTCATCAGTCAGCAACAGCAGGCACTAGCACAGTGTACTGTACATAGTTGGTGCATAATATTTGTTAAAATACTCTAAGATACTAGTATTATTTGCTACCATCATCAATAACAATGAGAATGTTATGCCAAAAAAAGTCTCAGGAAATAAGTTATTGTCGCTAAAATAAAGTTCCTATCTAATATCACCTTTTATTATTTATATGTATATTGAGTGACAACTGTGTTCCATGTAATAGGTTATGCACAAAGCTTACAGCACTAAATAAGACAGAAATAACCCCTGCTCATGCAGAGCTTATACTCCAGTGTACACAAATTTTCTTCTTATCTAATATTGGCCTTCTTCAAATTGCAAAAAGTTGTTTACAGCTATTTCTAGCATCCAGTCATTCTCAGGAAGAAATATGAGGGGGATGTCAACCTTGTCTCCAGTCCACCTTTCCATAAATGTGCATAGTAAAGGTTTTGGAACTAAGATGTTCAATTCTTGAATGGCTAAAGCAGAATATAACCACTATTTTTATGGCTGCAAATAATAAGGCAGTTTTGCTTTGTATTTAAAAGATAATGTTTTCACTAATAAGGACTGCCACACCCCAAATAAAAATGAAAGTTCACTAAAATCTCTAACGCAAGTGAAGAGAGATGAGTACAGTCTAAATGGTATCCCATGCATTTGTTTTTGCACTCTATACATGTAAAGGAATTTTGTGCTGTGGGTTTGTGGTGACCTTCTAGGTCCTAAATGGGATGGGGAGCCTAGTGCCTTGAAATAGCCATATTTTCGGAGTTTGCAACTGAGGAGTAATTGCTAACCACAACATTTAGTGAAATAATAGACTTGTACTAAGGAAAGCAAATTCAAAGAGACCACACAAAAAGACTGGATTAAGATGGAAAGAGGAGTTTCCAAGTGCAGAAAAGATGGGCTACTCTGTAGTACTTTCTTCTTATTCTCCTGCTTACCACCTCCAGCCTGAATGCATGGAAGTTTTAAAGGAGTAAACAGTAACTAATCCTCACTCATTTTCCACACTCATTCTGAAGCAACTGCATAATAATCTTTAAATCCTTGACATTACTTGATTATGCAGTTTAATTAGCACACCACTCATCACTGAGTATTAGAGGTTTTTCATCTCATATCTCATACCACTTTTCAAATCACATCTTCTCTGAATGCCCTAATTTTTTAATAACAATCCATTAAGCATAATGTTCATCATTTATGGAAAAAAATCATTATTTTAAAAGTATATTACTTTTCAGTTTCATCAGAATCTCTTTCAAAATTTGATATTGTGCTGGTCAAAAATAGATTTTTATTTAAAAAATCAATGTATTGCATGTGATGTTTTTGATAATTATATGTGAATGCATCTAGGTTGCTTTAAATGATTATCATTTTAAATACATAAGGCAATTTTCACAGGTCACAAGATCATGAAATTTGTTGAAACATTTTAAGATCACATACCAGAAATAATTATATTTCTAGTAAGTACTAGATTTTACATAGAAAGAACTTGTATTATATAGAAGCGTATATTACCTGTATGAGAATAACCATCAATATCATATGTGTACATGTGGGGGTGCATTTACATATACTTATGCATATATATATATAATCAAGTTCAATATATCATATATTAACTATGATTTGGCCTATGACTTCAGTATCCATCTCTAGTTGATTTTAAAAAAGGAATTCTAAAATGTTTCTCTTTTACTTAAGTAGGTAAAAAACACCTCCTATATGTAAAATTGATACCCAGATTATTTTTATCACTTATACTCCAGGTTGTTTCTGAAAGGAACTTTCCATCAGATATAATGTTGCATTTTTGTGGTAAGTTTAACTTATATTTTAAATCATTACTCTTTTTTCAAACCAAATGTTACTGTTGTATGTTTGTCCTTGTGCATTTTGCTAAGTATACCTCTGCTGCTACAAAATAAATATTATTTCTTTTACAATCTGGTTCATTAATTTTTAAGGATATGTTAAGGGGTACCAAATACTTACATCCCATATTGTCATACTTTATAAACTGTAAAGCTTTCTCCCTTAGAACTACTTTAATTAAAACCATTTAAAAAGTATGTGTTGGTAGGAAGGACGCTAATAAAAACTCTTTTTGTGCTTGATTCTGAGCTTTGGAGACATTTTTTTCTACTTTTTACTTATGAGAGAAGGCTGGATTGCCCTTTCTGAACTAGGTCTGTGTTGACAAACTGCAATTAGTTGCTTTTGCTAGCAGGGCTTCTAACAGCTTACAGAAACATCGAAGAGTACAAGGTGAGAAGTGTGGTGTTACAAAATTAGATTCACAGAGTAACGGAGATACGCTGTGTTCAAAAGCGTTTTTAAACAAGTTACACCCCATGAAAATACTGCCTTATTAAACATAATTCATAGAAATTTTGTAAGTTTTCACAACCACAAAATATTGGCAATGATACCAAAATGAAAAATTCAATCACCCAAATCGTATAACTATACTATGCATGCTTGTTGTAAACACAATCCTGCTACTACTGTGCAAGGGAACAGCTACACAGAAGGGAGCCAGCATAGAGTAAGAGCCCCATTTTTTCTACTAGTAAAATGGCATATAGTACATGACTCTTTTTGAATTATGGTTTTCTCAGGGTATATGCCCAGTAGTGGGATTGCTGGGTCATATGGTAATTCTATTTGTAGTTTTTTAAGGAACTTCCATACTGTTTTCCATAGTGGCTGTATCAATTTACATTCCCACCAGCAGTGCAAGAGTGTTCCCTTTTCTCCACACCCTCTCCAGCATTTATTGTTTCTAGATTTTTTGATGATGGCCATTCTGACTGGTGTGAGATGATATCTCATTGTAGTTTTGATTTGCATTCCTCTAATGATTAATGATGTTGAGCATTCTTTCATGTGTTTGTTGGCAATCTGTATATCTTCTTTGGAGAAATGTCTATTTAGTTCTTCTGCCCATTTTTGGATTGGGTTGTTTGGTTTCTTGTTATTGAGCTGCATGAGCTGCTTGCAAATTTTGGAGATGAATCCTTTGTTAGTTGCTTCATTTGTAAATATTTTCTCCCATTCTGAGGGTTGTCTTTTGGTCTTGTTTATGGTTTCCTTTGCTGTGCAAAAGCTTTGAAGTTTCACTAGGTCCCATTTGTTTATTTTTGTTTTTATTTCCATTTCTCTAGGAAGTGGGTCAAAAAGGATCTTGCTGTGATTTATGTCACAGAGTGTTCTGCCTATGTTTTCCTCTAAGAGTTTGATAGTTTCTGGCCTTACATTCATTGCAGCTCTATTTACAATAGCCAGGAGATGGAAGCAACCTAAGTGTCCATCATCAGATGAATGGATAAAGAAGATGTGGCACATATATACAATGGAATATAACTCAGCCATAAAAAGAAATGAAATTGAGTTATTTGTAGAGAGGTGGATGGACCCAGAGTCTGTCATACAGAGTGAAGTAAGTCAGAAAGAGAAAAACAAATACCGTATGCTAACACATATATATGGAATCTAAGGGGAAAAAAAAAGGTCATGAAGAACCTAGGGGTAAGACAGGAATAAAGACACAGACCTACTAGAGAATGGACTTGAGGATATGGGTAGGGGTAAGGGTAAGCTGTGACAAAGTGAGAGAGTGGCATGGACATATATACACTACCAAATGTAAAACAGATAGCTAGTGGGAAGCAGCCGCATGGCACAGGGAGATCAGCTCGGTGCTTTGTGACCACCTAAAGGGGTGGGATAGGGAGGGTGGGAGGGAGGGAGACACAAGAGGGAAGAGATATGGGAACATATGTATATGTATAACTGATTCACTTTGTTATAAAGCAGAAAATAACACACCATTGTAAAGCAATTATACTCCAATAAAGATGTTAAAATAAATAAATAAATAAAAATAAGATAAATATTATGAAATAAAAAAATGGCATATAGTTTTACCCTTTGAAAGTATTCTCGTTTGGCACTGCAGGCATATAGCGTACATGTTTTCTAACAATTATTGTTCTCGTATCAGTCTAAGAAAATAATGCTGAAGGACCGTGTGCATGTGTGTGCGCGTTTTTTTCTCATAATAATTTTTTATAGGCAAATCACATTACCATATCCAGAAGGATTCTTTAGCACTTGTAGAATAATTTTACTGGTAGAACATGTAATATTTTGAAAATTGTTTCCTCTATTCTGTCACCCACAAAGCCCAGCTCACTTCTTTCATGAAAGTCAGCATAACATATTTTTTGTGCGAGTTCACATAGCAGTTTCCTCAAACAATGTGTTGGTCCATCTGATTTACCCTGCTTCCATTTGTAGTAATGTCTTTAACAACCCATGTCAGATTTCTAGCCCCAAATTTATTCATTCCTATAGAGCAATTTTAGCTAAACCATTATCTTTTAGACTATTTCACTAAAGAAAACAATATGAAAATGTTAGAGCATTTTATGCTAGATATCCACACATGGATAAGAATAATCACACATTTCCAAAGTTACAATAAAACTTGTTTATAATAAAACTTGAATATTTCTTAAATCAAAATGACATCTTTCTATGTCTTAAGAAAAATAATGGATATCTGGTTCCCTTTATTAATATGAATAAACGATTACTAGTGTTAAAAGTGCTTTTTGCTCAGATGCTCTTATAGATTAAATATATCTAATTATTTTAATTTTTAAATTTTGAGGCAAGCATTTTGTGTTTGCAACTGTATTCTATGCTTAACTCTTATGTGCCTATATACCAATATATACCACTAGTCCTTGCACTTAGTACACACTCAATAGCTATAAATTAACTATAAGAGAATGTTTATATAACTTCATATGTTTTTATTTGACATATATTTTATATTAAGTACTATTTAATACTAAGTATATTTATTTTAAACTATATTTGAAATTTTATTAAAAAATTGATATGTGAATTTATAGCTAAAATGTTAGTAGATATATTAAATAAGTATAATTTATTAAATTTATATAAATTTATATATTCATGCAATATATAAGCAAATATATATTATTGTATGAGAAATTACCAAATGTAAATAAAGTTTTAAAAAATAATATGTGGGACTTCCCTGGCGGTCCAGTGGTTAATAAGACTTCACCTTCCAAAGTAGGGGGTGTGGGTTCAATCCCTGGTTTGGGGAGTTAAGATCCCACATGCCTCACAGCCAAAAAACCAAAACATAAAACAGAGGCAACATTGAAACAAATTCAATAAAGACTTTAAAAATGGTCCGACTCAAAAAAAATCTTTAAAAAAATATAATACGTACCAAACATACAAAGATTATATTAAAATGTTCATGTACACTGTTGAAAGTGATAAAATAAAGTCTTATGAAAGTAACATTACGGTGGTAACCAGGCCAGGAAACAGATTACTACACCTCAAAACACACTATTTTTCTTCCTAAATCTCATCTCCCTCCTATCCAGCAGAGGTAAAGATACACATTAATGTTCTGCAAATTGTATTTTCCTTTTAAAATATGAGCACCATTAAACAATATACTATTTTGTTTTGCATATTTTTGTATCTTATATAAATGGAATCTGTATGTATGTTTCTATGACTTCTTTCTTTTATTCATATGTATGTAGCTGTAATTTATTTTTATTGTTAAAAAGTAGTCCGTTGTATGAATTAATGACAAATTGTTCATTCTACTCTAAATGGATAGTTAAATAGTTTCAAGTTTAGAACTATGACAAACCACAAATAAGCTGACATTTACATTCATTTTATATATATATATATATATATATATATATATATATATATATACACACACACACACACTCATATACATACATATATCTGGTGCAGAGGTATAGGGGATTTTCTGGGTCAAATATTTAGCAGTGGAATCCCTAGATTTTAAGATAAGTGTGTTCAGTTTTCCATAGTAATTGTACCAACTAACACTCCACCTGCAGTGACTGAAAGTGCTTGCTGTTCCACACGCACTGTTACCAATGTCTGTTTTCTAAAAGATGCTCATTTGGTGAGTAGAAAATAGTACCTTCTTTTAACACAGGTTTTACTCTACATTACCCTGATCACCCTACATTACCTATGATTACATATATATGTGTGTGCAGACATACACACACATCTTTATCTTTCAAAGTTTATAGGTGACTTGTGCTTCCTCTTCTTTGAAATTTTTTTCATTATTTTTCTGGTGTTTGTTTTCTTTTTGTATTGATTCATAAAAATTCTTTTTATATTCTGTAAAGTACCAAATCCTTCAACAGTTAAATGTGTTCCAGAAGAGTTTATGGCATTTTTTTTCACTTCCCTTAGGTTTTTTTTTAATAAATAGAAGTTTGCAATGTCAGATGATTTATGAATATTTTTTACTTTTGGTTTTTATCCTGTACAAAGAAATCGTTGTAAACATTATGAATATGGCTTCTTGTATTTTATTTTGAGCAATTATTACACTTACACATTTACATATTTTCTTTAAAATTTTAAATGTATTTTGTGTGAGTTAAGGATCCAATTTCATTTTTTCCTATGCATTTACCAGACAATTGTAACAGCAACAATAAAAAAGAAATGGTGCTTTTTCTCTTTTCACTTCCATCTTTGTCTTATCAAGCAACCAAAAAGGCACTCTTTTAAGTATCACTTGGTTATTTTTAAACATTTGCACTGAAATTTTAGAACCGCCGTGTCAAACACTACAAAATACATTTGTGATTTTAATTCAATTGCATTGAATCTATAGATCAATTTGGAGAGAATTATAATATGCTATATATTAAGTTTTTTTATTTAACTGAATAGTGTATCTCTATATTCAGAATATCCTCTTTCATATCTTTTATAAAATCTTAAAATTTTAATCCATAAAGTTTTTGTACATTTCTGCTTATTTATTCCTTATCACTATGTATTATTTTAATATTGTATCATATGAGGTAAATAGAATTTATGCCTAAAAAGGGCATGCTGCTGCTTCTTTTTGAACATTCTTATGGGTGTTAAGTCAATAGCTAAGTTGGATTTGAGGTTTTGTGGTTGATATAGGCTTTTCAGTTCACCTTAGTCTCCAAATTTCTCTAGCAGATAGCTGATGTACTTTTGTGTTTTATATTGGGAGTGGGTTGCTAGAAGGTTTTTCTCAGCGTTTCTGCTCTATTTTCAGCAGTCCCTGTATAGAGAGGATCTCTCTTCATGTTCTTGTCCCAGCCCTAGTACTGGAGTGCTATTGATGATAGAGGGATTTTCAATTCTCCTATTTTAACTTCAATCTTAGGTAGGCCCTGTACACCTGGGCCTCGATGGTTTAATTTAGGTATGATGATATTCAAGCTCATTCTCTTACTCTTTATTTAGTAGGCTGTTCATAGTAGAAACTCAGTAATTTTTCACTAACAAATATGAAACAATTAACACTAGTTTTTATAAAACTGTAAACATTTCCAGGAGAAAAGCCTTTTTGAGACAATTATCATTTAAAAAATTATCTTCGCCAAAGAAATCTCAAAATTTATTAAAGAATCCAAATTTCAACATATTTGTGTGTGTGTGTGTGTGTGTATATATATATATATATATAAACTCAACATTTTCAATTCCCTTTACCTAATATCATCTTCACTAGCATAGGAAATAAAGGTATAGAACTTTCCACAAAGAAGAATATGACATCCAAAACACATTCCTTTAGGTATAAAGTTATATATTCTCGTTTCAAGAAATCAGTCTCAAACACAATAAACATCAACTAGGAAAGACAACATTTAGATGAAAAAAAATGCTGTGCCTAATTTATCTATAAATGACTATTCTACATATAATAAAATTTGATTTGAATACTTAGGAATTAGAATAAAATACTCATGTTCTGTATTCATATAAGCTTTTAAAGGATAATTATCTGCACTATTGTCTAATTAGAAATTTAAAGATACTCTACTTCATAATATGGTTGAATGTAGTACCGCCAAATGAGCCCTCATTAAATCCAAGAACGATCAAAGTATTTTAAGTTCTAGACATAGTTAAGTGAATATTGAACTAATTATTCCTTCAAATAAAATCCAAAAGGATCTATAAAACACTCTAAATACCTTTTTTTCTTCCATTATCCACTTGAAGCTTGGAAAATGTTTCACATTTAGTCATATAGTAGTAAGCAATAAGCTACTGTTTAGAATTCAATGAGATAAGCAGTTGTTACTTGAAAGGATTTAATTAATTTTAATGTGATTTATTAATTGATAAGCTGTAGAACTAAGATATATGGTTTCCTAAAATTCCAAAGGTCATTTTCAAGTCTACATGTTTTTGTCCTTTAAAAACTTTAATAATAACACCACCAACAAAACCAACACTAATTGTTATAGCAAAAATTTATTGACTCCTCCTCCATGGCAGACAGTTTCAATTTTAAAACATATCACATATTACCAAAGTACGACATCTTGCTCTTTACTGATTATGATCAAATTACATGGAGTAATTTGGCCAAAGTTGCAAAGTTTGTTAGTGATAAGGCAGCATTCGAACTTCGGCAGCCTGATTCTAAAGTCTTAGACATTAATCATCGTATTCTATGGGATCTGAACCACTGTTCAGCTTTTGAAAAAGGAACTCATACATGCTATATCCTTAATGTTCAAAAATAAACATTTTTAATTAGGGCCATCAGTATGGCAATATAAGTGACTTTCACCAATCATAACCATCCACTGCCCTAGTCCCAGATAAGAAAATGCTTTCTGAGGAACTTTGTTATGAGTATTTAAGATAAAAATCACTTTTTCATTTTTATAGCCTTGAACTGTAACCCTTATGCTCCACCATAATCTTATCACATTCTCTTTACCACAATACTGTGGGAGTCAATATATACTGTGACTTGTCCAAGGTCATAAGCTGATAAGTAAGAAATCAGAAACAAAAAATGGGACCTTATCATAAACCCCATGGTCTCTTCACTCCACCACACTGTTTCTTCCATGTGTGCAAATTTGCAACAGTATTTTTACTTCATAGTCACCATCAAAATTAGTCACATTCTTAGTGCATTTCAGTCAAGAAATTTTTTAGTCATCAGTTAAAAAGAAAAGGTGGAGAAACGTGACAAAAACAATATGAAATTAATAGTATAATATAGCTAACTCAAGAAATATTTAAATAAAGAAAAATGACTGAGGTAGAAGGCAAAGTGTAAAATGACTTCAAGGCATTGGCTTGGAAGATAGTGACACTGTGATGATGTTGATTAAACTAATACGAAAAATCAAATTGGTGATTCTAACCACAGCTTCATGAATAATCCAACATAATGGCCAAAATAATCTCATCTGAGTTAGGGCACATATGGGGGAGGTTTGCATGTGTATACGTGTGTGTGTGAGTGAGAGAGAGAGAGATTAGAATGCAAGTATATATTATACTAAAGAAAAATATCCAATTATCAAACTAAGATATAGTGTAGAATTTCTTTCTAAAAGACAAACAAAAATTAAACTATTGGATGTTCTTAATGCATCTAGCAATTTAACTCACAACAGTTTAATTTGTCAAATTTAGGAAGGCCTTCTGAGGCTATTTTGGTCAAGATCCAATACATGCTATAAAATGAATAATCTTTTTGGTACGTTAAACTCTGACATAAATGTGGATTTTAGCAAAAATGACATATCTGCCTTTAGTGTAAAAAGAGAATATTATCATAGCACAATAAAAGTCCCATATAATAAGAGAAGGTCAGGGTTCAAATAATTTTAAACCCAAAGCTATGCTTATTTGGGCACCCCTTGCTATCAAGTGTTTTTAAAATTTCCAATAAAATTGCAGAATTAAATATAGCTTTTCCCAATCTCTCTATCAGGTAAGGGCAAATAAAGAAACATTTTCCTTTTTTCTTTTTCTGTTCTACTTCACTTTAAACTTTGATGTGTCTACATAGTTAACAAAGTCATAGGTTCTTTCTTCCCTTTTCACCTTGTTATTTTCAATTCCATTTCCATCTTATATCCTTTACGGGGTAGCTCTTACTAAAATTTTCAATTGCTACATGTAATTCTTTATTTGATATGTTTCCCTATCTAGAAAAAAGCAAAGTAGTTCTCATTAATACTTCAATATGCCTAGTATAGAGTAGATATTCACAAACATATTTTGAAGAAGTTAATAAATTCATTTTAATATTTCCATTCACCTGTAAAAGATTATGTAGGAAGGTAGTAAAGTGTTCTAAATGATCAGGTCTTGACAGAAGCTCATGGTGCTTCAGAAAAATATGAGTGACAAAAAGAACCAAACGACTGTGAGAACCCTCACATTGCCTTCACTGTAGACAGAACACAATGGAGAGCTGAGCATTCTCTCCACTCTCCATGCTAACTTAGGTAACTATTTCTTCCTATGTTAATGGAGATGTAATTAATATACACAGGGCACCTATTACTTTGTCAGACTGAAAACTCTAGTCCCCTGGGGTTTTAGCAAGGAGCAATTCAGCTTTTAGAAACAAACTCAACTCATGCCGTTAGTTTTTTCCAATGGTTAAATTTTAAAAACAGATGACTTGTTAACTAATGGGAATATTATCTTTAAAAAGAAAATTTTAATACAGTTAATTTGCTTTCACTATTAAAACCAAGGTGTCATTATTAAAATAAAGTTTCCTCTTTAAAAAAACTAATTGAATGATTCAATAAAAATCTAATCATAATTAAATTTTAAATAAAATGTTATAGTGACTTGAAAAATATATAGTGTTTAATTAGAATTCAATCAGTTCTGTGGTTACCAGCCTGTCTATTCTAGTACTGGAAGTGGGTATATAAGTATTGAAGAACAAACATTTTCCTACAAATTCTGAGGAAATTAGGCCATTGCTTTTTGTTTAAAAAATTGCAGAAAAAAGCTTGAGATGAAACTATCAATAATATTGGATGCTTTGTAAGTAACATCTGTTTTCTTCCTAGATGCTCTTAACAAAGTGTTCTGTGTTTTTTAAATAAAAGGAAAAAAGGAACTGTGATCAGATATTAATCCTGTTTTCATTTATTTTGTCTGTAAGACAGATGTACAATAATCAAATGAACGTAACTCAGGTATATAATTAAAGGACTTGTAAGAAAATTTAAGCAGTATGAAAAAGTACCACATTGGGATTTATTTTTTGATATTCTAATGATATAAAACGGCATGTGCCACCTACAGAATAAATTCCAACTAGAGGGTGTTGAGGAAAAAAATTATTTGATTCTCTATTATTCAGTGATTCCTTCAGAAATGAATATCTTTTCTAAGTAGTTAAGTAGCTTTTAAGAAATATATTTATGAAATTTTTTTACACATTTCCTTTGCAAGGAAGAACTCAGGAGAGGAAAAATAAGAAATATCCTTTCTGTCCTCTTTCTCCTGATCTATATTTTATTTCCTCTTTATGAGAGAAGTTGGACATTTAAAAGAAGTACTTATTAGCCAGCATAAATGTGACAAAAAGGTTATGTAAGAGAAGATCTTTCCTTTTTTTCTCTGTGTGAAGGGATGCTGTGTTATTTCTCTACTTCTCACACCCATCATTGATCCCTTTACCATAAAAATGAGATATTCTATTCTTAGCTCACAAATTTTCTGGAAGGATAATCAGAGAGTAAAATCAAATTGGGTCTTTAAAATCTAGGTACTCTTCTACTAGAAAGGCCATCTAGCATTGCTATATTTTCTATTTTAATACCTCATAAAGGAATACCTTTACAGTTTGCTGATGAACTTTTCATTGAAGTCCAAGATCACTTACAAAATTCACTAAGGCTTAATTTAAAAGAAGAAAAAATCCACTTTGGCCATATCACACAAATAAAAATATTGATTTATTTATAGCACTATATATATCTCCTCAGCTATAAAAGTCCAGCTGTTGTGATTCATTATTTATTGATAGTAAAATTCTTGCTCTTTAGAGATGTAAATTAGAGCAAATGAGTTACAGTTCTGGAGCAAGTTTTATGCACCTGAATTATTAAAGTCAGTGAAAGTGAACATAAATATTAATCCCAAAGTTGACTTTAAAGAAATGGTGTCTTAAACAATTCTTTCTTTTTGTCCTTAGTTTGCCATAAACATAATAAAGGAATCATGATTAAATAAGGCAGTGTACTGTGGTAGAATTAGAAATGGACTAAAAACTGAGAAAACTTGGTTTCTTATTATGGTTTTATCTGCAGCTAGTATTAGTTGTATGAGCGCTGTTTTCTTCTGTAAACTGCCTGGACCCCAGGATGCTGCCCTTGTCATCACACTCAACATGTTCACTCCCTCATTCATTTAAATATTTGTTCAACAAATACTGACAGATTATTATCAGGTGCTTTTATCGGCAGTGGGAAAAAAATGGAGGGGTAAGGAGGCAAGACCAGAGACCCTGTAGTGCTTGTAAGTTCTCAGAAGTGACATAGACAATTTTAAAAACATTTGAACAAATAGAGAAAAATGTAAGGTAAAATAGAAGCACAAAATAGGTAGAAATTATAATCTACGAGCTCTGGAAGACTTTCAAGAGAAGTATTTCTAATGAACTTTAAATTCAGGAGTGGGGAAGAAGAATCTACAGAACTAAAAAGACCAAAAATGCTGAGGTCTGGAAGGGAGAAAGAGCACAGTCCATGCACGGAACTAATATAAGATTATAAAGTCTACAGTGTAGAAAACATCAACTGTGAGCTTAACTAAAAATTTAAATTTCCCCCTGATAAACCCAGGCTATTAGAGACATTAAAACACTCCTCTAAGGGACCTCCCTGGTGGTCCAGTGGTTAAGACTCCGAACTCCCAATGCAGGGGGCCCGGGTTCGATCCCTGGTCAGGGAGCTAGGTCCTGCACGCTGCAACTAAGACCCCGTGCAGCCTAAATAATTAAATTAAAAAAAAAAAAACAAAAAAAAACTCCTCTAGGTTCATATATTTCAGAAGCATTCTGTCTTGTACTACAATGAAAGAAGTTTATCATGAACAAGTTCGTATGTTTTCATTTTCTTCAGATTCAGGAGTAAATCCTAAAAAGAATGGAAGAGTAAAAAGTAATTCAAACATAGTAAATGAGGAATTCCTTGGCTTATTATCAATAATACAATATTATTGCCAATAATTGTGAAATAATAGGCATTCATGTATCCTCTGAGTATTTTTTATGAATGCCATCTATTCAAAAGCTATAATCTTATAGCAGGTTATTAAAATATAACATTTTCACAGCATTCCTTCTTATCAATGGTTTTTGAAGTCTTTCCCTGTTTCTCATAAGTGTGGCAAACTCCCAAATTTGTAACTTGACTTTCATTTTCTATGTCAGTGACATAGATTGTAAGACTTTGAAGCGGTACAGTAGTTAAGAACAGAGTCAACAATTACCCAAAAAAAAGCAACCCAGTTTCAAGGTGAGCTGTTTAAGCTCAGTGAACAGTCAGAAATGTGCTAGCTCCACTTAGGCATATATCAAGCATGCATCTCACTGCATTTCACTGAAGACTGGGCATATAAAGAAGGGGAAATAGAAAAAGATCTGAACAGATATCTGTGTTCAGTTCATCAACACACTTGAAAATGAGAACTACAGCTAAAATAATAACTTGTCAGTAAACATGTATTATGACCTATATGATCCTGGAGTTTAAGCTGAATAAATCATCTGAACATCTTGATATGATGTAGCATCTGTTGAAAGTTAACAAGAGTAATAATAATTGTGGGACTATGGCTACCATTTAAGAACACCTAGCAGATGCCAGGCATTCTACTTGGTAATTGTCATTTGAGGTACTTCTGTTACAAGAGAAAAAACAAAATTGCCTACTCAAATTTAGGCAAAATGGGGACTACCATCATTAGCTCTTACCATGGAATTGCTTAGGCCTAGGAAGACAGCTTTCTGCTTGCTGTTTCCTAGAGAATTCATACCTGAAGCTGTGCTTGTAACCAATATCTCTGCCATATAATCTCAAAGCACTGGCTTTCCATAGATTTTGTAATTTCTAGGGATAAAACAGCACATATTTGTTCTATATATTTTTACTGTAATCAAGAAACATCCCCCAAGTATTTTATTTCTTTCTTTGCCTCTTCCTCGTTGTACAAGAAAACATCAGTTGATGTCATGACCTTAAACATGCCTCTTAAATTAGTCTACTTAAATTGCTTGTTAAATTGGTAATGTTAGATAGATCTGAATTTCCCTTTACTTTCTGACCCAGATACTTATTTTTTCTAACTTTCTCTAAAGTCAGTCTAAAAAGTGAGAGATATGAAGTCAATCAGTAATAGGTTTGCCAAAGCACTGATTATTAAAGAAAACCCTACTCCATGTCACTTTCCATTTTATCATATGATAGACAGTGGAGACCTGGCATTCTGTTGTGGAGCAGGCAGTAAAGGGATGCATGACTGTACATAACTTACAAAAATAATTAAAATAAAATCCTATATTTTTATTATCATCATGCTCCAACAATTTTAAATAATGTCAGTAACAAAATACTTTTCCCTGTAAAAATCCTTTTTAGTTAAGTTCAAAACATGTTTGTGGTTACAGTCAAGTTTAAAAAATGTATATGTGTGTTTCCAATTTATATATGTTATTATTTGTCCTCTATTAAATAATGGACACTATATGAAGTTGCTTTGGAGAACTTCCAGTTATATAGTGTACTCATATATAGTCATTTTCTAAATAAGTTTGTAAGGGTTTGTAATCATTTGAATTCCCTTGGGTATAGTGTGTCTCCAAAAAATATGGTACTACATATTATTATTTTTCAAAGGTAGATTCAAAATAAAGTGATAGCAGAGATTGCTTTGTAAACAAATAATTTTGAGTCTGTCATTATATGTGACTACTGGAAGTTTTGGTTTTTATCTTAGAACATAATAGAGCAAAATAATCTGTAAACTCTGAAGTGTACAATTTTTGTTTGGTAATTCAAACTGGTTCACACATATTATATTTTATTGATTTTAATAATATTTTTAAAACTGAAATGTATTCTTCTATTTTGTTATTATTTTGTTTAAAAACAGAAAACAAATCATGAAAATAAAATGTCATACCAGTGGAACAATTCAGTAGTTACCCAAATTAAACATTTCATATTTTGGTTATAATAAAATATATTTAGTAACTTATGAAAAATAATTTAAATAAGTGATCTTTATATCAGTTGTAACCAAAGGCTCAAAGTTCATGATGTTTATTCAATATATAACTGACTACATCGTTTGTTTTTTATCATTTCCTACAGGAATTTGGAGAAGCCTGAATTCATTTGCAATATTATTGTGAAACCAATAACTGGTTTATAATTATTCTAAGTTTTGTAAAGAATTTTGAAGTCAGATACCCTTATCAATATGAAAGGACACCATTCTACTGGGTACAACAAAGGGAAAATAATAGAGGTAACTGAATCATTGTCTGAATCTATTTTGCAAAGTATAATACATGAAATACTGCATATAGTTCTTGAAAATTTGTAGGAAATTCAGGTTTACACATCCAAAGTACCCATACAAGAAACAGTATTTAAATGATACAGGTGAAAGATGACAATGAATCATCTTCTCTAAACCTTGATAATGTTTAAGAGAAAAGAAGTATTATCAAGAGTCAATACTAATACTGTAGTAATGATAATAATAATAAAGAGATGCTTGCAAAGATCAAGACTAAGACTTTGATGAAGAGATATGATAAATGAAATTTTGATGTATTATGATGTCACTAATTGATTAATAATGGTTTGAGGTAATTGAGAGTTAACCTGGTTAAAAGAAGTGAACCACATCATAATAAAGACTATTAGGCAGTTGAGTGAGAATGAAAAGAACACAAGGAAAGAAGTCAGCTCCTGTCAACTTCATGGTTACTGTAGTGTTTATATACTTTCCATATGGTGGAAAATGTTAACAGTTTGTATGAATTGCTTGAAACTAAAGAACTGTTTCTTTTATCCATTTGCAGGTACTGAGACAAAAGCTGGAATGTCTACCTTAAAAAATCACTTTAACACCTGATTAAAAAGCATACCCTGGGCTTCCCTAGTGGCATAGTGGTTAAGAATCTGCCTGCCAATGCAGGGGACATGGGTTCGAGCCCTGGTCCAGGAAGATCCCACATGCTGCGAGCAACTAAGCCCATGCGCCACAACTTCTGAGCCTGTGCGCCTAGAGCCTGCGCTCCGCAATGAGAAGCCCACACATCACAATGAAGAGTAGCCCCTGCTAGCTGCAACTAGAGAAAAGCCTGCTCACAGCAACGAAGACCCAATGCAGCCAAAAAAATAAAATAAAATAAGTTTATTTTAAAAAAAAAAAGCATACCCTAAAATCTCTGATCTTGAGATATCTGAATATCTATCTCCTTACAAAATAGAAGATTTTGGCAACAGAACTGAAAACTATATATAAATGGGTAAAAAAATGACTTCGTGCATCTTGTTTAGACTTAATTATGCTTTCAGTCAAACAAAATTTTTCTTTCCCTGATCACAAAAACTATGTATCATCAGCAAATAAAGGACACTGTGTTGATGTTGAAGGAATTACTCTTAAATTATGACCCAAAGTTGAAAGAACATTTTGTAAGAATTAGTATGTTATTTTTTCTGAAGAGAGATTGATCCAAATAATTACATTCATCTTCTGGGAAATTACCTCAAAGAACAGATAATTACAGATATTAAAAGTGCAAAGTAGTTTGAAATTCTTAACAGCATTCCTGAAGCTTTATACTTTGATCATTTATATAAGTTGGTCAGACACATCAATCTTGAAGATGGTCAAGATGAAATAAAAGAATTAATTTTGAGCTTTCACTCTATTTCCGAGAAATTGTGTGAAACAAGTACACAATCGTCAAGGATATAACAATGCTATAACTGTGGTCAATATGCATGACAATATTGAAGCACAATGTTAAAAAATATGATCCTAAATTCTCATTTGTTCCTTGAACACATTATTCTCTAAAGCTGAACAGAATTCATTCTTTTAGAAGGATTTCCTCAGGTGATATATTTGGAATTGTGAAAAGTAAATCCACCCTTTCCAGTTTCATCTCACCAATAGAAAATGCTGTAGAATGTAGATATAATTACTAAAGACTTTCTTAAAAGGTGGAGTGCTCATGACGGAGCTGTGTGTACAGGAAAGATAAATTTTGAAAGTTAATTCAACCTATGAATTACTGCGTGATCCAAAGGAAAATGTGGGCTCAGAAGGATCAGATCAGATGTTGCTTTCTGCTGTATGTGTCTTTTCTGAGTTATCTTTCAATTGAAGGTGAAATTTGAGATATAAACATTATAAAGACATATGTATGGCAAACAGCCAGAATAAGACTTGAGTCACTTATAGTGAAACACCAAGCTTTGAAATTAATCCTTGAAGATTGGCTCACAGAAAAATATGGAAAGGCTATTAACTTTGCAACAAGAAAATGTAAGGAAATGAATATTTTTGTGGGAAAAAAATAAAATTTAGAAGAAAAATGCCAAAAGAAATGATAAAGGATAGTAGTCTTATGTTATCAGAAAAATCAAAAAGACGGTGTTTGAATGCCTCAATTATTTTTACTAACAACTGGACAACTGTTTTAAATCAGTGGATCAAATGAAGTCAATGTACACTAACATTTAGTGATTTTTCTCTGAAGAAAAAACTTCAAACATATTTTTACCAAAGGTAATATAATTTGCATGATGAATTATATGGTGAAGATATTTTTGGACTACAGAAATACTGGAAATCTGCTGGAATCAATTCTGAAGAAATAAAGACATGGATATTGTGGGAATGTCTGGATTTTATTGTGAAAGTTTTCTTTTTATGAATCTCTGCTAAGCTAATTATTATGTTTAAGAATTTTTCTTTTGGATAACTGTCACATCAAGTGAAACTAATCAAAATTAAAAATTTATAAAAATATTTTTATCAATCATGAATTAAAATTGACCTGGCTATGCTATTTACTAAACATTACTATGTAAAGAATATAGATTTTAACAAAGTCACTGGCAAGTTTGCAGAACATAAGACTCAAAACTAAAATATAAATATTTTCATTCATTACTGTGATAGACCAGTATGTAGATATAAAACTGAGTTTTTATCTTTTATAAAAACATAGATTCTTAAAGTGTTTTATTCATCACCTTGTTTTCCCTTTTTTGTACTGCAATATTTATTTTATATTGTTAATATTTGTATTATTTTACTGGCATTATTGTAATTATAAAATTCAATAAAAGAAAAATTCACTGTGTGCTCTTTTTAGAACATTATTACTTAATTTCATGATTACTACAGAAAATAATTTCATCATAAAGGAAAAGAGTATTAAAAAGAGATTGGTTCTGGGAATCAAATACACTAGTATGCTGCTGCCTCTTGAATCATTAAAATCATTAAATCTCCTCCCAAATTGTCTTTTATTAGACATCATCTAACCCCAGTCTAGACTCAATACAGTATTATTTTTCTAATTAGCTATTCTTTATATTGGACATGACTTGTACACTATTTTAAAATCCTCTGGTTGCAATAACCAGATCCATGCAAGCCTCGAGCAGCTTTTGCAGGTGTAACTCACAGAGCCTTGACTTGAGCTGAGCATCTTGCAGTGTGAGTCCTCCCTGGAGGACTCCTCTGAGACCCATGTGTGAACTCTCATCTAGTCAGATTGCCTACGTAGTCAGAAGTATAAGAAATCAATGTTAACATGGCCACCCTGGACCAATGGGGACAAAGAGTACTGGACAAACATTTCTCTGTTTTGTCTTTGGGTGGATAATTGCGTGGTTCGTTTTATAAGGCTCCTCAGAAGGTGCCAGTGAATATGGGTAACAGTTGCCCAGAAAGCATCCAAGCCAAGACCACATTCTCCAATTGGCTTTTCCTCCTTTTCTGTTTCACTCTCCCGCCCTGCATTCCACCTCCTACCTGGTATCACATTGTGAAATAAACTAGCCTCACACAAGCTTTGACTCAGGTTCTGTTTTCATGGTGGACTTCAGCTAAGGAACATTTAATGTGTCATCTTGGCTGCATCTTTCCTTAGAGGATAAATTGCATTAATTTATCAGACATATTTCATGAGGAAGTATAACCGAGTAGGGCCCTGTGGGGCCTTCCTGGGACAGAGCCCTCCCTCATATCCTCTGCTGTAGCTCCTCTCTGATATACCCAGATAACAGTATTTCATGCATATTCCCTGAGTTTTTCAGATGCTAAAAACCACCACCAAGTGGAAGAAATTAACTATTTGATGATTATGAACCCCCAGACCTCCTGGCGCCTAAGGATTGATAATGTTAACTATCCTGTTACCTCAACATCAACCAGTCAGAGAATAGTGCCTGAGCTGATCACATACCCTGGGACACCCCTACCTCACCTTGCCTTTAAAGATGCTTTGCATAAACTCTTCGGGGAGGTCAGGGTTTTTTTGAGTGCGAGCCACCCATTCTCCTTGCACAGCCCTGAAATAAATTGTTCTCTGCTCCACACTCCGAAGTTTCAGTTTGTTTGGCCTCACTGTGTGCGTGGCAGATGAACTTGCATTCAGTAACAGAAACAAGAAAGTACCTGTGCCTCTACCTAGAATAAATGTTCATCTTGAGACATATTATACTTTTTAAAGTTTTTACATTGATATGTTCAGTCATCCACTCTAAAGTCTGCCCAGACTTTCTGTGACAATGCAACACAGCTGTCACAATATTTAAATAGTTGCACCTCAACTTCTGTTGTGTTTTGTCAATCTGATGCATTAAGAAGTTACATCTCAATTTTCCACTGGTTGAGCTCAGCTCCCTCTGAAGGAGTCATTCCAGTTAGCTCTTTCACCTCTTGTGTCCTCCTTTGTTAGACGTTGCATTTCTTACTACGCCAAAATTCAGAAACAAGTTTGATAGACAAGAGAGTCAGAATGATGGAGATGAAACACCTTTATTACAGATATTGGTGAGTTTGAAGGGTACAGCTTTGGTGTGTTTTAATAATGGGTTTCCCAGTAATACACCAGAGCAAATCATCAATAGAGAAACTGAGATATGAACCAGAATGTAAGAAGAAGCAGCCCACCAAACTGTATGAACAGATACCAATTTTCTGTTTGGGAAAAGTTGTATGTATTATATTTATACCTATTTTTGCTGCCTTATTTTCTCATTTTAATAATTATCTCTGGAAAATGGAAGCCCATTGGTTATACAGCTCTAAGTTTGTCATATGGAACAAAAAGTATTTTTCATATCTGAAAGTTTATTTTTAAGAAAAGGTTTTATTTTCTAGACAGCCTGCTTTGAAAATGATAGGCTTGGGGAATTGTCATTGGAACATAAAATGACTTTTGTTTTCTCAACTGGTTTCTTTCTTACTGTTTCTCTTGAACTCTATCCTAATCTTGATGCCCCTCTTTGCTTATAAATCACCCTTTGTCTACAGGGATTTATGCAACTTTTGATTTTGGAAAAAATCAGATCTATACTAAAAGAAAAAATATGAAAAGAAATAAAAATAAGAATACCTGGAGAGAGAGGAGTTAATTCTCAGCTGGCTAAAACTATGAATCAATATAATCACCTTTAAAATACTATGTAATCAGGAATTTTCTATAATAATATTAAATATCTATATATACTTAGATCAGGTATTACGATTGGAATTGATTTTCCCCATTGTCCTGAATGCGAGAAAGATTCTTTTTTTGTGTGTTAAGGTGACTCCATCCTTATATTCATCCTTATAGCAGATCCCAATGTTCTGCTAACATTTTTTTCCGTTTAATATTTCTTCCCTATTTATTTTCCCTACATTTTTAATCTTAAATCAGTCATTTCTTGACACTATGGTCAATTTTTTTTATTTCCTTACTCAGTGTATTCTGTTTTACCACTTTTCCCACCACAGTCTTCAAGATGTAAAACTAATCTACTAAAAATTAGTAGACCCCTCTCTGCCACCAGTCCAATTTCATATACAAGCAATGGCAGGCTTTGGTTGCAGGTCGTTTGGCTTTGGAGAACCAAAATCATCTATATGATTTTAATCTCCACATTGTCAGGTGGAGATGACACAGCTTAATCTCCACATTGTCATGACTACACTAATCTTACACTTACTCTTCCATTCCAGAAAACTCTTGCTCAGAAAGATAAAATATGCAAATAACATTACTGTTCCTTTCAGGATGAAAGGAATAAAAAACTCATTAAGATGAACATCAGATAGCTAACTTTTAATAAATACACTCACATTGGGACCTTTTTCTCAAAACCTTAGATTTACCCTATCCACGAATCCATAACTATTATATCATGAGCTAACCTTAATCACCCCTCACATTGAAATACATATCTTGAACTATACCCCCCAAACCTCATAAATATCCCAGTTTTTTATGTCCCGCCTCTGAAACACTATTATGACATTTACAAGTAACTGATCTACCATGACTTTCAACACATTTTTTGGTAGAATTCATAACTTTGAATACTTTAAAACGACTGTGTATTAAAATTGTGCTTATGAAACTTTTTCCTGACTTTTATACTAGAAGGGCAAAGTTTCCATTATTCTGCTGTAGGGAGACAAATCTCTATAAATTTCTTGTCTCTGTCTCTTTTCTGAGCAGAGGCATTAACAGTTTTAGTTTTGCATTATCTTTCAAGATTGTTTATAAAGCAAATAGCCTTGGAAGTTAGAGAGAATCTTCCAGAACAGAGGGCATATTGGTTTGCTGTTCGCATTAATAATGACAGTGTCTCTTTCTAGGGCAAAGTTTGGATAGGTTTGCTAGAAGTCTCCTTGTAAATTATTGGTGTTTCCTAAACTCAGTTTTTTCCTCTAACACAATCCACTGTATATACAGGCATCACCTGGACCTTGTCATGTCAGTATGTGGGAATTAGGGTTTGGGGAACTAGTGGTAAATGATATAAAGCTGACTACTGCTGTTGCTGTGAGTCATAAACTGCCCTTTGCCTCATGCAGGAGTCTTGCATCTTTGCTGGTATACATGAACTTTTGGCAGAGTAACTTATTAGCTTACACATAGGGTAAAATCTCAGACCCTTCACAGATCTTGATGTCGGTATGAAATATGGCAGATTTAAAAGTAAAATCTTTGCTCTAGTGAGCTTAAAAGTAAAATCTATTTTAGAAGCTACATTTAATATTAGTAATGAACTACTCCACCTGAGCATGTAGAAGATCATGTTCATAGATTACCTAATTGCAATTACAATGTAATAATAATTATCTATGGATAAAGCCCTTTAAAATGTACTTTAGATATGTAAGGTGACTTTATTTTCACAACAAATTGGTGTGGTATGTTTAGTTACCCCAGATATAAAGATATGGAAACTCATATTGAAAATTAAGTAACATGTTCAAACTCATACAGGTGGTGATTAATAGAGTCAGATTAGCCCTCAGATCTAACACTAAAAACCAAGTTCTTTCCAATAGTCCACACTATAAATTCAGGGTCTCAGTTGAAATTGACCACCAATATTGCCTAAGTGTCAAAGACTAGCTGACATTACCCTTTCCTATATGAATAACATGTTGAACTTGCTATTATTCAATAAGAAAAGGAGTTGAAAACCAACTTGATAACAATGGATTGGAAAGAAAAAGTCTGTATTAGAGGGAGAAAGAAACAAATACCATCTTCTTTTCTGCTAATCATAGCTTTCCTTCCTTTTTGTTTCTGAAATGTCATTACCCTGACATCAGAATTATAGCTACAGAAGACAAAGCTATGTGAAGAATTTTGAAATCCAATGAATGACAATAAAACATATTTAGAATTGTGGCAGTGCTAAAGAATGTCCTTAGAGTTACAGCCAGATAAGATCATGGGAATTCAATTAGGTAGTAAATAGAAGTGGGAACTTCCATCTACCAAATCAGGCAGCTTTAAAAATGGTCCCACCTGTCTAATCAGTGCCCTGGGAGGAACCCAGGCATATAACCAGTTCTTGTAAAGTGATTTCAAATTTATGAATGATAAACAAATATATCAATAATTACAGCAAACCAGCTATTGCAAATAGTACAGTGGTTTTTAATTTTCCACCAAGGAACCTCAGCATGCCCATTAGTAAGTTAAGAGATAAGATAGAATGAAGACAGCCAAGTCTAAACCGCTAATACTCCATTATTAAGTTTAGAATAATTTTTTTTTTTATGAAAGTGCTTGTGATATTTAGGGGAATGTTGTATATTTGATACTTTATTTTTAGCTAAAATGTCTAAGATAATTTGGGTTTCTGGTTAACAGTATTAGAGTGTTAAGAGAATTTAATTTACCAATTAAAAGTTTGGATTTATGAAAATTCTTTAAGTGGTTTTGGGAGAGATTTTCCTGTTAAGTTGTGAGTTTTCTCTGTCATGCTTGTGAGATGCCTAAAAATAAAACTAAACATATCTAATTTATAAATGCAAGTAACATAGTTTAAAGAAACTTTGTTACTTAAAATTATAAGTTGAAATTTTTAGAGTATTCCATTCTGTTCAATTAGAATTAATTTATATTATTCAAAGGCCTTGCTGGAAGTACTTGTTATTTGCTACATAAAAAAACTGTAAAACAAATTTTGTAAGTTGAACCCAAAGATTCTTACAACACTGTATTTATAAATTAATAACTTGAATAAAAATGTAATATACAAATTATAGTTTCCTAGAAACATTCAAATAATACCATTAAGTAAATTTTTAAAAATTATATACAGGATTAATTTTATGCATTTACTTTTTCATTGAAGTATTTGAATATGCAAAAATGTCCATGTTATTCAGTGCATACAATTTTAGCATTAGAGTATCTTTCTAGAGACCTTTTCCTTTCATCAGTAAGCAGCAGTTCTCTCGCTGATAATCCTATGCCTGAAAATCTTTAAAGCAGTCTGAAAATGTAATAAAAACCTTTAGACAGTATCTTTAAATTGCCTTTATTATTTTACATGTATTAATTACTGATGTATTTATTTCTAATACTTTATTTTCTGCTTTTAATTTATCCTGCTTTTTAATACTGTTTTCTTCTCTCTTGTTTTTGGCCTTATATTGGCTTGATTGACATTTCTAGGTACCTTCAGTTCCTTCTGTTTTTTTTACAATAGTGATTTGGATATATTCTACAATTTAATCATTATCCTTAACATTTTTAAGTGAATGAGTAACATACAAGACCTCTATCCATACACATGAGAAATAGAAGAAATTTAGAATCCTAATGGACCTTTTCAGTCTGCAGGTTTTATTTCCATAGATTACAAATTAATACTTTTTGTTTTATACTTTGAGCCTCTGCTTACAACTGACTTACACAGCTACTTGTTTCTCTGAATACATGCATACAAATTTCTTTTTTTATTTCACTCAATTTTAATTATTTTCTTTATTAAATATATTATTACAATTATTTTAATTTGAGCAGTTATTGTCTGAGAATGCACTTATTTCAATCCTGAATGATAGTTTATGTAGAATACATTTTAGACTGATTTTATTTTCTCTCAACCTTTCAAAGTATATTATATTCTCACTGTTACTGTTAGAAGTCTGCTATCAATTTTATTGTTTTTGCTTTCTATATGGAGGCTTTTATAATCTTCAAGGATGACTTTATTCTTCTTCAGTCTCACTATCTCATGTCTAGGTATGGATTTATACACAACCTTACCAATACTTGACATTTTCAGACTTTATCATATCGTACAATTTTTTTTTTTTAGGTAAGTAGTGGTATCTTATGGCTTTATTTTCATTTCCCTGATAATTAATGAACTTCAGCAATTTTTCATATGGTCACTTGGTTATCCTCTCTAATTAATTGTGCATGTTTCTTTGTCCATTTTATTACTGAGTCTGTCATTTGTTGAAACGGTTATTCTTGTACTTCATCTTTGTCATAAGTCTAGCAAATATATAAGTATGGGCCTATTTCTGGACTCTCTACCTTCCAGTGCTTTTCAGATTGTAGTGCCCATCGTGAAAATGGGACCTCCTCCTCCAGTTCTACTGAATCACCTTTTAGGTGATTCTGATGTACAATAAAGTTTGGAAACCCCTGTTCTATTCTCTTTCATTGGTCTACATGGCTACACTTGCATTAAACCAACTGCATTAAACACTGTAACTCTGTATCAGTCTTTCATTTTTTCATTTCACAGGCACACATTTGTTGGGATATAAACTTGCTTCAATGTTTCTCAGTGTTTCATGGCTTTCTGTTTAGAGGTCTTGCCCATAATTTAAGATGTATATATTCCAAAAGAGTTAACAGAGTTGGTATTTTTCAAAACAGTGGTGTTCAAATTCAATTTGTTAGTGGCTTATAGGAAAAAATTGATTTTTATATATGCTCTTATATCCTGTGACCTTTAATTTTCTTATTAATTTAATCATTTAAATATGGAATCTATGATTGCATATCATAGATATGCAATCTTGCTCATATTGCTTATGAGTCTTATTTTGCTTGTAAGACTAATCAGGTAGTCTTATAACAATGACAGTCTTACTTCTGTTTAATCATTATTCTTTTTTTCTTGCCCTATTCTGGGGATTTCAATATAATTTTTAATGGAAATAGTTTTAGCTAGCACACTCATATTTTTTCAATCTCAGGAGCAAAGCTTTCAATATTTTACCATTAACCATACATTGCTGTTTAATTTAAGACCTGGAGGTATTTTCTAGTACTTTACTCCCTTTGAAAATTCCGAACGCATTTTATTTTTTTCAGCTCCATGAAACTGCTAAAAAATAAATGCCTCCGCTCTAAGGGGCTCTCTTTGTGCTTTCTGGGCTAGTGTACTGGTCAATTTAATCAATTAAATGAGTATATAGTTATGAGGGTCATGATCATTTCTCTGAGCTTCTTTTCTTCCTATATATTGAGCTCTCAAGTCCTACTTCCTTTGAAGATCACAATTCTAAATTCTGTATCCCAAGTTCTGTGAAATTTACAGTATCTATACCAGTTCTTCTGCAACTAAAAAGATGCTCTTTCCATGAGCATGGAGATGGTCTCCCTAACCCAGAAAGGTAGAGTTTGACCTCAATAACTCTCCCTCTCTGCAGGTTTCGACCTTTAAGTCCTGATTGCCAAAGCAGCTCTCCAATGTCTTAAAAAACATTGTTTTAGATTTTTTTTTAATCTAAATAATCTCATCAGGAACAATGGTCTCCTACAATCAAGTTATTGTAAAATATTTTGCTTTTATAACCAAAGAAAAATGTTTACTTTTCTATTATGTTTACTTATAACAATGTTATTATTACCTAATTTTTATTATGATTATATTATAGTTTCTATTTGATAATTTTATTAGTTGAAGTACATGAAGGTCAGATACTCCTTTCTATATTTTTCCTGCTATTATCTCATTAGTTGCTGAATCTTCAATCATGTGGTTTTAAAAACTGGATCATGAGCAAATTCTATTGATACTTCAGTTTATGTTTAATCTCTGGAAATGCTGTGTAATATTGGATTAGGGTTCAAATATCCAACTAGCCTTTAATTTTTTTTTTCTTCTGGCACTCAGTAGATCACTGGCTAGGGAATACTCATATTATTTTAGCTTGCATTTTCAAACACTCAATATATTATGTAATTCAAGTAGTTAAACCCACTTGACAGTGGATTATTGTTATGACGGGGTTCGTTTATTTATTTATTTTTAGTCAAAGGCTAGGCCAATTTATAAAAGTTTTATGGACATCTACTTGCTTTGGTGATTGAATTTTATTTCTAATCTACACTTTCTTTGAGGTTATAGCCTTTAGAAGAACCTGGCTATGTGGAGGATCCCTTTTCTAATTCTCTCATAATATGCAGGCTCTTTGTCAAGGCTTTTTTCTTTTTATATATGGTCAATAAAACACAAATCTTACTTTCATCCATCCATTAAGATGCACATTCCTGGGACTTCTGGGACTTCTGCAGAATTGTTTCCTTTGATTATGTTCTTTATTTTTTTATTTGATATGGCTCAATAATTTACTAAGATGTTGCTCTTTATTTCTGTTACCTGTATTTTTGATAATTTAACATTTTAATGTGCATCTTAACTCAGAGTATTATCTTTATTCTATCCTTCATTTCTAGGTGTTCAAAGCAGGGCAGTGCCTACAAAATACCAGAAAAGGATGTTCCAAGGTGATACCTATACACATATTAAATAAATGGCTGATAGTACAACCAATGCATTCTTCCTCATGCTGAAAGGATTTGCAGTGATACATAGCATTATGCCATCTCATAGACTGAAATAATCACTGTAGATCTTGTAGAATTTGAAATGAATAGACCAACATATCACAAATCAGATTACCTCCACAGTAGCTTGGAAAATCTATAAATCCCCACATTTAAGTGATATGTGCTGGGTTAAATCAAATATATAAATTGTGGTTTATTCCTCATAAAATTTACTTTCAGCAGTAAACATTTCCTTGCTGTTCAACTTAGAATTAAATATCTAGTGCATACTAAACAGGTAAAGTTAGTTAAAATATTAAAGAAAGAACCATTACGATTGCAAGTACAGTTTCAGAAGAAATTCAAGCATCAGAAGAGAGTTTTCGAATGGAATAGTGTAGCAAGAGAGTTCTTTCTGCAGCAGAGTAGAGTAAGCAAGGCTGCCCATAACTGTACTTTATCACAGAACACAGACTTGCATGGCTGAAAAAGATAGTGCTTCAATGCCAGATGGGAGCTGCGTGGTGAGCTTGGCAGCACAGGCAAGCACTTTCAGCAAGAAAGCAGACAAGGAGTGTAGCAGTCCATTCATTTCCATGGGGAATGGATAAATAGCAGGTGACTAAAAATAGACAACGCCATGTTTTCTATTAATTGAAAATAAAATGATGCCTCTCTTCCCACTTCCTTTTGATGAATATTAATCACTTCATGCTATTTTAAAATTGGGAGCTGCACTAAAATACCTATGGTACATTGGAAAGGAAAGTTGTAATTTTCTACATTTGTATTATTTAAACATAAGTTGCAAAACATTTTTATGTTTTTATACACTTTGTGTCATTCTAAATCAACTGTCCAAGTAGATACACACATATGTACCCAAGAATAAATATTTTGTGTCTAGTTCAATTGTAAAAATAAGTTTATTAGGATAATTATTCAGACACATAAACCACATGAGAAAATTCTAAATCATAATGTCCTTTCCCAAGGAGAAATGGATTTTTAAGAAGAAATTCTATTTGGAACACTGTTCATTGTTTGCTTTTCATTATTAATTTACACACATCTTCTAATGAAATAGCAAAGGAAAAATCACAATTACTATTAGCGACAATATTAAACAGATACAACTTATTTCAGTGTTATGTTAAAGATATATAGTCAAGAATAATATGTTTCAATGAAAATGGTTTTAAAAAGAATTATTTTAGTATCTTTAATATGTTTGTGGTTATTTCAATAGTATTTGCATATCTGTAAAGCACAGAGTGAAAGAGTAGTGTCTAAAATAAATGAGAACACATCTATTATAATGCTAGAAATTTTAAGTACATCATTAAAAGATGATATGAACTGAAATGATTATCTTTTCACAGTGAAAATCTTGCCAATGTATTTTTAAAACACTAATTTAAAGGACTGTAAAACAAAATCTCAAGACAAGGAATATGAGAGTTTGTCTTATCATTACTGAAAAATGCACTTTAACATTTAGCTCTCCATTTGTCAGTATTAAGTTTTCTATTCAAGGACACATGATTGTAGGCTAAAAAATGAAAATATGAGCACAGGTTATGTACTGTATTACTGTATGTAATGTACTGACTGTCCCTGCAGAAAAAAGATACACATCTAGAATCTGATTCATATTAAAAAAAAAAAGACTGATCATAATTAAGACATAGGTTCTCTGTTGTAAAACTCCTTAGCCATTTCATTAAATTGCATTTCTTGAAAGTTCTTACTCTCTGGCTAGAGACAGCTCATATTACAATGGTTTGCCCAGTCTCTCCAAATAAAATCATTTGATATCATTGTGGCTTTGTTGAAGAGAAGCATTACTTCAATATTCAATAGGCTGAGTGCCAAATCTACCTGATTTTCATCCCTGCTCTGAATTTGTGTACTTGTAACCCTAACTGACTATTTGCCTCAGCTAGAACTGCATGGAATCAAATGGCCATGACTTAGGAGGAAAAACACAGAGAAAGCAAAAAAGCAAATACATCTCTGTAACATAATTATCTAACTTGCCTTTCAGGCCAAAGAGACATTTTCTCCCTCTCCACTAAACACATTTATTTAAAGTAGATTTTGAGATGTCACATCATTATGGTAGTTTTCAGTTATAGTCCTGTGTTTCTGCATATAGAACTGACAGGTAGACGATGATGATAATGAATATGCAGAATTGGCTGAGAAGCTAACTGTAGAAGACCAAAGCCAGTTATACAAATATTAGCTAATATGAGTTAGAACATTGGCTAGTTGCATGATCTCACTGAATATTTAAATATTATTATTATTAGTCTCATTTACATTTGAAGGAAGTGAGGATTAGAGCTGCTAAGTATATTGCCCAAAGTCATACATCTGGTAAATAGTAGGGTTACAATTCGAACTCGGACATCCTGAACTAGTCTGCAGTTTCCACCCTTATGCTCTACTAGTAGTTGGAATGGATCACTATTTACTGAAGTTTTGGAAAAATACGTGACTTAACAAGGGGTAGGTCATGCTGCTCAGAGACGATGAAATGCTAGTGATACATATAAGTATGTAGTGGAGCTGATAATTTGTGAAGAATAAGGGTGCTCACTAGAGAAGCAGCAGTATTATAAAGGAATTAAGACAGTAGCCAATAAGCTTGATGAAGTTTAAGGATTTTGTTTGAAATCTCAGAAAGTGAGGTAAAGAATTATAAAACAAATCAATGAATTGGAGAGCATACTAGAGCTAAATAAAAGCAGATACAAGTAGAGTGTTATCATAAGTGATACTAATAGAACAGCCCCAAAAGAAGGATCCTTAAACATAAAAGACCACCCTCCTGGGCTTTAAGAAGAATTGTCCCTCTGAATAAAAGGAAACACCAACGTAGTAATCATTAGTTTAAAATAAACTTTTATATTTATAGTCTAAGTTATTCATGCTCTTTAGTTACATTCAATGCAAGATATTAAATAATAAATCCACAAATTTATTTACAAAGAGAGACAAAATTAACCATCCATATTTATATGAAAAATAGTTGATGGAGAAGCAATTTTATTACCTTATAAATTCTGCAATTAACCTTTAAATCATAGGTTTTTTTAAAAAATAAGGCAAATAAGCAAAAATTGCCAATAGTTCAATTAACCCTACTTAACTTGCAGCATGTCAGTAAATGTAATTACACTGCATTTTTCATGGTGTTACATTTCATATTGCGTTAAATGTTATTATTGGTCGTGGACATTTTATCCTCAGTAACCTTGTATTTATTTTTTTTTATGAGTTAAATTAAACAATTACTAAATCTTTTCTAACGTAATTTATTTGGATAGGTTTGAAAAAGAATTTTTATAATGATATAATATCTCCAATGGCAGAAACATATATAAAGAAATTTCTATGTTATTAGGTACAATCAAGTTTGTTTCTGGAATAATTGTATCATCTAAACACTTGAGAATTTTGTAGCTTTCTCCAATCTAATTTAACCTTACAGATATTAGACTTTTTATAATTTCTCACCACTAACCTTCCCCAAGGAGTAGGTATGTGTGTACTGTAGTCTAGCAGAGATTGAACAGTTCTTTAAAAACTTAAAACTCCCTGAATCGAATTACTCTTGTATTTTTAGACTAAGCAATATTTCATTTTTACAATTTTATTGTACAGTCATCAATTCCCTATGAAGTTGACAATAAGCATAGCTGTCACTTGTTTACTATCAATGTGACAGTAAGGGTTGTTTTATACTTAAGAAAATCAAGAATATTCAAATTTTAAGATTGGGGAGGGGAGGAGATGTTCTGACCAAAAATATTGTTGTGAGTGACTTATCATGGTGCTTAATTTGATAATTCATTTGAACTAAGCCATTGAAAATCCTAGTTAAAAACGCAAATATCTTTTGGATAAGAGGACACTTTAGACTTATGTAGTAACTACAATACCCTTTTTAACCAACCCTACTAGCACCCTGAAAGTGAAAATATAACTATCTACATTTAATAGAATAAAGAACAAAGGCCAAAGTTTATGCAACACAAGAAATAAAACTACATTCATCATGTTCACATCACACCAGTGGGCTATACATCCGTTGGTATCTATAGGGGATTGGTTCCAGGTCCCCAGTGAATACCAAAATCTACAGATGCTCAAGTCCCTTATATAAAATGGTGTAGTATTTGCATGTAACCTATGCACATCTTCCCATAGACTTTAAATCATCTCTAGATTACTTATAATACCTAACGCACTGTAAAAGCTATACACACAGTTGCCAGTGTAAAACAAATTCAAGTTTTACTTTTTGGAATTTTTTTTTTTTTTAATATTTTTGATCTGAGGTTGGTTGAATCTGCAGATGTGGAACCCATGGATAAGGAAGACCAACTGCACATATGTTATGCTGCCTCTCACAATTTAATGACATCATTAGCTCCATGTATTAGCATTAGTTGCAATATAGTTGCCCCTTGAACAACACAGGTTTGAAATGCACAGGTCCACTTATACTCAAATTTTTTTTTCAATAGCAAATACTGCAGTACTACAGGATCCTATAAGTTAGGGATTTTCAGCTGTGTGGAGGGTGGCACCCCTAACTCTTGCATTGTTCAAGGGTCAACTGTAGAGAGATTCAAACAGATTCAATTCCATTTAATTCATTTCATATTTACAAAACTTACCATAGACATTTTTAAATAAAATAAAAGGAATATGCCAAAAGCACAGTGGAAGCATAGAGAAGGGAGTAATCAACTTGGTTTGACGTTGGGGTCAAGAAAGTCTTTGAAGGTCACTTCAAAGTAAATAAAACTTGAGGTAGTGAAGGGAAAACCAAGCTCAGGTAGGAAATACATATGGTCAGAAGGAAACAATACTCAGAAATGATTATTGGAAGTGAGTAAAGAATAGGCAAAAGTCTATTAGAGCATAACATGCCACCAAGAGGGCAACCTCGAGCAATGTGATGCTTTATAGGAGGAATTGGCAAATTATGGCCCTGATGACCTGAAACAAATAGACTGACAGTTATTTCTCCAGCAAAGATAGGTTTATTCAAGATCAGCAGAGAATTGCATTTTGGGGTCTGCAACCACGGTAAGTCACATGTAAATTTCCCCATACAGCAAGGGAAGGAGAACACTTTTATAGAAAGGAAAAGGAATTTGGGAGAGCTATAGTAAACAGAGTGCATGGCTTTTCATTGCCTGAGTCCTTGCCGGGAAAGAAGTCTTCTTCCTGCTGGGTTCTCCCTTTGTGGCAGGGTGTGAGAGCTCCCCCTTCTGGTATCTCAACTCTATTTAATTGAGGTTTCTGTTTAAGGTTTTTACAGCCCATAGGTCAAATCCAGACTGTAAACAGTTTTTATATTGATCCATGAACTAAGACTGATTTTTACATTTTTAAAGGCTATCAAAAAAAATCAAAGAACAGAAATGTTCTAGGCACAAAATGTCTGAAATACTCTCTGGTCTTTTACAAAAGAAGCTTGCCAAATCTGCTTCCTACAAGAGTCAAGGCACTAAGAGAATCAGTGGGGAAATAGGACAGATGGATAAAGGAAAGCAAGAATGAAAAAAGTAAATTCAGGAAAAAGGGTCCAAGTGCTGCTAAGGACAAAATTAAGCTATTTTGTAAGTGTGTCCTATAAAGCAGGGATAAAAAGAATAAAAAGAGTCTTAAACATGAGCTTAATTAGGGCAAAAAGAGATTCAAAAGAGAAAAATGTGTATTTTTTTGCATCAAAGATTTACTCTTCATTATATCAATAATTCTCAAAATGCTATACCCACTTATTTTTCACCTAAGCTCCAGACATATGTAGCCAATTGCCCATTTTACATTTTCACTAAGATATCCACTTCATATTTCCAAAATCATAGTTATTCTATCCATCAGTCACTTCTCAAACAGTCATTCTCCAGTGTTTGACTCGGGCTGGTGCTACCATCCAAACTGTTACATTAAATGTATCCTCAACAATTACTTCTCCCCTTTGCCCACATTTCCAAACAATCACTAAATCCTATTGATTTTGCCTATTAATATCCTTCAAACCCATTCATCTCTTCAATTCCTAAACCATTTTCTTAGACAAACAAGATATTTTACCTTGACCACTACATTTACCTCTTAAGTTGTATTACTGTTTCTACCTATGTACTCTCCAATCCATTTGCAAAAAAAAAAGAAAAAAAAATTGAAATATAAATACACATCCTGAATAAAGGACTTGTATATAGAATATACAAAGAACTTTCAGAACTCATTAATAAGAAAACAACCTAATTTTAAAAGGGCAAACAATTTAGATAGATACTTCACAATAAAAGACATAAACAGGCAAATAAGCATATGAGATAATGGTAAATACCACTATTCAGAGAAATTAAAATTATCACATATCACAAAACACCCACTAGAATAAGGTAAAGTAACTGATATACTCAGTGTTCACAAGAATGGGGAAAAACAGTAATTCTTATGTCTTGCTGTGAGAATACAAAAGGGTACAGATACCAAATTCTGAAAACAGATTGGCAGTATCTTACAGGATTAGTTGTATATTTATTATAGAATCTAGCAATCCCACTTCTAGGTATTTTTCTAAGTGAAATATGTCCACACATGAGTATACATTAATGTTCAGAGGGACATTCTTTTATAATAGCCACATCCACTGGAGGATAAAGGCATTGTGATATACTACGAAAAACTCTTCACCAATAAAAATGAAATATGAACACAGCAACAACATGGATGAATCTCAAACACATCATAAGTTAAAACAGTCAAATGCTAAATGTTACATACTGTATGGTTCCATTTACATAAAACTCAAGATAGGTAAAACTTATGACACCATGTATATCATCGATTGCTTGGGCTTGAGAGTGAGAGTGGATATATTAGTTTGCTAGGGCTGACATAACAAAGTAACACAGATTGGGAGGGTTAACAACAGAAATTATTTTCTCACAGTTCTGGAACCTAGAAGTCTGAGATCTAGCATCACTGGCAGAGCTGATTTCTTCTGAGGTCTCTCACTGTGGTTTATAGATGTCTACCTTCTCCCTTTATCTTCACATGGTCTTCCTTCTGTGTTTCTCTATCATAATCAACTCTTTTAAGCACACCAGTCATATTTGATTAGGGGCCATATATATGACCTCATTTTAACCTAATTACCTATTTAAAGGCCTTATCTCCAATACAGTCACATTCTGAGGTACTGTTAAGACTTCAACATTCACGGACACCAAGATGGTAGAACAGTAAGATGTGGCAATCACCTTCCTCCCCACAAATACATCAGAAATACATCTACATGTAGAACAACTCCTACAGAACACCTACTGAACGCTGGCAGAAGACCTTAGAAGGCAAGAAAGTCCCCACATACCTGGGTAGGGCAAAAGAAAAAACAGAGACAAAAGAATAGGGACGGGACCTGCACCCGTGGGAGGGAGCTGTGAAGGAGGAAAGATTTCCGCACACGAGGAAGCCCCTTCACTGGCAGAGACGGTGAGTGGTGGGCGGGAAGCTCTGGAGCAACAGAAGAGAGCGCAGCAACAGGGGTGCAGAGGGCAAAGCGGAGAGATTCCTGTACAGAGGATGGGTGCCGACCAGCACTCACCAGCCTGAGAGGCTTGTCTGCTCACCCGCCAGGGCGGGTGGTGGCTGGGAGCTGAGGCTCCAGCTTCGGAGGTCAGATCCCAGGGAGAACACTGGGGTTGGCTGCGTGAATGCAGCCTGAAGGGGGCTAGTATGCCACAGCTAGTCGGGAGGGAGTCCAGGAAAATGTCTGGACCTGCCTAAGAGGCACACAATATTTCTTGCCTCTTTGTTTCACGGTGTGCAAGGAGAAGGGATTCAGAGCACCACCTAAACGAGATCCAGAGACGGGCGCGAGCCGTGGACAACAGAAACGGGCATGAGATGCTAAGGCTGCTGCTGCGGCCACCAAGAAGGCTGTGTGCAAGCACAGGTCACTATCCACACCTCTCCTCCCGGGAGCCTGTGCAGCCCACCACTGCCAGGGCCCCATGATACAGGGACAAATTACCCGGGAGACCACATGGACGCCTCAGGCTGTTGAAAAGTCACACCAGCCTCTGCAGGCTCACCCCGCATTCTGTACCCCTCCCTCCCCGTGGCCTGAGAGAGCCAGAGCCCCCTAATCAGCTGCTACTTTAACTCCCGTCCTGTCTAAGCAAAGAACAGACACCCTCAGGCAACCTACACGCAAGGTGGGGCAAAATCCAAAGCTGAACGACAGGAGCTGTGCCAACAAAGAAGAGAAAGGGAAATCTCTCCCAGCAGCCTAAGGAGCAGTGGATTAAATCTCCACATTCAACCTGATGTACCCGGCACCTATGGAATACCTGAGGAGTAAACAAATCATCCCAAATTGAGGTGGTGGACTTCGGGAGCAACGATATATATTATTTTTTCCTTGTTCTCTTTTTTTCCCTGTATAGCTTTGCTTTTACCATTTGTCCTAGGGTTCTGCCTTTCCCTTTTTGTTATTTTTTGGTTTTCTTGAGTATAGTTTTTAGTGCTTGTTATCACTAGTGGATTTGTTTTTTGGGTTGGTTGCTCTCTTCTTCTTTTCTTTCTTTTTTTATTTTTAAAAATTATTTTTAATTTCAATTAATTAAGTTTATTTTACTTAATTTATTAAGTAAAATAATAAATTTTATTTTAAAAAATTATTTTTAATTTCGATTAATTAAGTTTATTTTACGTTTTTCTTTCTTTCTTGCCCTTTTTGTCCCTTTTATTCTGAGCCGCGTGGATGACAGGGTCTTGGTGCTCCAGCCTGCTGTGTGGCCTCTGCCTCTGAGGTGGGACAGCTGAGTTCAGGACATTAGTCCATCAGAGACTTCCCAGCTCCAGGTAATGTCAAACAGTGAAAATCTCCCAGAGATCTCCATCTCAACACCAAGACCCAGCTCCACTCGACGACCAGCAAGCTACAGTGCTGGACACCCTATGCCAAACAACTAGCAAGACAGGAACACAACCCCACCCACTAGCAGAAAGTGTGCCTAAAATCATAATAAGGTCACAGACACCTCAAAACACACCACCGCATGGGGACCTGCCCACCAAAAGACAAAATCCAGCCTCATCCACCAGAACACAGGGACTAGTCCCCTCCACCAGGAAGCCTACACAACCCACTAAACCAACCTTACCCACTGGGGGCAGGCACCAAAAACAACAGAAGCCACGAAACTGCAGCCTGTGAAAAGGAGACCCCAAAAACAGTAAGTTAAGCAAAATAAGAAGACAGAGAAACACACAGCAGATGAAGGAGCAAGGTAAAAACCCACCAGACCAAACAAATGAAGACGAAATAGGCAGTCTACCTGAAAAATAATTCAGACGAATGAAAGTAAAGATGATCCAAACTCTTGGAAATAGAATGGAGAAAATACAAGACACATTTAACAAGGGCATAGAAGAACTAAAGGGCAAACAAACAAAGATGAACAACACAATAAATGAAATTAAAAATTCTCTAGAAGGAATGAATACCAGAATGACTGAGGCAAAAGAACGGGTAAGTGACCTGGAAGATAAAATAGTGGAAATAGGGCTTCCTTGGTGGCGCAGTGGTTAAGAGTCCGCCTGCTGATGCAGGGGACACGGGTTCATGTCCCGGTCCAGGAAGATTCCACATGCCACGGAGCAGCTGGGCCTGTGAGCCATGGCCACTGAGCCTGTGCGTCCGGAGCCGGTGCTCCGCAACGGGAGAGGCCAAAACAGTGAGAGGCCCACGTACTGAAAAAAAAAAAAAAAAAATAGTGGAAATAACTACTGCAGAGCAGAATAAAGAAAAAAGAATGAAAAGAATTGAGGACAGTCACAGAGACCGCTGGGACAACATTACATACACCAACATTTGAATTACAGGGGTCCCAGAAGAAGAAGAGAAAAAGAAAGGGACTAAGAAAATATTTGAAGAGATTATAGTTGAAAGCTTCCCTAATATGGAAAAGGTAATAGTCAATCAAGTCCAGGAAGCACAGAGAGTCCCATACAGGATAAATCCAAGGAGAAACATGCCAAGACACATATTAATCAAACTATCAAAAATTAAATACAAAGAAAAAATATTAAAAGCAGCAAGGGAAAAACAACAAGTAACATACAAGGGAATCCCCATAAGGTTAACAGCTGATCTTTCAGCAGAAACTCTGTAAGCCAGAAAGGAGTGGCAGGACATACTGAAAGTGATGAAAGGGAAAAAATCTACAACCAAGATTACCCTACCCAGCAAGGATCTCATTCAGATTCAATGGAGAAATTAAAACCTTTACAGACAAGCAAAAGCTAAGAGAATTCAGCACCACCAAACCAGCTTTACAACAAAGGCTAATGGAACTTCTCTAGGCAGAAAACACAAGAGTAGGAAAAGACCTACAATAACAAACCCAAAACAATTAAGAAAATGGTAATAGGAATATACATATCGATAATTACTTTAAGTGTAAATGGATTAAATGCTCCAACTAAAAGACATAGACTGGCTGAATGGATACAAAAATAAGACCCTTATATATACTTTCTATAAGAGACCTACTTCAGACATAGGGACACATAGAGACTGAAGGTGAGGGGATGGAAAAAGATATTCCATGCAAATGGAAATCAAAAGAAAGCTGGAGTAGCAATTCTCATATCAGACAAAATAGACTTTAAAACAAAGACTGTTACAGGAGACAAAGAAGGACACTATAAAATGATCAAGGAATCAATCCAAGAAGAAGATAAAAGAATTGCAAATATTTATGCACCCAACATAGGAGCACCTCAGTACATAAGGCAAATTTTAACAGCCATAAAAGGGTAAAGCGACAGTACCACAATCATAGCAGCGGACTTTAACACCCCACTTTCACCAATGGACATATCATCCAAAATGAAAATAAATAGGAAATATGAGCTTTAAATAATACATTAAACAAGATGGACTTAACTGATATTTATAGGACATTCCATCCAAAAACAACAGAATACACTTTCTTCTCAAATGCTCATGGAATATTCTCCTGGATATATCATATGTTGGGTCACAAATCAAGCCTCGGTAAACTTGAGAAAATTGAAATCGTATCAAGTATCTTTTCCGACTACAGTGCTATAACCAGATATAAATTACAGGAAACACTCTGTAAAAAATACAAACACATGGAGGCTAAACAACACACTACTTAATAACCAAGAGATCATCGAAGAAATCAAAGAGGAAATCAAAAAATACGGAGAAACAAATGGCAATGAAAACACGACAACTCAAAACCTACGGGATGAAGCAAAAGCAGTTCTCAGAGGAAGTTTATAGCAATACAATCCTACCTTAAGAAACATCTCAAAAAAGCAATCTAACCTTACACCTAAAGCAATTAGAGAAAGAAGAACAAAAACCCCCAAAGTTATCAGTAGGAAAGAAATCATAAAAATCAGATCAGAAATAAATGAAAAAGAAATGAAGGAAACAACAGCAAAGAACAATAAAAGAAAAAGGTAGTTCTTTAAGAAGATAAACAAAATTGATAAACCATTAGCCAGACTCATCAAGAAAAAAAGGGAGAAGACTCAAATCAATAGAATTAGAAATGAAAAAGGGAAAGTAACAACTGGCACTGCAGAAATACAAAGGATCATGAGAGATTACTACAAGCAACTATATGCCAATAAAATGGACAACCTGTAAGAAATGGACAAATTCTTAGAAGAGCACAACCTTCTGAGACTCAACCAGGAAGTAATAGAAAATATAAACAGACCAATGACAAGCACTGAAATGGAAACTGCAATGAAAAATCTTCCAACAAACAAAAGCCAAGGACCAGATGGCTTCACAGGTGAATTCTATCAAACAGTTAGAGAAGTGCTAACACCTATCCTTCTCAAACTGTTCCAAAATATAGCAGAGGGAGGAACACTCCCAAACTCATTCTACGAGGCACCATCACCCTGATACCAAAACCAGACAAGGATGTCACAAAGAAAGAAAACTACAGGCCAATATCACTGATGAACATAGACGCAAAAATCCTCAACAAAATACTAGCAAACAGAATCCAACAGCACATTAAAAGGATCATACACCATGATCAAGTGGGGTTTATTCCAGGAATGCAAGGATTCTTCAATATACGCAAATCAAACAATGTGATACAACATATTAACAAATTGAAGAATAACCACCATATGATCATCTCAATACATGAAGAAAAAGCTTTCAACAAAATTCACCACCCATTTATGATAAAAACCATCCCAAAAGCAGGCATATAGGAAACTTACTTCAACATAATAAAGGCCATATATGACAAACCCACAGCCAACATTGTCCTCAATGCTGAAAAACTGAAACCATTTCCACTAAGATCAGGAACAAGAAATGGTTGCCCACTCTCAGCACTATTATTCAACATTGTTTTTGAAGTTTTAGCCATAGCAATCAGAGAAGAAAAAGAAATAAAAGGAATCCAAATCGGAAAATAAAAAGTAAAGCTGTCACTGTTTGCAGATGACATGATACTATACATAGAGAATCCTAAAGATGCTACCAGAAAACTACTAGAGCTAATCAATGAATTTGGTAAAGTAGCAGGATACAAAATTAATGCACAGAAATCTCTTGCATTCCTATACACTAATGATGACATATCTGAAAGAGAAATTAAGGAAACACTCCCAATTACCATTGCAACAAAAAGAATAAAATACCTAGGAATACACCTACCTAAGGAGACAAAAGACTTGTATGCAGAAAACTATAAGACACTGATGAAAAAAATTAAAGATGAAACCAACAGATGGAGAGATATACCATGTTCTTGGACTGGAATAATCATCATTGTGAAAATGACTATACTACCCAAAGCAATCTACAGATTCAATGCAATCCCTATCAAACTACCAATGGCATTTTTCACAGAACTAGAACAAAAAAATTCACAATTTGTATGGACCCCCAAATAGCCAAAGCAATCTTGAGAACAAAAAATGGAGCTGGAGGAATCAGGCTCCCTGAGTTCAGACTATACTACAAAGCTACAGTAATCAAGACAGTATAGTACTGGCAAAAAAACAGAAATACAGATCAATGCCACAGGACAGAAAGCCCAGAGATTAACCCACACACATATGGTCACCTTATATTTGATAAAGGAGGCAAGACTATACAATTGAGAAAAGACAGCCTCTTCAATAAGTGGTGCTGGGAGAACTGGACAGCTACATGTAAAGGAGTGAAATTAGAACACTCCCTAACACCAAAAACAAAATAAACTCAAAATGGATTAAAGACCTAAATGTAAGGACAGATACTATCAAACTCTTAGAGGAAAACATAGGCAGAACACTCTGTGACACAACTGACAGCAAGCTCCTTTTTGACCCACCTCCTAAAGAAACGGAAATAAAAATAAAAATAAACAAATGGGACCTAATGAAACTCAAAACCTTTTGCACAGCAAAGGAAACCATAAACAAGACGAAAAGACAACCCTCAGAATGGGAGAAAATACTTGCAAATGAAGGAACTAACAAAGGATTAATCTCCAAAATTTACAAGCAGCTCATTCAGCTCAATATCAAAAACAGAAACAACCCAATCCAAAATGTGCAGAAGACCTAAATAGACATTTCTCCAAAGAAGATATACAGATTGCCAACAAACACATGAAAAAAATGTTCAACATCATTAATCATTAGAAAATTGAAAATCAAAACTACAATGCAGTGTCACTTCACACCAGTCAGAATAGCCATCATCAACAAATCTACAAAGAATAAATGCTGGAGAGGGTGTGGAGAAAAGGGAACCCTCTTACACTATTGGTGGGAATGTAAATTGATACAGCCACTATGGAGAACAGTATGGAGGTTCCTTAAAAAACTAAAAATAGAACTACCCCATGACCCAGCAATTCCAGTACTGGGCATATACTCTGAGAAAATCATAATTCAAAAACAGTCATGTTCCCCAATGTTCATTGCAGCTCTATTTACAATAGCCAAGACATGGTAGCAACCTAAGTGTCCACTGACAGATGAATGGATAAAGAAAATGTGGCACATATTTACAATGGAATATTCCTCAGCCATAAAAAGACACAGAATTGAGTTATTTGTAGTGAGGTGGATGGACCTAGATATTGTCATACAGAGTGAAGTAAGTTAGAAAGAGAATAACAAATACCGTATGCTAACACATATATAGAGAATCTAAAAAAAAAAAAAAGGTCATGAAGTACCTTGGGGCAGGACGGGAATACAGATGCAAACCTACTAGAGAATGGACTTGAGGACACAGCGAGGGGGAAGGGTAAGCTGGGATGAAGTGAGAGAGTGGCATGGACATATATACACTACCAAATGTAAAACAGATAGCTAGTGGGAAGCAGCCGCATAGCACAGGGAGATCAGCTCGGTGCTTTGTCACTACCTAGGAGGGTGGGATAGGGAGGGTGTGTGGTAGGGAGACACAAGAGGGAAGAGATATGGGGGTATATGTATATGTATAGCGGATTCACTTTGTTATAAAGCAGTAACTAACACACCATAGTAAAGCAAGTAAACTCCAATAAAGATGTTAAAAAAAAAAAAAAAAAAGGACTCAACATTCAGCCCATTACAGGCGGAATCAGTTTCAAAGGGACAGTGGAAAACTTTTTAGGGTAATGAAACCTCTATAACATGTCTGTGGTAGAGGTTACATGATTATATACAATGATAAGAATCAAAATCTACAGTTAAAAAGGGTAAATTTTACTTTATGTTTAATGTACCTCTGAAAGCTAAAAAAGGTCAGGAATTAAACTTCAAAGTTTCACCACTTTGGGTTAAGCTTTACTATATACTAAAAGGAAGGTACTTCTGAGAAAACTTTAAAAATTAATTTTAAATTATATATGGTATTTAGGCTAACATATCATGCTTATTATATACTGTTTCCCTTCTCTATCTCCAAAGTTTACTATAGCACCATTCATTCTAATTTTATTGGCTCACTCTGAAAACTTAAGTATTTTCATTGATAGTTAATATAATCTTTGTCTAGCCAGCACTTTCTTACATGCAACTACCCAGCACTTTCTTACATGCAACTACCCAGCACTGTACATGGCAACTCATTGGCTTGGAAGAGTCAAAAGTTTGCTTAGGAAACCCTGTTACTTCTCTCCTTTACCATCCACCCCAATTTTTTGGCATGTAAAAAAATCTGTAATGTAGACGACTTCCTCACAGAATTAAATAATTTACAAATTTATTAAAAATAAAATAGCATGAAAGTTAGAGAAGTCGGGGGAGAAGATTCTGTACTTCAGCTCATTTAGTCAAAAGAAGTAAAAATAAAAATAAATGATTTAAAACATTGATGAGTAGCTATCTTTCTTTTTTGGTGGAAATGGTAATTTGAAATTTGCTTTCTAACAAGAATATAATCATATTTAAACAGATGTTAAGTTTTTTTTTTAATTCTAAGACCATGCCTATACATATATATTTTTTAATATTACATTTTTCTCACTTTTTGACAAGAAGAAAGGAAAAAGGAAGGAAGGGAAGAAGTTAGCTTAATTTTACCAAATATCAATCTTATTTTAGCTAACAAAAATAAATTCTAGTTTGAAAATGAATAAGGCCTTCTTAAGTCTTTCATATTTTTCTAGTGTCTAGACCTTTTGGGCAAAGTTTCTATACTGAAAGGGAGAAATCAATTAAAAGCAACTAAAATCTATGTTTACCAGAAAGTATTAGACTTCCCTTCATTTTGGTTTACCACCAAGTCCTCTTTGTACTTAGTTCCTATTATGATATGTAAAAGTAATGCACTTAGAAAACACTCAGTACATATTGGCTGAATGAACACACAGTTCACACAGCAGCAGGTGCTTCTAGGGCTCCTAGTGTGGGGTGTAATTTGGTAACAAAGCAAATCAAAAACTTATTTCTCTAGATTTCTTTAGATTATCATCCACTTTCATAAGCTTAGGAATTACAAATCCAACAAAATTGTCATTTAAGAGAAGGATGCAAATTGCTTGGTTGTTTTACAAACTGTTCTCTCTTCCATGTTCCCAGGAACCTTCTGGCTTTGGAGTTATGGAGGTAGTCCTCTGATCATTCCAGTGCTGGCACTATCTGTAGTCAGGAAAGTCCTCAGGTCACTCTTCTATCAGTCCATGACTACTTATTATGGGAACTACAAGTCAAAGTTCCACTATCTATCTACCCTCACTGTCTCTCAGACACTGTTATTAGAACTCCTGCATTGTTGGTTGAGGTAGATTTTTAAATCAAGATTTTAAAAACTTTGGTTTTAAATTTTGGTAGGGCTCTAACTTTGGGTTGGACTATGGTGATACTACTTTCTCAGTTTCATGAGGTAGGCACATCTCTATTCCCTGCTAACATGCTCCACTTTCCCGGAAGCATGGATTAGTTCCCCCCTTTTTTTTTAACATCTGAATTGTTTTTCCACTCTCTTTTATCTATGTCCCAGCTTCCCTTGTTCCATGTTCTCACAATCTAAACACATCTCCTCGCATGATATGACTTAAGTAACAGTCTACTTACAAGTTTCTTACAAAAATACAAGGAGTGGAACTAACAGAACAGGGGGCTTAGAACTCAGTAAATAATAGGATGGGTCAGCTAGAAATTGGATATATTGATGAGCATGAGGTAGATACTTATCAATAATTCATCACCAGGTTACTGGACAAAGTTTATACATAAAGACAGAGCCCAGAATCTAGACACTGTGCTTGCAGGTAATTAAGAGATATTGATGCAGATTTTAGTGTCCAGAAGAAATAAACATTTACAATGGGTAGGCTTCCAATAAGTAGAACAAGAGATGGGGGGCTCTAAATAGGAATCTAGGAACAAATATCACACAGAGATTCAGACTGATGGCATCAAAGTCCTGTCTTCAGGAAAGAAGGACGAGTCACTGGGCAAGGTTTAGGAAACAAACCCTAGTCTGTACGGATTAGTAAAAGGAGAGCAAAATCCCTGATCTCATAGGAACTAGAGAGCTAGGAGACAATTTAGTCTCCTCAGTTACCCTCACCCACACATTCTGAGAGAGATACTTAACCTATTTTAATACAATAGAAGCCTACTAGAAGCCTAGTTTCTTCAAAATAGCTGCTTATTAAGCTCATTTTTAAAATATCTCAAGGGCTTCCCTGGTGGCACAGTGGTTGAGAGTCCACCTGCCAATGCAGGGGACACGGGTTCGTGCCCCAGTCCGGGAGGATCCCACATGCCGCGGAGCGGCTGGGCCCGTGGGCCATGGCCGCTGGGCCTGCGCGTCCGGAGCCTTGCTCCACAACGGGAGAGGCCACAACAGTGAGAGGCCCGCGTACCGCAAAAAAAAAAAAAAAATGGAGTCATACATTTACTTTAGGTAAAGAAAGAATCCAGGGGGTTTCTATTTAGGCAGTATCATGACATTATAATTAAACCTCTACTTACTGCAGCTAAATAACTCAACTTCTTTTAAACTCTTCTCTAAGTTACATAACCTACAACTTTGCCAGAAAAAGCTTTAAAAAATAGAAAATGATTACTTTCGGATGTCATATACATAAGTCTGTATCCACTTGTGTGTTTGTCTATGATTCATACTGGAATATATTTTTCTATGAATAGATAATTTAAAATGTACCAAATTAGTCTTCTAACATCTTTTTTTCCTCATCTAAAAAATTTCCTAAGATAAAAGCTAATAAATAATTATAAGAGAAATATATACAGTTAATAACAAGCATACCTAACTTTATTGTGCTTCTCTTTATTGCACTTTGCAGACATTGTGCTTTTTACAAATTGAAAGTCTGTCACACACATCAAGCAAGTATAACAGCACCATATTTCCAACAGCATTTACTCAGTTCATGTTTCTGTGTCACATTCGGTAATTCTCATAATATTTCAAACTTTTTCATCATGATTATATTTGTTATGGTGATCTGTGATCAGTGACCTTTGATGTTGCTACTGTAATTGTTTTGGTGTTTTTTAGCAGTGAAGTAATTTTTAATTAAGGTATGTATGGTTTTTAGACATCATGCTATTGCACACTTAATAGACTACAGTATAGTATAAATATAACTTTTATATGCACTTGGAAACCAAAAATGTTCTGTGATTTGCTTTATTTGCTTTGTTTCAGTGGTCTAGAGCCAAACTCTCAAGATCTCCAAGGTATGCCTGTATTTAAAATGCCTACTTACAAATATTATACACATCTTAGTCACTGAAGAATTCAGTTAAAGAAAAGATTTATCTTTATGTGTCTATTACTTTGTTTGCTGTTCGTGTGACTATTACTTGCACAGTTGTGTGTATATATGACATTCCTCCAAGTCAGCACACTTTTTAAGGATACTCTTTCAAATGTTTCTAACTTTTAGTACCTAAAAAGTAAATGAAATTTCATTCAAATTACTCTGTATAATTACTTTTAAATTATTTCTGTCAAACGTGTTAAAGATGAGCTAATCATTTATATATATTTAAAATGTTACTATGAAATATGAAAGTTACCTAAAATTTTACACAAATATAGTTTATTTTCTCAAAAGAATGATTCAGTTGGAATTTTCAGGCCAAAAAATCATCACATTCATTACAGAATATTATTTATATAATTTTTATACTGACCATTACCCAGTTGATACCCAAGAAACAAAGGTCGAGATTAAGAATCTACTGAAGTGTGTGTAAATTGATCCAGTTATCTGTGAGAATCTTTTTTTTGAGTAATACAATATATAGGTATACATCATAAAAAAGTGACAGGTACAAAACTTTACATAAAAGTATCCATGAATAATTGTTGATAATGACACAGGAACTGGAAATAATTTAAATGTTAATCAAAATGTAAATTGTTAATAAATGATCATATATTGATTATGCAGCTATCATCAGCTAAAGGTGTGTATGTAGAGAGTAGAAAAAAATTGATAACCAACATAAATATGTTGGTTATATATTGGCTATAAGTAAGCAGTTAAATTCTGTACATAAAATTTAAGAAAACTGGGCCATCTCTGGAGATTATGTCTAGAGATGAGAGTCGATATTAAGGAAACACATCATGGTAAAGAAACACAAAAATATTCTCCTTGGTAACATACCCTGGGTCTCCTGACAATAATTATTGTTCTCTGTTATCCAGAACACAAAGACAACTGTTTCCCAAAAAAAATCAGGTATTCAAAATTTTAAAGAAATCTATTGCCATTGAATCTATTAGACACAGCTACTCCAGAGTTTTCAGGTTTGTTAAATGCTATTACCAGCTCTCATCTCTCTCTACTGCACATATTCTGCTTGCTAATAACTAGAACTATTTTTTGATTTCTCCATTGTCTCTCTTAGCACCACACCACTGAGTCTCCTTTTTTGAAGCTCATATCTAAATTTCTCTGGAGAAAGTGACTGATGGGGTTGAAAATCACCAGCTAGTCTATTATTTTCAGAAGATATCTCATCATGATGTAATAATCAAACAAGGAATGCCTGATTATTCAAGTTTTGACCTCTGCCTCTAAGAGTTATGTACAAACAATTAAAACCCATGGAATGTAATCACAGCAGAACATTTTTATTCTACGACATTCTTTAAAATTATTCTGTAGGTACCTCTGCTGTCCCTAGATAAAAACTTGGGCAAATCTCATGATTTTCCAGAATCCTCTTAGGTGATGGAAAATTCTAAACTACTTATATCAGAAAACACAGCCTTGATTTAGAAACAATCTTATATGCATTCTGATATATTACTTTGCTGCACACCTGAAATTAACACAACATTGTATATCAATTATACTTCAATAAAAAATAAAAAATAAAGTTTTAGGCTTGAGAAAATGAGATAATGGAAGTGCCATTTACTGTTCTAAGAAAGATAGGGCAGAAACAGGTTAAAGGAAGAGATAGAAATTACTAATTTGCTTGGAGTATGTTAAATTTGAGCTGTTTATTAGCAACCAAGGAACCTCCATAACAACTAGGTAGTGGATATAGTTTCTACCGTTTAGGAGAGAGGTCATTGATGGAGATGTTAATTTAAAAGACATCAGTGTACAGATGACATTTCAAGCCCGAAATACCCTAGAGAGCAAGTAAAGAAAGAAAAAGAGAAGGGGTCTGAGAAACGAGTTCTGAGATACTCCAATACTTAGGAGTGTTGAGGGAAGAAGAGACAGGGATGGAGGAGAGGGAGCAGCAATGAGAGAGAAAAATGGAGAGAATTTTCTGTCCCTTTGGACAAGAGAATAAAAGCATTTAAAGAAGAATAGAGTGAACAGCTATTTCAAATTCAGTCTCTATGACTTGCAATTATATTCTTTAAAAAAAAAAGATACATGTATTCACACATGTTCCACAGCTATTCTCTTTCACTTATTTACATTTGTTTTTGTGTTTGTTTCTTGTTGTCAGTGGACAATAATTTTCTTCTGTGCTTTGGCTATCATTTAATTAGATGATTATAATAGCACTTCAGTTGAACATTGTGCTAAGGAACAGCCAGAAAATGGTTTTTTTTTTTCTTTTTGGATTCAGGGATTTGAAAAATTGTTGTTTATATGCATGGCTGGATTCCACAAATGCATTTGAATGTGGGAACTGCAGAGGAAGAAACATTATTTAAAGATAACATCTGAAATAATCCCACCCATGAAAAAGCATCCATAGGAGTTCACAAAGGAGTGAATGTGCAGATTGGAAGGGGGCCATAACATTTGGAATGGGCAATACATTCATCTTTACTTAGTCCTTCTGTGCAGAAAAAGCAATCTATGTTTTGATATATTTCCAGGTATGATGATAGGATGTAAACAAGGAGAAAAAACAGCTTATTCCCAAAATAAATCTTATATCTGATACATCTGAAAATATTGGAGACATGGCTTGAACTACTTGGAGAAGAGCTCATTATCATTATAATTACTGGTTTTTCTCAATTAATATGAATTTATAAGGTGCTTAATTAATGCCTCATGTTGAATAAATCATTAATGAAGCATACTTAATACAATTTGGCTGCTTCTAAACATAAATGAGAGATACTCTATGCCCAGAAGTAGCTGAATTACTGTAGAAGTTACAGATTAAAATTGTCAAATATCTTTAAAATATTTTCTATGATTACCTGGCCCAAACCAGGGAATCTGGGCACAATAACTAAGAGGATGAAAGAGACACTGAATAACAACTTTTAGCTCCAATAATGACACCAATTGAGACACTCAGATATGGACCTACAGACCAGTTCTGCTGTCTACAATGTTAAAGCACTTAATATTTTTGTTATCACATTACTGCTTTGAGTTCTCAGGTCCAACACATTGGAGGTTTCGTTTCTTCTTAGGAAACAGATTCACAATTTTGATGCCTCACACTTTATGTTTTCATATATATTTAATGTTTTAACCAAACGTTTCACTAATAACATAGAAAAATAACATAAAAAAAAACATAGAAAAAAATAACATAGAAACAGATTCACAATTTTGATGCCTCACACTTTATGTTTTCATATATATTTAATGTTTTAACCAAACGTTTCACTAATAACATAGAAAAATAATAGAGTTGAGGCTGTTGCCCAGACAACAGAGTGCAGCTTAACATGTCATATGCTGTTTGGTTTGTATTATATAATTAGCCCATTTTTCTGTCCTATGAAATATTATTTTTATTTTAACCAATTTACAAGTGATATGATTGAGGGTACAAAACTAAACTGGTATGAAAGAGTTCCCAGTATACTACAGCGATTTGGCATTTGCCTTTCATGAGAGAGGATAAGAGGTGTGAATTGGCCCTGTTCCACAATGTCTGCAGAGTTCTCCAAAGTGGTTTTGCCAATATTATACTCCTAAGAGCAATTTATTAAGTTATAGTTGCTTTGATCTTTCTTTCTCTTGTCTTCTCACAGCAAATGGGGTGTTAACCTCAATCATCACATTAACATTTTAATGAATTGGAATAGAAAAAAATGTGAAGTGGAGAACAAAAAAATTCTTTATACAAAATAATAGAGAAGTAGACTCCCTCACTCCACTCATATTCCATTGACTCCACTTAGCCACATGGCCATGCCTAGTTGGGAGGAAGGCTAGGGAATACCTTTTTTAACTTGGAAGTCATATGCATTTAAAATATTTTAGTATGGGAGAAGGAGAGAATGCATTTTATGGGGAACAAACAGAAATACACCACAATGCGCTAGGCATAAAGACAACAATTTAATAACATTTCAACTCCCAACACACTACCCCTTAAACCCAGGAGAGCTTATACCACCATTAAAAAACATAATGAATTTAGGTTCTCTCTTCAAGATTTGAGGCCATCATTAACTTTTTTTTTTTTTTTTGCGGTACGCGGCCCTCTCACTGTTGTGGCCTCTCCCGTTGCAGAGACGCGCAGGCTCAGCAGCCATGGCTCACGGGCCCAGCCGCTCCACGGCATGTGGGATCTTCCCGGACCGGGGCACGAACCCGTGTCCTCTGCATCGGCAGGCGGACTCTCAACCACTGCGCCACCAGGGAAGCCCCATCATTAACTTTTTATAGATATAGCATGCAGAGTTATAGATTACAGAATTTTTTATTAAACAAATTTATTTAGAAAAATGCATGATAATTACAAAATTTTGATTTAAAAATTATTATTCCAAATTGTTTGACATTTCTATTTACATAGCATCTTGTCATTTTAGCATCTTATACCCGATTTCTCCTCATTCCCTAGTACTTGTAGGGATAACTAAACTGCAGAATAAGAATTCTTAAACTCTTACCTATATGTAAAAATATATAAAAATGTATAAAAATAGTATTTACTAAACATGGCATATGAAGCTGGTAAAATTCTGTTTATCCATACCTCATCAAAAATTTTTTTTCATCTTATATATGTCAGATCCATCTTATGTGGACTGAATATATGAGCAACCTTTCCATTTGTGGTCCCTTGCTATTATTCTTTGATGCTTATGTTGTGCTCCACTGTGATCTCCATTCAGCATTATTAGTAGGCAGTCATCTAAATTGTGTGTGAACCTAATATGAGTATTCTAAATTCTAAGTCTTATATGGCACCACTCAATTTAGCAGCTTTTTTTAAAATTTGAGATTACAATCTCTTAATTTTCTCTTTACGTTTTTCTTTCAACTTTTCTTTAAAAAAAAAAAATCCACTTGAAATGTCTCCCCCAATAAAATTCTCTAAAAATATATCTCCTTATGGTATGTACCTGGCTTCTTCCAATTTCTATAATCATGTCACACTGTTTAATAGTAGCATGGCATGTAATCAAATTATAGAGATTAAATTAAATCTAAAAACATTAATCTAAAGGTAAAATCTGCTACTTCTTAAATCATTTAATTCCAATGCTTTATAATTGATATTTACCCACACATACTGAGCATTTCCATGACAAACAGTCATTAACACTATTAAGGTTACAGTTATATTATCATTTAGTATATTCCCATTCATCTCCCTCCCCCCGCACTAATAATATAGAAACACCTAACCTAATGACTTTTTAGTTAGCTCTAGGCCTATCTGTGCCAATGGCCTCTATCTATCTAGATTTCTCTAGAATTGAAGCTTTTATCTGCTGTAGGGGTTAGAAGTCTTTTGATGTGATAGCCTTTTTCAGTCTACTAGACAATATGTAATCCTTCCTTATCTAATTAGGTGCATTCATTATTTGTTTCCATAAGAGATACATTAGCTTATGACATTTTTCAATCTTACTCTTGATGCATATCTCATACATCAAAAGAGTGAGAGAAGACAACATCACAATTAGTTCTTTTCCCAGAGAGAAAATTCATTTTGAAGCCCTTTTCCATGTAGAATAGAGTAACAGTCTTATATGTGAGGACGTATTCTCAATCCCTTACACACCTACTCCTATCTTCTAGCCTTTGAATAAAGTTTACATAAAAGTTAATTTGAAAATAAAATACTATATTACAGCTAAACCTACTGTAACAAAGTATAGTGGTCCCTTATTATCTGCAGGGGATAAGTTCCAAGATCCCAGTGGATGCCTGAAACTGTAAATAGTACTGAACCCTGTACATATTATTTTTTTTCCTATCTGTACATACTTATGATGATGTTTAATTTATAAATTAGATAAACTAAAAGATTAACAACATAATAATAAATTAGAATAATTATAGCAATATACTGTAATAAAAGTTATATGAATGTGGTCTTTCTCTCACTCTCTCAAAATATCTCATTGTACTATATTCACCCTTCTTCTTGTGTTGATGTGAAATGACAAAATGCCTCCATAATGAGATGAAGTGAGGTGAATGATTTAGGCATCATGCATAATATTAGGCTACTACTGACCTTCTGACGACATGTCAGAAGGAGGATCGTCCACTTTGGGTGATTCTGGATCATTGAGCCATGACGATGTTGATGATGAATGGTTGATGTTGATGGTTGCATGTCAGGAGCAGACAGATGCTGACGGTTGGGGATCCCGAGCAGCAAGGAGTGGGATGGTGTGAGATTTCATCATATTACTCAGAACAGCACAAAATTTAAAACTTATAAATTGTTTATTTGTGAAATGTTCCATTTAATATTTTTGGACTGCAACTGGCTGTATGTAAGTGAAACATGGAAAGCAAAACTGTTGATAAGGGGAGACTACTGTACCACAAACTAAGTGATTAAGCAAGAGAAATGTATTGTCTCACAGTTTTGGAGGCTTAGAAGTCCAAGATCAAGGTGTTTGGCAGGATCTTACTCCCTTTGAATTTGCCAGGGAAGGATCTGTTCCAGGTCTCTCTCCCAGCTTCTGGTAGTCCCAATGCTTGTGCCAGAATAACTGCAGTCTTCACATGGAGTTTTCTCTGTGTCAGTGTCATCTCTATGTCTAAATTTGTCATTTACACAAGGACCCCAGTCATACTGGATCAGGACCCAGGTAATGACTTCATTTTAAGATAATAGATTACAACTGCAACAACCCTATTTCCAAATAAGTTCACATTCTGAAGTACTGCTGCTTAAGACAACATAGGAATTTGGCAGGAGGGGAACAAAATTCAACGTATAACAAATAATGCTTTGCTTTCTTTATTAAAGTTTTGTAACTAATTTCGAATGCATAAGTTCTTACATAAACTTTCTATTGAGGGCCATCCTGGTCTTTGGATTCAGAATAGGTTATTGACTATATTATCTACTTTTTAGGGTGCTGACACTTTCTTCTATCACTGTCCAAAGTGAATATTTTCACCTTTAGAGTATCACCCATTAAAAGAGTTAATACATTGCAAAATGCAAGTAGTCCTGGGAGATTAATCCTCTAAGTAGTTTTTATCTGCATGTGAGGTAAAATCTAATCGTATGGATGGCATTGATGAGAGCTTGATAATATTGAGATTGACAGGAGGCGGAGACAGAAAATAGGCAGAGGAAAATGTGCCACCAAGGAGAAATGGTCCACATGTGAAGAAGCTCAGGACCCAGAAGACAAGTCTCTGTCTACAATTTTTGAGGCTATCTTTGTCTACTTATATTCTGTAGGGCTTTTCACAACCTGCAAAGTCTATACTTAACTATCTCTATTTTTTTATATCTTGCTAAACTCTAAAGTAAAACTCATCTAATCCTATGTCTTCATTCATTTTGTTGCTCCTATGCAGGACTTTTTTAAGAATCAATATTCCTGATTACTTCATGGGAAGCTTTATGGCTACTTGTCAGTGTTCCATCCTCTCCAAATCAAATCAGGCCCTTGCTAACATTTAAAACTCTATTTTAACTACAGAACAACATTATAGAGTCTTATAAACTCTGAATTTTGGATTGCTCATACCTAAGTACAATGAAGTTTTTATCATTGAATTAGTGGTATGTTAGGAACAAAGGGAGAAGTGAAATATCTAGTATGTTAAAATATACAGGAAAGTTAAAACATGAACAGAGTGGGCATGGACAACTCAGTAAAAGTAAGAATTCAGAAATGCTGGCTACATATGAGAATTCAAGCCAACTCTCATTAAATTTTAAAGGACAAAATGAATTGAGCAAGCTGGAGTATACGGGGAGCATCCAGGGAGCTGACAACAAAGCTCTGTGATGGCTTCCAAGGATATTTAATTGTGTGTATGTTAAAATTGTCTATGTACCATGGATTTTCAGTTTACACAAATGATTGCAAACCTCTTTAAGTTGGGAATAAAATAAACTCTATGGGGCAGACACTATATTTCGTATGTTCCAGACATTAGACTAAGGGATTTATATATGTTTTCTTATGTAATCATCACAACAATTATTAATCAATTTTAATAATGAGCATGAGTTTTATATTGGAGATTTAAATATAGGATAGTCAATCAGAACTGGGGTAACTTATAATGTGAACTCAGTTTACTAAAAGAATTCTGAATTCAGCAGATATTTGAAAATTACGTTGGCTTGTATTTTCCTTCTATTTGCATAGGCCAGGTGACCAACAGGCTGCATTCACTATGCAGTCACTGGCCATTTCCTTAGCTTTCTAATGACAAATAATATAGATCAGACAAGTTAGCACAGGTGTACAACTCACTGCAAATTCATAAAATGAACAGTGTATTTCACATCTAGATCAAGAAACAAAACATTGCCAGGAACACAGAAGTTCCTCTCATGTTTCTTTTCCAGGCACAACTCCCTGAAAGGTAGCCACTGTCCCTGATTTCTAATACTCTGAATTACTTTATATAAATGGATGAATACAGCTTAAACTCTTTTCTGTCTTCCTACATTTTGTATTTGTGAGATTCAGCCATATTGTTGAGTGCTGAATTATAGATTGTTCTTTCCTGTTTTATGCTAATTTGGTGTGTGAATATACTTCACATAATTTATCAATTCCACAGTCGGGTAGACATTTACTATTTGGATGGTTTGCATATGGCACCCATTATAAATACTGTTCTGAAAATTCACATCTTTGGGTGAACACATGAATGTCTTTCTGTTATACTTACATTGAGAAATATAACTGCTGTATCACAGTGTATGTTTATATTTGGCTTTAGTCAACACTGTTACAGAATTTTCCAAGTGGTTTTGCCAATATCATGCTCCTACTTTATAAGAATTGCAATTTCTCTGCATCCTCATCAACACTTGGTATTTTTTCTTCCATTTTAACCATTCTGCTGGGTGTATACTGGTATCTCGTGTGTTTATTGACCTATCAGAAGTACCCTTTTATGCAATATTCTGCTCTAGTCTTTGGCATATATTCTATTAACTTTTCTATTTGTTTTATTTGTTTATAGAATATACTTATATGTTAAGGATACTAGTCATTTTTAGAATCATGTTGTGTGATATATCTTTTTAAATATATTGCTTGATTTAACTTATTTATATTTTCTTAAGCATTCTTACATCTATATCCATGGGGAATACTGTTCTCTAAGATCATGTTCTCTTAAGATCTTTTTATGGTTTTGAAATCAAGGTTGTACTTTCCTTATAAAAAGAGAAAATATTTCCTCTATTTCTAAAGCTGTAAGGGTATTTTAAAACTGTAAGATTAGTGTTATTTTTCCCACAGATGTTTGAACTAATTCACTGGTAAAGCTATTTTAGTCTGGAGATTTCTCTATGGGAAAGATTTTAAATAACAGTTTTTCTTTCTTTAATAGATATACAACTAGCAAAATTTTCTGTTGATTCACTTGTATTTTTCTGGGTACTTGTCTATTTCACCCAAATTGTCAAATGTATTGGTATAAAATATTTTTAATATCCTCTTATCTTACTGATGTCTGTAGGATCTGTAGTGAGATGTCCTTTACATTCCTGTTATTGACAATTTGTATATTTTCTTATTTTATTTGGCTTAACCTTGCTAGGGGTATTTGATTTTTCATTTTCTCTATTAAAATTATTTTTCCTATTTTATTTACTTTTGCTCTTTTATTATTAATTTTTATCTACATTTATTAGATTTTAATTTCTATTCCAGAGTGAAAGCTTTAAATCCCTGACATTTAGCCTTTCTCCTTTTCTAACAGTGAATGCAACTAAATTTTTTTTCTAAGTATGCCTTTAGCTGCTTCCCACATTATAATACATGTAGTTGTATTTTCTTTCACTTAAAATTCACCTCAAACTTAAATTTTCAGTTTCAGTTCTTTGATTCATAAATTTAGAAGCCCTTTATTTAGTTTCAAATTAAATGCAAATTTCCTAGCTATCTTGTTATTGTATTCTAGCTTAATTCAATTTTGTCATAAACAGTACTCTGAATTAAATAATTTGAAAACTTTGGAGGCTATGTGCATTGCCTATAATATAGATTTTGCTAAGTTTTCAATACTCAACTAAAAATAATCAGTTATTTTTTAATATGCAGTTTTATACATCTCAATAATGTAAATTGAATTACATTATGTATATCAATTATTGACATTGTTAATTACAATCTATATTCTTACTGAGGTTTTTGTCTGATATTTTAATTGCTATTGTGATAGTATATTAAGGTCTCCTAGTCTAATTGTACATTTTAAAACTTCTCCTTTTAGTTTTGCCAATTGCTGCTTCATGCAGTTGAAGTTATGTTACTGAGTGTGTACATACTAGGGATTATGATACATTTCTTTTGGATTTCTTCCTTTGCATTATGATATATATCTTTTCTGTACTAATTTCTTTCTCAAACTCTTTGAATGTCTTCAATTCTATTCATTTCTTTAAAATTTACTCTTTTTAACATTTTGCTTTTTAAATCAGCATCTATTGTGTTTATTTTCTTTCTAGCTTTGTCTCCACTCTAAAATATTTTTTTTTACTATTTTATAACTTATTCTTTCCTGAGTTTTATCAGTGTTTGCCATTTATCTAATTATAATGCAGTTTTTCTTTGACATATTTTATCATTTTTTAATTACTTTTAGGTAATTTTAAAATATTAGTTTATACTTTTCATCTGTTTTATGCATAAATTTTTCAGTAATTCAAAAATTCCTGTAAGGATATTATTTAGCTCCTTATGTTCTTTTGTCTTATGACTTCAAGTGAAATTTGACTGTGATACTTTGCTGCTTATTTTTATACAAAATTAATTTGTCTGAATTGGTAGAAATGTTTAAAAAATTTTTTGTGTCTATAAAGGTTAAAAACATATGGCTTCATATTCTCTGAGATCATCTGACTTTTTTATTCCCCTACCCCTAGCAATTTTTTCTTTATTTGTATTTTATTTGTCCCAAATTTGAAATCAATATCGCTCAGGTTTTTTTTTCAGCATGGGGCTTTGATCTTGAAAATAGCTGCAGTGGCTATTTTGCTTTAGCCCTGTCATGGACAGAGAGGGCATGTGGCCTAGGACAATCCCCATCGCACTATGTCATTCATACCTTTGTGTAATCCTTTCCCTGTGAGTGTGGGAGGAACTGACTTTTTAAAATTATTTATTTATTTATTTATTTATTTATTGTTAGCTGCATTGAGTCTTCATTGCTGCACATGGGCTTTCTCTAGCTGTGGCAAGCGGGGGCTACTCTTCTTTGTGATGCGTGGGTTTCTCATTTCAGTGGTTTCTCTTGTTGCGAAGCATGGGCTCTAGGCACAGGAGCTTCAGAAATTGAGGCTCGCGGGCTGTAGAGCGCAGGCTCAGTAGTTGTGGTGCATGCACTTAGGTGCTCTGCGGCATGTGGGATCTTCCCGGACCAGGCCTCGAACCCGTGCCCCCTGTATTGGCGGGCAGATTCTTAACCACTGCGCCACCAGGGAAGCCCAGAACTGTGATTTTTTTTCTAATCAGTAGACTATAGAACAAAGGAGATGCCATTCCTTGTGATAATGTTACATTATTTAGAACTCCATCTTACTAGCCGACTTGCTCTAGAGCCTCTGCCCTGCCTGGCTTTGAAGAAGTAAGAGGCCATTCCTAGAGGTCCACTTTGCAAGGAAGTTAGGGTATCTTCCAGGAGACAGCCAGTAAGAAGCTAGGGTACTCAGTGTTAAACCTGCAAATAAATGGATTCTGTCAACAACTTTAGTAAGCTTAGAAATGATTCTTTCCCAGTAGAGGCTTCAGATGAGGATGTAGACTGACCAGCCAACATCTTGATAGCAGCCTTCTAAGACCTTTAAGTGAAGAATGCAACTTAGTTACATCCCCCAGGCTCCTGACACACAGAAACTGTGAGATAATAAATGTATGTTATTTTAACCTACTAAGATCATGGTAATTTGTTATGCAGCAGTAGATAACAAATACAAGCTCCTTCATATCTTGCTTCAGAACCCTTTCGATTATTTGTGGATGTGCAAAGCTCTTCCAGCTTCAGCTACTATTCTCCAATGATTGGCCTTCTGTGCTCTTTAGTGAGTACCTTTGACTTTATGTTCTCAGCTCTGGTAGACACACTTTTCTTCTCCCTGCTGATATAATGGATGCCTTAAAGCTGTAGGTGATTTCTCTCCATCCACTGTATTTTGGGGTTCACGGGGATACATTTTCAGTTAGTTTTTATTTTTGATGTTGTCCATAAATTTTGGGGGGATGGGTTATGTTTTCCTTTTTACAGTGTCTGTTCTATACAAAGGGAATCAAAGAGATTAAAAACCTATGTAACATTGCCGTCTTCCGAGAATTTCTTTATGCACATTGTTAAAATTTACTGAATCTTGCCAAATTGCTCTCCAGACTGGTATACTCTCTAGATCTGTGGAAAACAGGTTCAATTACTCAACATTCTTGGCAGCAGCAGGAACTGTCAGCTTTTATTTTATTTTTTTCAATTTGCTAGATGTAAGTATCTAACTGTGGTTTGATTTTTATTTCCTTTCCTACTATATTTATAATCTTTTTAATTATGAACTTCTTCATTGCTTGCTCCTTTCTTTTGGGCCATTTGCCTTTATTGATCTTAGTGATTATTCTATATATTTTGGAAATTAATGTTCTGTTATTGTATTCATTGTAAATATCTTTGCTAGGTCTTCAGCTTTTATTTTGATGTTTAATAATACATTTTATGCAGAAAAGTTATTATTATAATGTTGTTAAATTTATGCATATTTTTCTTCCTAGATCTGTCCTATTTGGACCTTGGTTAAGATTCCTTCTCTTGTCTATACTTACATTCTTCCAAATATTTTAAAGTTTCTCTTTTCAAATTCAGATTATTAAATTGAAGTGGAATTGATACATGTCCATGGTATGGGGCAGCGAGTTATTTTTTATTCCTTTGTCACTTCATTCACACATCAAATTTCCATAATTTTGATTCCATTTCTGGGAAAATAGTTTGCTATCAATAGTTTTGAGAGGATTTGATATCTTTATATAAACATAAAATGTTTATTTCTTTCCTACCCTTATATATTTGAATTATTTTGTTTGTCTTAAATTACTGAATTGAATATATAATGTTTAATAGATGTAGTGATAGTGTCTCCTTCATGAGTTTAAAGAGAATGATATAAATATTTCAAACTTAAGTTTGAGTTAAACTGTATGATACCATAACAGTTATAATATAAAAGATGTTCTCATCTATTCCTAGTTGGCCAAGTGTTTTTTTCTTTCATAAAAAACGATTTAATTTTTTTCTGCACTTTTCAGATAATCATATGATTTTATTTTTCAATTTATAATTTAGTAAATTATTCTGCTGATTTTTAAAAACTGGAGGTAGGTTACTCAAAATTGAATTAATCTTAATGAAAGGTTCCATATGTATTATTACATCTCTTGGTATAGGATGACTCATTTTTTTTCCTTCCTTTCAAATAGACTTTATTTATTTATTTATTTTTTTTTTTTTGCGGTACGCGGGCCTCTCACTGTTGTGGCCTCTCCCGTTGCGCAGCACAGGCTCCGGACGCGCAGGCCCAGCGGCCATGGCTCACGGGCCCAGCCGCTCCGCGGCATGTGGGATCTTCCCAGACCGGGGCACGAACCTGTGTCCCCTGCACGGCAGGTGGACTCTCAACCACCGCGCCACCAGGGAAGCCCCTAGACTTTATTTTTTAAAGCAGTTTTAGGTTCACAGCACAACTGAGAGGAAATTTCAAAGAGCTCCCATGATACTCCCTACCGCCACACATGCACAGCCTCCCTATCAACCTACCTCATCAGAGTGGTACACTTGTCACAACTGAGGAATCTACACTGACACATCATTATCACTCAAAGTCCATAGTTTACACCAGGGTTCACTCTTGTTGATGTACATTCTATGTGTTTGGACAAACCTATAATGCCATGTATCCACCATTATAGTATCATACAGAATACTTTCACTGCTCTAAAAGCCTCTGTACTTTTGTGTATTCATCTCTCCTCTTTTCCTTCTCCCTGCTGGCAATCACTGATCTTTTTACTGCCTTCACAGTTTTGCTTTTTGCAGAACATCAAAGTTGGAATCATACAGTTGATGACTAACTTTTTACTTATTTTTTTATTTGTTCATTGTTTATGAATGTTTGTGAACTAGAATGTTAACAATACCTTACATTTATTTACCTATTTGTTCCTCCCCTATACTATTCCTCCACTTCCTTCTCATCCCTACATCCTGGACACTTAAGAAGAAATTTTAATATTGCTTGAAAAATAGTGTATTTTTCATATTGCTCTAAAAATAATTTTACCACATACATGTTTCCTTAAATACGCTATTGCTTATTTTTTGATCTTTTAAAAAAAGATATGCTTTATGTAAACTTCTGATATTTGCTTATTTAATTCAAAATACTTTTGGGAAATCTCTACCAATTACCTTTTGGAGGAGTATTCCCTTGTTTTTTCCTATTAGAAACAGTGCTATTATGAACACTTTTATGCCCATCTTATTTACAGATGTGCAAGAATTTCTCCTGTTGCGTTCTTAAGAACTGATTTGTGGTTTATAGGTTATGTGAATGTTTAGGCTTACAAGATCATGCCAAATTGTTCCTTAAAGGGGATAATTTAATTCACAGTCTCTTCAACATCTGGCATTGTCAAACTTCAGAATTTTTACTAATAAAAAATTTATACAACTAAAATGATTTTATAAAAAACAATCTTTAAAATAATTGTTTACTAAGGCCTTCATTTGAGATATCCAAAGTAATTAATCAGTTAATTTCCTTCTCTCTTCATCAAGGACTAAAATTATATATATCATGAGACTACTCTCATATATGATCATATTTTTTATATTAAAATGTGTGTTAAAATTCACTCCCTTGGGCTTGACCTGAAATTTCACATTAATTATTACATGAGTCCTGTGGTTAGCATAGAATAAATGATGTCACTAAAATGTTTACAAATCATGTCAGTTTCCACCCTTACTACATTTTCCAGTCCTTTTTTTTTACCCTGGGAGCAGTAACGAGGGACCAGACTGCTCACAATATTTTAATAACTTGTCTAAGGTAACATAAGTAGTGTGTGGCAGAAAGATTTGCTCTCTTGAATGGGTAACATCACATTTCTTTGGAATTTGACAATGAAATCCTTCTCTTGACATTTTTTTTTTTTTTTTTTTTGTGGTACGAGGGCCTCTCACCGTTGTGGCCTCTCCCATTGTGGAGCACAGGCTCCTGATGCACAGGCTCAGCGGCCATGGCTCACGGGCCCAGCCGCTCCATGGCACGTGGGATCCTCCCAGACTGGGGCACGAACCCATGTCCCCTGCATCGGCAGGCGGACTCTCAACCACTGCGCCACCAGGGGAGCCCCTCTTGACATTTCTGACCATCCCAAAGAGATATAAATTTCTCAATAAGAATCTGTTTTTCACTGTTTGAAAACTGTTCATTTGTTTTTCACCATTTGCCAGAATGGTACTTTGGATTTTCAGGATTACAGGACTATTTGGTTTAAATAGAGCAGGTACTCAAATGTTCAGTAATGGCCAACCTCAGGAAATCACTTATTAAGTAGAAATTTGTATTATCTTATACAATGTAAAGTTAGGAAAACTTTTGGAAAATGTTTTATTAAAACTTCAAAGCAATGTATAAAAGCATTAAACATTTTGAACAATCCCACAGGAAAAACATAATGAAGAAAATATTTTATGAATATCCTTTCAATATATTTTTTCATCCCAGAGTGATTATGATTAGGTCTAGCCTGAAGGAAATCTGACTTTTGTTCCACATAAATCTGCATTAGTATATCGGTTTCAGAATTTGAGGGGTTTATTTCCTCTCTGCTTTTTCAGTAATAGAGCAATAGTTTCTTAGAGAAATTGTGAAATGTATTATCTTACAAAGATCACATCAATTTGCTGCCCAGTTTAATTTTTTCTTATAGCCTTAGGCTAACTTACTATGAATACAGTAAACTTGATTATTTAATATTGAGGTTCTGTTATAAAAGGTATAATTATAGGACATAAAGTCTTGCTCATCCATCATTTATTTCAGAAATCACACTTTCCTAAAAATGCAATAGTTTCATAGAACACTAAAATGGAAACAAATCATAAAATTGATTTAATACAGATAATTTTCTAAATAACATGTTATTTTCATTCAAAATGGAACTGCTTCAAGGTTTTAAAACATTGGTCAATGCTTATTTTTTGTGTTTGTTTCTTAGAACTCTTTCTTTTACGTTGAAAATACAAGAACCAGTATGATGCTGAGTTGAGATGTTTCATATTTGAATTTTGATTTAATACGATCAAGTCCTTTTATTCATGAACAAAATTGTAGGATTTTTTATTTTTGCCACATATTTATGGATATATTAATTTTGTAAGAAACTTACAGGCTTTATGAAAAAAATCAGATGCACATGATCAAATATTTCTGGGAAATATTGGGAAAATAAAGTCATAGTTGTTCAATGCAGTTCTCTATTGTCACATTTATCAAAAATTTTATTAAACCAATATGTAATGACCTTCCAAAAGGATACAGAATTGTAACAATTTTATTTCCCTAAAGTACTTAACCATGTACATTACATGGTACATGTACCATGTACATGTACATTACATGGCATTTGCTTCTTCTAGAAGAACTCTTGGAAAGTTATGTGCTGTATATGATAGGTAATCTAAATAATAAAGTAACCTGAAAATGATAAATTGCATTGTTATTTAAGAGGCCAATGATCTGAAACCTGAGTTTTGTATTTTAATCTCATCTTTGTATTATTCTTCCCTGGATATATATTTCCAATTTTGTTTTATGTGGATTTCACCATCTCCTATCTTTAAGTTGATTTGTAAATTTTTGTGTAAAGTGATAGGCTGTGTATATCGTTGGACATGCATAATGTTAGTCACATGTTTATTCTGAGACAAAAGATACTTATGAAAAGGAGTATAAAAAATACCGTAGATGAAGTGGTCCTTCTTTTGACTACATACTTGTCAGTTTAGTATTTGTGTTTTCAAAATAAACTTTTAATTTTAGAAGTTTTAGATAGAAAAATTTCAAGGATAGTACAGAGAATTATTATTAACGTCTTATATGTGTATGGTACATTTGTTAGAATTAATGAGACAGTATTAATACATTATTACTAACTAAAGAAAATGCTTAGATTTTTTTTTTTTTTTTTTTTTTTTTTTACTTTTGAGTTAATGTCCTTCATCTGTTTCAGGATCTTATCCAGTATATCCACATTTACTAATCATGCCTCCTTAGGCATCTCTTGGCTGTGACAATTTCTGACTTTCCTTGTTTTTGATGGCTTTGCAAGTTTTGAGGAATTTTGGTCAGGTATTTTACAGAATGTCCCCCAAATGGAATTTGTCTCCTATATTTCATCATTATTGGACTGGACTTAAAGTGCCATTTCATCACATCATATATTAAAGGTCAAAACAACAACAACAGCAACAACTCTACCGAGTGATATAAAAGAATATCTCTGGCTCCTGGCACAGGGCTTGGCAGTGTGGGTGTTAAATAATTGTGCTGGTGAAGCTGAATCAATGGACAAAAATGCTAAAGTGCTGGATGAAAGCATCACACATTGAAATATGTCAATACTTGCCAAATTGATGTTTTTTTCTTTGGGAAAAAGCAAATAGTATAAAATATGAGGTCAGTCACTTAACAATGGGAGCCCTGAAGATGTGGATGACATCAACTTGGAAATGCTAACAATTTCAATGGGACTTTTTTGGTTTGTTTCTTTAAAATAGGAAATACAGTTAAGAACTTTTTTTAAAACAAAGGAATGTGGGTGAAAAACCACTGCTAGATATTAGAGCATATGATGAAGTTAAAATAATTAAACCATGGGTACTAGAATATGATTAAAAGAAAATGGGAGAGAAAAAAAAGGGTACATACTATCAAAATGACTTATTAGTGTTGATATGGACCTTGATCACCCAGCAGAGGTAGTGCTTGTCAGGTTTTGCTACTGCAGATTACTCTTTTTAAACCCCTTTATGCTGTAGTCTGTATGGAAGTTACTATGCACAGCCCGTACTTCCCGAGTGAGGAGTTATGCTCCTCCTCAAGGGCAGTGTGTCTGCATAAATTACTTGAAATTCTGAACAGAGTTGTTTCTTCCCCTCCATTTATTATTTTTATTTCTTTAATTATATCAGTATGAACTTATATTTATTTTATACTTTGGGTTATAATCCAATATTATACTATTCATTGTTTCTCAAGTTGTTAGCCATTGGGAACTCTTCTCTTGGCTCCTGTGTCCCTTTGGCAATCCCATCATTGTATGTTTTGTTTGTTTTTTAGCATTTTCTTATATTTTGACACTACAAGATACTCCAGACTCATCTTCTATATGGACTTTAGATAGAATCAGCCATTTCTCCAAGGAGGCTTGTTCTTTTTATTTGAGAATAGAATTAGAGAGCAAGATTAGGGTGGTGGGTACTCTTTTTGCCACTGAGGCTTCTTTGTTTTTAGGTCCTCTCAACTGACAGAGCAAGGAAATATACCTGTGTACACTAACTAGGGTATATACACATATCTATAAATATTTCTATATGTAACCATCTGTATCTACATTAAGCTAAACATAATTTAATACTGAGGTCTCCAACTCGAATTCGTTACCATGTGAATCATTCTAGCCTCTTTCCCCATGCTTATCTGAAAACTCCACTGTGTGAGATACCTTACTTCTGCCATCCACCATCCACTTGCTTAATTGTTCAAATCTAATGTACATGAAGAGCATTATCAGAATTGTTAACCCCATATACCATGGGAAATGATTATATCAACTACAATGATTATGTGCAGTTTTTCTTGTTGGTGACTTTTTTTGTATCTTTAGCTTTACAGATTCCACTCATTTCATAAATACCCATACCAGTGCATATGTCCCCTAACTACTACAGTGAAGTTATTTCATACATGTATAATACAGTTAGATTGATGAGTCACATTCTTCATACTATCCTGGAATCCTCCACTCTCCAAAATGATTTTATTTTAAGTTGCTTACATTAAGGTTCACTCTTTATATTGTAAAATTCTATGGGTATAGACAAATGCATACAGTCATATAACTACTATTAGAATATCATAAAGTATAGTATCACTGCCCTAAAAATAATCCCCTGAACTTCCCCTATTCAAACCTTCCTTCCTTATCCCAAATCCTTCCTTCCTTATCCCAAACCATTGACCTTTTCATCACCTATATAATTTTACTTTTTCCAAAATTTTGTATTCTAGTTGGAATCATATAGTGTGTAGAGCTTTGAGCCTTGTTCACTTAGAAATATGCATATAAGATCCACCCATGCCTTTTTCTGTCTTGATAGTTCATCTGTTATTCATCAATAATAGTCCATTACCCTTCAATCACAATTCCTTCAATCACAGTTCCTTCAGGAAAACAGAAGCCACTCGATATAGTCTATGTATTAAATATTTTAATGTAAGGAAGTTGGTGCTTTCACAATCCTAGGAAGAGCAAAGGAAGAAATCAGATACCACCAGTCAGTTTATAGCACCAAGATTTGTGTTTCACCAGATCTTGTGAAAGGCCACTGCCAGTCTAAAGAATCTCTAGGAAGCTGATAGCAATGCTCGCAAACTTCAGGTTGTTCTCAATTCCTCACTAGGTCGCTCTTGTGGATCTCATCTCTGCTCAAAAGTAAGCTACTATTGCCACTGAAAAACAGTATGGACCCTTCTTTTGTAATGCCTTCTAAATCTCTGGGGATTTCCTCTTCTTGGGAAACTAGTCCAGATTCAAGGAAAAAAGATTCTAGAAAATTTTGTTTCTCACTTTCTTCTACAGCTTTGTAGAGAATATAGAAGGGGGAGGGGTAATATTGAGTTGGTAAATGAGAATCCAGCAAAAGAAGCTTAAAAATTAGAGTTAATAAAAGAAAACCGGAGTGAAATACTTAATCTCAGATCTGCCATTCTGACTTCTCTTGCATTATCATTTACTCTGTATTTTCCATATTATTTCTCTCTCTTTGCTATTGGGTAGGTCTCTTCCAGTAGGTTATAAACTTCCCACCGATATCTGGCTTTATTTTATTTTAGAGAATATTATAATTTCCTTTGAAATTAGGGCATAAATGTGTATGTCCTTCACCTATTATCTATCACCTGTGTATAACTGATATAATTTTTAATTTCTTCTAGTAATAGGTAGGATATATGTAGGATATTGAAGAGGGCATTACTGTGTTTTTGAGACATCCTTCAATATGCCAAAACATCCATAACCACATGGAAAATCTTACATTGCTAATCGGTTTGTACTAGAGATCACAAAATACAAAGAACATACAAGGAAATAAAAATCACTAATAAGGGTAAATGAGATTTTTGTCTTTTAAACACTCTGAAAAACAGCTCCAAATTTATGATTATAGAACATGGATTGCTTTCCTGAATATATATCCTGAATTATGAAGGTACTAAGAAATTATTGCCACAGGAAGAAAAGCCTAGACTAGGTAAATATGGAGAATATATTCTAATTTCTGAAGTATTTAGAAAATCATATTACTCCTGCCATTTTCACTGGCTCTATGTTTCCCATTAAAGTCTCCTGCAGCTTTCTCTGCCCTTAGTATATTATCCTGGCAGTTGGAAGAGATGGAAGTATGTCATGGTATCAGTAACATACACATAATTTAAAAGAATTATTCTTGAAGTTTACAATCTGGTTGAGGAAACATGAAATTATTACATTTAACAATCAGATAATACAAGTAAATGCAGATGTAGTATATTTTAATATCATTTTAATCCTACACTAGACTATAAGACAAAGGGATGATGATTATGTTTTATTTATTTTTGTATTCTCAAGTCAAATATACTTCTCTAACACATTTAGGTAGTCATTAGATGATTGATCAATAAATCAATGTAGTCCATAATACTTGTTTATTGGTAACATAAATTTAACACAATCTTCTAGCTTCTCTTTTAGGGGTAAAGGAGTTTTGTTTTCTATCGTGGGATTTGGACTAAGGATTGGAATACCCTATTAGATCGCCTATGGACTAGAAAGGATAAAGTGAGTAGTCTGAACACAGGTCTAAATGATCAACAGGCTTCCATCTACTCTCTAATATAACCTGATTTTGAAGTGTTAAGTAGGATAGGTGAAATTTTTCCTTTTGACTTGGTGTGTTATTTTAACAGGCATTTCTAATTTTTCTACTCATTTTAAGATCTCTTTTATTATGTACTCTTTCCTTGTTCATGAATTTCGAGGATGCTTTAAATACATGAATGAGGAAATGAAATAGTAGTATAGCTCACTTGTAATATATGATATTTGAAAAGATAGTGAGCAAAAACTGATGAGAACAAAGTGTTGAAATGGTGTGAAATGGACTGGTACCAAATGAAATTGGTATAGGGAGGAGTGAGAGCCGCCCTGAGTCCTGGAAAGGAAGCGAAGCATGATGGAAGTTGATGGAAGGTAATGGAGAAAAGAAGGGCATTAGCCTAACATTACCAAGGTGATTACCACACACTGGTGCAAAATAATTCAGTGGAAACACTTTTTCTCATCTATTTCAATTTTCCATGCAATTGGTCATCTGACAGCTACAGTATAGCTTCCCAAGTTCCTTACTAAAGAGGGTTTTCTGAATGATTTCAAATGCATATTAGTCAGGGTCAAGGAACAAGAAATTAAAATTGCTCTGCTATTAGTTTGTAAGAATAATGGTCAAGCATGCATAATCTCTACTCAAAACAAATTTAGGGCTGTTTCTTTGCTCATTAGGGTCTATGTCCAGAATTGGGATAATATCTGGAGTTTGCTGCCTAAATAGTTTGGGATAAAGTCCACAATTTACAGTGAAAACAAATACTTACAAGGTATTCTTAATTTTGTAAAAATCAATGAAAGAAACTGTGAAAGCTGCTCCTAAGCAAGGACAACTGATGTATTGTTTTTGCAGAAGGACTGGATTTACCTTTCACATGATATCATTGATGAAGTGTGAAGTTATATAGAGAGCTTTGTACACTAAGACCACAGACAATAACTGTGCCTCATTACCCCAAGAATGGGCCATATACAATGAATAATTACTTAGGCTATGAATATTATTATCCAATATTTGGTACATGGCTGGATCAAATGACACTTTAAAAGGATGCTTTCAGACTAAAGTTGATAAGCTCCAATTCTTATATTCTACAAGATTTTTGGCAAGAACACATGTATATAAATATCTTATTTGGAAATCTTATTTTATCTTATTTGGAAATACCTCTTTATGTGGAAATAATTCCCAAGAGGGGAGTATGGGAAGAGTCTAAATATAAGTTAACTTTTAAAAAGTATCCAAAGTGAGTGTTCATTTTTAGTCACGGAGGCTTTGAATTACTGAAGTTCTCCCCCTTTCGTAGTCTCCTGAAAACTACATACATACAATGTTACACGCAATGACATAGCATACAATGTCAACTTTCAATAGTAAAGAATCTTGACGTATTTAGTGAGTAGTAACTCTGCTGCCTTGAGCCTGAATGCAGGGCAGGGTCATTTACTACCCAACTTGAATATATTGAGATGAAGAGATGTGCATAAAATATTAAACTGCATATAACAATGTTAACAGCTATTGGAAAAAATGCCAAAAGTTTCATATTTGTGCATAGAAAATGCATGAATTATTAAAATGAATAGAAATTTCATAAACTATATTTACCAATTAAGTTTACAAACTGTTTTTTCTTAGGTACTAGAAAAAAAGTTGGAGAAAAATATTATGCAATACCCAGAAAATAATATATATTTTTTAGTTATTTCAAAATTAACAATACATAGTCATTGAAGAAAATTTAGAAGATACAAATAAAAGAAAAAATAAAAAGAATTTACCAATTTTACCAGTTAGAGCTAAAATTTATAATATTCACTTGTTATTGCAAGAAATAAATCTTACTGAGAATACCTAGGTTATTTCTTTGTAAATTTAGGAGAATATCCACGGTGAATTAAAATATTGTGGTACTGTACAAGAAATATTTGTATGCTTCTGCTCAGTTAGGGCTTTTTTTTTTTTTTTTTTTTTGCAGTACGCGGGCCACTCACTGTTGTGGCCTCTCCCGTTGCGGAGCACAGGCTCCGGACTCGCAGGCTCAGCAGCCATGGCTCACGGGCCCAGCCTCTCCGCGGCATGTGGGATCTTCCCGGACCGGGGCACGAACCCGTGTCCCCTGCATCGGCAGGCGGGCTCTCAACCACTGTGCCACCAGGGAAGCCCCCTCAGTTAGGGCTTTTTTTCTGATCAAATTTTACTAAAACTTTGGATCTGGACTGAGAGAGAAGCCCTTAGAAGTTATGCTATGATGGAATATCTGTTTCATGAGAACTCTATAGACATTTACCATTCCAGAGGTGTTTATATTTCAAGGAGGTATGAGATCTGAAACTATGTGGACATCCCCTAGGATGGAAAGCTAGAGACACTGGTCTCATCTTTCCAAGGTTAATAACCTAGGATCCTTCTCAAGCAAATTGTTTACGCTAGGGAGCAAAGGCTTTCTCTTTCTCAAGAGAAAAGAAGTGACAGCTGTTCCTCTTCTATTTAACCAGTCAGATTAATCTTTTAAGAGTTGCTTGCCTGTAGTACAAAATCCCGTGCATATATAGTGACATAATCTGCCTCTCATCACTTCAGGTAAAGAGGAAGTTGGGGCCTGGGGAACTAAAATGATTATTTACTATAAATAAATAATAATCTTTTATGCTCTAGAAATGTGTGTTTGTGAGATATATATATATATATATATATATATATATATATATATACTATACACATATATATTTCAACAGGAGTTTTCTGGTAAGAATTGAACTTGATAGTTTTTTGTCAAAATCATTTCATTCTTTTTTTTTTTTTTTTTTGCGGTACGAGGGCCTCTCACCGTTGTGGCCTCTCCCGTTGCGGAGCACAGGCTCCGGATGCGCAGGCTCAGCGGCCATGGCTCACGGGCCCAGCCGCTCCGCGGCATGTGGGATCTTCCCAAACCAGGGCACGAACCCGTGTCCCCTGCATCGGGAGGCGGACTCTCAACCACTGCGCCACCAGGGAAGCCCCATTTCATTCATTTTTTGAATGAATTTGTCAAATTCATTCTTTGTTTTGTCAAGCTATTTATTCTTGATACCCAACTGATTATAGGGAGAGTGTGAATATGTGAATAATAGTAGTCATTATTGTTGAGCACTGGATTTAATACTTGGAACTTATTAGCTCATTTAAATTTTGTTACCAAAACAAATGTAGACATGCCTACATTTTAGGCACTATTATTATTGTCTTTTTATAAAAGTGTGAATTCAGCCTTAGGAAAGCTAAGTAAGTCATCCAAAGTCACACAGTTATTTAAAGGTGAAAATGAGATCCTAAACTAGTCAGTCTGGTTCTTCACTATTCTAGCTTTAATTTAGCCATACAACATCTGATAAGAAATTGGTGCAACTATTTTTTTTCTTACAGATATGAAAATGCTATGTTTGTGATGAATAGATAAACTGAAAGAAACATACTGATTTCCACTTTTTTTCCTATATAGTCACTTTCTCTCCATATTTTATAAAATGGTGGACTTAAGTACTGAATATAATGGTCTTGAAGTGGTTTCAAATTATATTAATTATAAAGTAATTTCCCCCATCCAACCTAAAACTTACATCCTTCTGAATTTTCTTTTACAATTAGAGGCATTAATACCCACCCAGTTAACTAATCTAGAAACAGAGTAGTCAGCATTGTTTCTGAAAAAATTTAATACTTATAAATATTTGTGGGTATGGGAAGATGTCTACTAATCCTTTGATATTTTCTCACTGAAAGAGTGAGTCTGAGGCACGTTCTGTATCTTCTTTGACCAATGAGATACAGCAGAAATAATGCTATGCCAGCCTGGTCTAGCCTGGACCAGCAGCTTCCTCTTAATGTTTCTTGAACATTGCTCTTGAAGCCATGTATCTCCATGTATGGATCCCAACTACATTCCTGCGGTGATGCCATGAAATTTGGAGACCCCTTAAAGAGGGAGAGAGCCTCATGCAACCCCAGCCTTCCCGTCATCACAAACAAGGGACCAGGAGTATAAATGGAGTCATTCTGGACTATTCAGACCATATAATACACTAACTGAACTGAGTGATATCATTCAATGCCACATGATGCAGAAAAATCATTCAGGTAAGAATTTCCATAATTCTTGACGTACAAAACTATGAGCTATAGTTAAATAATTATTGTTGCAGGGTCATTAAGTAAATGTAATTTAATCATCTGTTCTGAAGCCAGGCTACCTGTGTTCAAAGCTGGTTATGCATTTAACTAGTTTTGTGAATTTGACAAGTTATTTCTCTATCTTATGCCTCTCAGTCTTCATTCACACCTCATACTCAACACATCAATGAATCCCACTGTTATTATATCAAAATATATCCTTAATTCAACTTTCCCAATTATTTCTATCATTACTTTCATGTTATAAACCACCATACTTTTGATTTAGATTATGCCAGAGGACTTCTAATTCTTCTCCCTGATTCCTTTCTTGACCTCTACTTCCACCAAGGGCAGCAAATATGTGTTGGATAATGTTATTCTTTGGCTCAGAAACTTCCAATGCTTCTTTATCTCATTCAGAATAACATTCAAATTCCTTAACGTGGCCTCTAGCATCCCAGAAAATGTGGCCTTTTGTTATTCCCATATCTAATTTCCTTTTCTCCTTCTTTCATTTACTTTTCAGCCATACTGACTTTTTTGCTCTTCTTTATTCACCCTAAGTGTTTTTCTACCTTGCAGCAATTACACTTGTCACTTCCTCTTCCTGGAATAGTCTGTGTTGTATGATTTTTCATTTTCTTTTTAAATTTTCTGCTCAAATATTAAGATACCTCCCATGTCTATCGTCCAAGAGACATCTATTGTACCTTTGAATTTCTCTATCCACTTATTTTATTTCTTTTCAAATACTATTTCATGACCTGTCTTATTATGTCTTATTTGTTTATTGTTTCTTATATCCACCCAAGTATAACCTTCATAAGATCAGGAATGGTATCTATTTTGTTCATTGTCAGTGAAGTAAATATTGTATGAAAGAATGGACTTTGTATATCAGAATAAAAACAATAAAGGTTCGTAAAATAAAAATAAAATATATCTATCTTGACGAAACCACATGGCATTTGTCTTGACTGAAAGAGCAAAAGTGATTTTATCAGGCTTCCCTGGTGGCGCAGTGGTTGAGAGTCTGCCTGCCAATGCAGGGGACAAGGGTTCGTGCCCTGGTCCAGGAAGATCCCACATGCCGCGGAGCAGCTGGGCCCGTGAGCCATGGCCGTTGAGCCTGCGCATCCAGAGCCTGTGCTCTGCAACGGGAGAGGCCACAACAGTGAGAGGCCCGCGTACCGCAAAAAAAAAAAAAAAAAAAGTGATTTTATCATATATTATATTGAAAGTAATCTGTATGAAACTGGCAAAAGCCAATTATATATTAATGGCACTGCCCTTATGTTATTCTTATTAATAATTCTCATTGACCATAGAGAATACTGGATTCATAATATTCAGAATTGCACACGTTTGGAATATAAATTTGCATAAACTATGCTAATATAATAGCTAATACTTTATTTAGGGAAGCCAAGTCATCACAAAATAATGTATTAGAGCATTTGCAAATATGCCTATGGTTCTCATATGAAGATAATTTAATACATTTCACAGGTGATATGATTTTTGCAATGTATTAAAGCACATATATTAAAAATGGCATTTAAATGGCGCACAAATGAGTGTCTTGTTCCTGTTGCTGTTTGTTATTTTAATGGCATTAATATTTATTAGTTCATCTTGCCTACATTTTATATTTCTCAAGTGATATGAAAAGTCTTTAATTTTCCTTTGAAGTTTGGAAAGAGACAATTAAGAACCACAGGAATCAAGTACCTCCCTCTCCAAGAAGGAATAGAGAAGGAATATAATTTGACAAGTAAAGAAGCCTGGTTAAGGACATCCCACAGATTTGATTAAAACTTTCAAGATTAAATCTGTTCTTGTCTCTTTATGAAATTGGCATTGAAGAAAGAGCTGCCATTTCTAGGGTATGATTTTACAAAGATTTATTATATTATATGCTATTCAATATTTGACCAGCATATTAATTATATGCTGGTCAAATATTGTCATTGAATAATACATCTCTGATTAGAAAAAAACAACTTGTGCTGTGGAGCATGTGGGAAAAATATTATCTGGATAATATAATTAATAGCCTGTCCAGAGATCAGGGATCAGGATGCATGCTGATATTTCAATTCCAAATACTCTATATGAAAGATGGACTGCTCAATATATCTTTCATGTAAGAAGTTTATGAGGTTTCCTTAATAACTTATCAGGTTGTGTAAGACCTTACCATGTGAAATATCTGGCAATGCTTCATTTCAGCTATACAACCATGGCCCTGCAACACAGCGTAGCTAGGGAATGAAGTGCGATAGCTACATTCATATTCTCACTAGCTCTTGTGCAAGGGAAAATAATAGCTTCTATTGTATCTTTGACCTTCTGTCCTGGTTAGTATTCCACTCTCTGGTAAATGAAATATCTCTTGGAATAAACTATAATAACTGGTATGATAATGCCTTTTTAATCCTAAATTACACAGTCTTTAGTGTTCAGTAAGTCAAATTAATGGAATTTATCTAAAGGATTCAACTCAATTAGATACATCATAATCCATCTTCCAAAGCAACAACTCAAGACATTATTATAACTATGCAACTATAGAATCAAATTACTGAAAACTCAGTTTATTATCCAACCAAAACTTTATGTAATAAGGTCTCCTTCAGTTTACAAATTCATGATCCTTCTGTTATAAGGACAATAACTTTGACGTTCTAGCAGTAGAACATACATTTTCTTCTTCTTCTTTCTTTTATCGGAATAGTGAACAATTTTTCACTGCTTATTTGTAATCTTTGAAATAACAGAACTGGACATGTTTTCAGATATGTCTCACATAAAATTCCCTCTCTTCACCCCTACTTTGCCACTGTCCTTAACCCAAGGTACCCTATCAATCAAACAGTATTCTTTCCAGTGATGCTATATTCCATCCTGCCCTAGGACTTATGTGCATATTTTCCCACTTCTGAATACCAGTTCTGACCTAAGTAATACTGCCTTGTGATTTCTTTCACTTAAAACAATTTTGGCAAATAAATTTGAAAAGGTGATTTATGTATGTGTCTTTATTGTATGTGTGTTTATTGTATGTGTCTGAAAGCCAGTTGTCCCTTCAGCCAGTTGGAGAGTAAGACTATGTATTCAGGAACTGAGGGAAAATCAAAGACCATCCAGACCTATTGTAACATGGATTCAGCTTGCAACTCTATCGATCATTTGACCTTCATAATTTTCCTCTCTGACAATGGATCACCATGGTGTTTGGGGTATCCAGGGATTATTGTAAATGTATAGCCTCACCAGACATCCCTGTTTTGTTTTGGATTTCACCCGAGCACAGTCATCATGTTAGGTGCTACATATTTCTTTAAGGAAGCTGAGGAGAAATGGTTAAAGCACATACTCTTGGCAATATAGTCCCTAAAGGGGATTCAGTCTTTACATCATTCAAGGGGCTCTGCATGTGTGAACTGGCTCGTCTGGAAATTCAACGTGGGACACTGATTTTCCATTATGTTAATTCATGTTAGATCTCTAATACCAGATCTAAAATTTTTAGTATACAGAATAAGCAATATTTTACTAGACAGTTCATTGACAATGATGTCAACAAATTATATCATTGAATACCTCAATTTGCTCTGCTGTCTATTATTGTAATTTGCCTACTTTGTCTCTGGTTTGTAAGTGCTGTTACTTGAACTCTGTGACTCCAGGGTCACATTGAGGCAGGAAAAAAGTGGACTTCAGCCTGGACACTTACAACTAACCTCCTGTTTGCATTTCCTGAGACAGGAGATAGGTGGGCTCCAAATTAGGTATTACAATCAGCCTCCTGTTTGCTCTCCGAAGTGGAAGTAACAACAGAAACAGGGTAAATAGCCAGGCTTTGTCTCCTGTGGACACCTTAAGATAACAGTCATGGCAGGAACAGAGAGGGGCTAAACCCTGTTTGAGTATAGGATCAAGAGGTCATATATTTCCCATCCTTGGGGCAAGTGAAACATTGTATATGTGCAGAAAGGCTCCTTGGGGGTCAAAAAGGAGGGGCAACCACCCCATAATATGTGACGCTAAGGGCACCCCATAGGTCTCTGGGCTGGAATCCATCTTGGGAAAAAGATGTGCACGCATGGTGGGGAGGGTCCTAGGGCAGGGCAGGTGTGGAAAAAGAAACCAGATAATTGGCCAAAGGTAAACAAAGACCCAGAAGAACTGACCTATATAGATGACTTAATGGCCTCTTTCCTGCATGCCTCCTCATTAGGGAGGACGCCCACACCTTTCTCTCCGGGTGTGCATCTCTGCCTTGCTTCTATCTTAACTAAACCAACCATTTCTCTGTGTGCTCTCCCACTTGTTATTGTGCTATGTCACTAATAATAAACTTTGTACCTATTTTTACAGTTTTTGCCTCCGTGAGAAATGCATTTTTCACTGGGGGCAAGAGCCAGGGGGTCCAGTGGCCAGGATTCCTGGTTTTCATCCAGGTTACCCGGGTTCAATTCCTGGGCAGGAATTAAGATCTGGCTTCACACCACCACTCACTGCTGCCTCTCCGAGATAACACCATCTCTCCCCAAACCCCAGAAAACTCATTTCAATATTGCTATCTACCACTATAATCTTTAGCTTTCATAATATAGCCACTATAGAGTTTTCCAAAAATTCTGGGGCTCTCCTCAATATATCAGTGATAAAGACACGTCTCATGAGTACTCAAATTTATATTGGTAGGGTGTGGCTGAGGCTGTCACACATGACAAATGCCCAAATTCCTAGCCTAAGATTGTGAATAAATTCTTTCACGTTATTGCCTTGTATCTTTTTTTATTCTAAGCCACTATCATAAATTCATCTTGATCCAGTGTTGTGATATTTCTGTCCTGTTCTAACACTCTTAGAATACATGCTCATCCATAATCCCAAAGTTTTACCACCGTTCTCCAAGGTAACTAACTGTCTTAAGTGTTTATTGAGTATTCAATTATGAAGAGGCTAATCTCCACAGAGAAGGAAAGCTTGCTTTTGTTGACAAGAGGACTCAGAGTCTTTTGAGAGTTCAAATTATTTAGTCATTATAATCTTCTCAAATCCTCTCATTCCAAATTTCAGACTCTTACTTTCTCTAGAAAAAGGTCCTGATTTTTCTTTTTTTTTTTTTTTCTTTCTTTTGTTTTTTTGGCCATGCCATGTGGCTTTCAGGATCTTAGTTCCCCAGGAACTGAACCTGGCCCCCAGCAGTGAGAGTGCCAAGTCCTAACCCTGGACTGCCAGGGAATTACTGGTCCTGATTTTTTGAATAAGAGACCCAGTGATGCTTTGAATTCAACATGTGTCATAATTCTGTAAACCGCAAGACCAAACTTTGAGTCTGGTTTTCAGATCATTGTTCCTGTGATTACAGCAGATAAGATATCCTACCCAGTTAGTAAAGAAATTCTCTGGTCTCTGATTTGTGTATTTCAAATCTTGAGTCTTTCATTTTCTTTCTGTACACTGCATAGTGCAGGAAGACAGCCGTCCAACTTGTGCTTATATTTATTATTTCCTTCATAGTATTCCAATACAAAAGGCAGTTTGTTTCCCAAAGTGCTGCCTTGAAAGGGGATAAGTTAAATAATTTGTTTCATAACAGAAGCTACATGCCATGAACTATCAGTATCCCATTGTCTGTTAGCAACATGTTTATTATGCTTCCTAATCTAACCCAATTAAGTAAATAATCTCAGATTTCTATCTTGTGGTTGACTTTCTAATTTCTTATATTAAATACTATATAATTTATGAGGAGTTAGGAAAACAAACACCAATGTAGATATTTTAAACAAAAAGAGATTTAGTACAGGAAACTGAAGCTTTTCACACATGTTTGAAGAGCTAGAATCTGCTTCTGAGGATCTGAAATGGCTGATCGACAGAAGGGTCCCAAAAGGGGTAGGAAGACTTAACCTCCATGTCTTCATGTTCCAAATTATTTCCCTTAATTGTAGGGATCTATCTAGAATCCTGCTAGAAAGAGAATATGAGAAATGGAGTTCAGGTTTTTTTAACGTTTATGCTCATATGAAGTGCTCTGAATGAATGGGAAAGTACTGAATATCAACAAACAATATCTGACACAGTTCTCTAGGGTACAGGTTCTGATAATAGCCACAGGGCAGTCATTACATTTGTTCATATTTCTACCACCCTCCTTTTCAGGTCCCTATTTGATTCTGACACTAGACAACTATTTTTCTTTCTTGAAAGAATATGTATACATGTAATAAATCTCTCTCTCCCCTCCTCCTCTCCCTTTCTCTCTCTGCCCCTCTCTCTTTCCCTCTCTCATCTATTGTTAAAAGATAAACTGAGAAATATTAAAAGTTTTAAGAATATCTTATCAGTTTTCAGCTGGGAGAAACAACAAATATTCCATGGCAGGACTGAACAACCCCATGGACACAAGGGGCATCCCCAAAGAGGCTACAAAAGACACTTCCCTCTCAAGATCCAGAGCCACTCCCGAAGACAACCAAAAGAAAGACAATTCCCCTGAGGGCTGGCAACAGAAGGATTCTAGCCACCAATGGAGTGCAACCCACATCTCTGTCTACATATTTTGGGGAGCCCCCAACCTAACAGTCGAGCTGCCTGAACACATAAGAACCCACGTGCCCAGTCAGGCAGAAAGCCAAGTCAAGTTCTCAGGACACAAAACGAGACAAACAAGAAGGCGATAGCTATCCCAGGGAGAGAAAAGGTCGACAACCAGTGGGTATCCGAAAGCAAATTCACAAGTCACGCTTCAAAGATTTAATTCTCACACATGCTTTTTGCCTGCCAATCTGAAAGGAACGGACAACGTGAAGGTTTCCCTCCCTCTCGCGACCAGGCACCACAGATAGAGGCCTAGGAAAGCTGACTTTGATAAGAATTCTTACCCTTTGCCGGCTTCTGCCAGTTTCCCCAGGATTCTGCAGGCTCCGGAGCGCGCGGGGCGTCCCAGCGGGTCTCATGCTCGTCACAAGCAGCTGAAGAGGAGGGAAAATGGTTTTCCCTCTACGCTTTGTAGTGAGAGTTTGGCTGAGACCCATTTTCTTTGAGGCGCCTCCTAAATGGATAAAGTAATCTAGGTTAAAGGTTCCCTCCTGTGGCCACAGTAATTCAGGATTATCTTGGGTAAGATTAACGTCCTTGTTCAGCCTCAAAACAAAATTATATTCACCTGACGCCTTTCCCGTGGCTCAGTCCAGCTTCCGTCGTATTCAGTCTGACCCGGAACCAGTCCCCTTTCTAACTCGTCCGTGGTCGGAATCTCTACCCGGTCCGCTTTCTAAATCGGACCCGGTCCAACCTTAGACCCGGTCTGGTTTTTAAGTCAGACCCAGTTCAACTCCAGCCAGTTTCTGGACCCGGTCTGGAAAAAAAATGTTCAAAAAAGCCTGAAAGCTGAGACGAAAGCTAAGACAAAAGCCGCGGAGGCTCCGCGAGGGACGGACCCAGCACCTCCTGAGGCGGGAGACGCAGCGAGCTCAGGGCTCAGCAGGTACCGTGTCTGGTTGCTCGTTGCTCCTGGGGCCGTCAGGGGTCTCCTTCGGTCCCCGCTTCTTACTGTTACTAACAGAACTGTTAAAAGATAAACTGAGGCATAGAAAACATTTTAAGAGTTTATTTGAGCAAAAGTCAATTTGAATCGGGCAGCATCCAGTCTAGAAGACAGAAAGGAGCTCCAGGGAGCTGTTGAAAATGAAAGACTTTTATAGGCAGAAGGGAGCAGGAAAGAGGAAAATAAAGGAGGCAAAAAAGTGGGTTGGTGGGCTTCCCTGGTGGCGTAGTGGTTGAGAGTCCGCCTGCCGATGCAGGGGACATGGGTTCGTGCCCCGGTCCGGGAGCATCCCACGTGCCGCGGAGCGGCTGGGCCCGTGAGCCATGGCCGCTGAGCCTGCGCGTCCGGAGCCTGTGCTCCGCCGCGGGAGAGGCCACAACAGTGAGTGGCCCGCGTACTGCAAAAAAAAAAAAAAAAAAAAAAAAACTGGGCTGGTTATTGCAAAGTTGGTTGATTATTGCAAAGTTACTTTCTTTTGGCAGGTGTCTTTTGGCAGTGATCAGGCAGATGACCTCACTAGTGCTGATCTGGTGATTCCTGATTGACCGGTTTAAGGTTCCATTTCTGAGACAGCCAAAACTATAATTAAGTCTCAGTTTGGTGACATGGGGCTTAGCATAAGCAACTCCATTTAGGACCTATTGCCTTGTTTTTAACACTATCAATATATATTCAAGCATGTTTAAGTAGTTCTGGCTATAGGTTTTCTTCATTATCTTGATCTGGAATCTATAACCAAGATTATTTATTTTCATGGCAGTGAATTAAAATGCATATTAATAGCGCTATTTGAGGAAATTGTGATGCATAGAGTTCCAATCAACTGCATCTTATCAGTATATGTCTAATCTAGATTTGTCATCTGGCTCCAGGACCAGGTCTCCTTTCATTTCACAGCTGCCACAATACTGGCAATAGGGGTATCATCTATATCCAGGTTTAAGCATATTCTAAGTGATTACATAATGGAAATAAAATCTACCACTCTTTATATCCTTCGTTCCTTCTTTCAATAATACACTTTGCCTGATTCTGTGGAATATAAGATAAAGAGGAAATAACTCCTAACCTCAAAGCATTTAATTTCAGGGGTGTAAGACAAATAAGTAAATGACTGTCTTAAAACAAAATAAGATATTAGGACAAGATCATGCATAGAGTGAATAGAAGAAAGATTCCTAACCTAGATGATGTTGTTTGTGGAAAACGTTAGAGATGACCTTTCAGGAAGTCATATCTAAGCTGAATCTTAAAATAACAGCGGACTATACCAAGTGAAGAGAGAGGGTTGTGATAAGTGCACTGCTCAGTGTACTGCTTAAGAGAAACTTCTATGTAGAATATAGTTGACAGCTCCAGCTGACAACTACAGATCCCTGTGGATCTACTATTAAGTTCCTACCAAAGTCACATTTCCCTCTGGCTGTTCCCAGCTAATGATTAAGCACAGCAAGTTCTTTAGTACTTGTCCCTTTCTGCCAGATGTGGGATTCCGGGAATCAGCAAGATTTGCTTAAAGAGTCCATATTGGTCTGGCTGAGATATTCTTAGAACTTTGCCATAGTCTGAATTACTTCCTAGCCAATCCTTCTGTTTCCTCTCTCTTTTCACAAGTATAATATTTATACTGTGATCTGAAGGGTCTCCATACTACTCATTTTGTCCTAGTTTATCCTTTATAGGCATTCCCACAAAAAATATCTATCATATTTATTCTGTCTTGGTGTCAGCTTGCAGACAACCCAAAATGGCACAGCTAGTTCTGCGAATGTTAAGAGAAAGGGATTTTAAGAGTGGCTGATTTATAACCCAGTTGGTCATGTTCCAAGTGAATGTGGGACATGGATAATCTCTGCCACAAGGTGGTAGTCCAGTTGCTAAAGATTTCATCATTTGGTGACCTGTGAAATCATCCTGGTGAGAGGACATCTTGCCAATGTGATCATTCTAGCATTTGAAACATATGGGGGACAATGACGGCCAGAAAAGTGGATGCCTAACAGAAGGATAATGAAAACACTGAGGTAGATTAACAAACAGTTAAGGATTATGTTTGAAATCCAGTCTTTTCATAGCTATCATATTAATACGCAGCTGTCTTTCAGGTATCAAATATTCTTATCCAGATGTGAGTACAGAGTACATAATAAAATTCATTATGTTCAATAAATAAAAATTAACCTTGAGTACAAATAATTTGTATTGGAAAAGTAAAAGTTATAACATTTCATTGGCTCATGAGAAAAATTTTGTGGAATTTTGTCCTAATCTTTAAGAAATAATTTATTTTCCTTCTTAGTTATGGACTAATCTATATGTAGACAGGGTGTGTGTGTGTGCATGTGTGTACTATTTGGTTTTTTAACTTAGAATTAGTTCCCAGAACCTTAGGTAAACATTTGGTTACAAATCCATCATTCTGTATCACACATTATAAGAAAATTTTGCCAGTTCCAGAAACAAAATGAACTTAATTCACTCATGCTCAATATGCTCTTCTTCCTTAGAACTTTCATCAGATGCATTCAGAGCACACCAATATTCCTGTCTTAAGCCTAAAACCTCAGATGTTTCTCTACTTCTCTCTTAGCATCAGAGAGCATCCTTATCCTGTTGTGTGTGTGGGTTTGTTTTTTTTTTTTCTGTGAAGTCTTTTGGCTCTGCCTTAAACGTTGTAGTTCCTCAAGTGTCAAGATTACCCAGAATGTAGTGAAGATTCAATATAGTATGGCCTGTTCAACTGTAGTGAGCTTTCTGGTCAGAATTTATCTTGGGAAATTCCTCAACTTCTTTAATAGTTTGAGGAACCCCCATACTTTCTGATAATAGCCAGTCTAACAGGGGTAAGGTAATATCTCATTTTGGTTTTGATATGCGTTTCAGTGATGTTGAACACCCTTTCATGTACCTGTTAGCTATTTGTATGTCTTCTTTGGAAAAATGTCTATTTAGTTCTTCTGCCCATTTCTTAATTTTTCTTTGCTATTGTGTTGTATAAGTTATTTGCATATTCTTACCCAGCATATGACTTGGAAAAATTTTCTTCCATTCCATAGGTGGCCTTTTATCTTGTTGATTGTTTTAATTGTTGTAAGTGCTATGAAAGAGAAGTAGAAGTTGTGAAAATATGTCCAGTTGAATCAGGGATAGCACTGTTGAGGGATTGACACCAAAATGGAGACTTGAAGGAGTAGAACGTGCCACTGTAGATGGGAGTGTGGGGTTGGCACATTAATAAATGTTTGTAGATAACTTGAGAAGACCTTATTTTCCCTTTTCAAATAAGGACTATACCTTCTTCATATTTGTATTCTATCCAGTGTTTAGCCAATATTTAGTCATGATATTTTTCCTATAATTTCATATTTAAGTTAAATCTGTTAAAGTAATTATGAAGAAGTTTATTTTGAAAATACAAACAACACCTCATATCCCTGAAGTAGACAGAAATAAAGAAAGAAATCATACAGAATATCTGCTACGTAACAAATGTATGGTATGATAATGCTTTGAGGTAAACAGAGAGAAAAAGAGAGAAATAGAGGGAAGTCATACAAACTTTTCAACTTTCTCTGTAAAATGTTGAAGAGGTGTTATCTATCTGACTTGAAGAAAGAATGGTAAAAAGTGAGGCTTTATGTAAGATTAACAGTCTGTGACTGTACCATATTTGATGATCAAGTTAGCACTCATAAGACAAGAAAAATAGTTAATGTACCACACTAGAGAACTTACTGCCCAGTGAGTCAGGGTAATAGTATTTTAATTTATACTGCACCCTAACTCTATGAATTAGATAAGAAATTTATTTAATTTATAAAGTTTGTTAATTAGACTAGAATAAAATATTTCCAAGGCAATTTTAAAAAGTAGTTGGATGTTTGAGGAATCTAATACATTGTTTCTCAAACTTCAATGCACCAAAATTCTCCATTATGTTAATGGGACCACATCAGACCTAATGATGTTTTGGCATACCTGTTTGATAACATTTGGTGTAGAGAACTCTGGGTTGGATTTCAGTGAGCATCTAGGAAAATATTCCCAACAATGGAAATGTGAATAGTTACTAACAGACTATACTCTTTAGAATTAATTTAAAGGAATCATTTTAGTAGTCGAAATGAGTACGTAATGACTGCAAGTACTTTTTCCAAGTATTTTGTTGTAGTTAAAATATTATTTAATAATTTATGTAGCTACTCTGGCATCAGTGAGGTTGAGCATAACTCCCACTTAAGTGTGGGCTGTGCATAGTGACTTCATTCTAAAAGGTATGGTATGTAAAGGGGAAGAAATTAATTTTGCAGTGGAGAAACCTGACAGACACTACCTCTATCAACTGTGAACACAAGCAATGATAAGTTATGTTAATAGTATGTGTCTTTATATGAAGATATGATGTGATGAAACTGATACTTAACCCCTGTGATATTTCTTCCCTCCCCTCCCATCAAAAAAAAAAAATCAAAAGAAATAAACCATAATCCCAGTCTAATTGCAAAAAAATCAAAGAAATCCCAATTCAGGGACATTCTACTGACCGGGAGTCCCCAAAACTCTTGAGGTTATAAGACACCAATTCTGAGGTACTATCACTGCCTAAGGAGCCTAAGAAGACATATTGAATAAATATGATATCATGTATGGGACCCAGGTGCAGAACACTAGATAAAAACTAAGGAAACCTGAATACAGTATGGACTGTAGTTAATCATAATGTATCAACATCATTAATTATAACAAATGTATTATACTAATGTAAGATGTTAATAATAGGAAAAACAGTGCAGATATATAGGCATCCTCTGTTCTATCTTCATAATTTTTTTTGTAAATCTAGACCTAAATAAAGTTTACTTTTAAAAACATTATTTGCTAACTTAATTAAACATATTTCTCTGTAGCTATTGCATAAACAGAACCATAATCTTGCTAGGATATAAAATAAAATAAAGGTATTGTGAATAAATTCATGTTAATTTAAAATGAAACCTACTTATAAAACTATAGAATACAAAGAACTTTACATTCAGCAAATTTTCCCAATGAGTTAGAAAACATCATATTCCATAGATAGGAATTAGGAAAGGCTGTCTTTTTCAACTACATGTTTATGACCTAAGCAGACACATTCTAAGTACCAGCGTTTATATCATAAGGTAAAAATATTCATATAAAAATTTTAATTTTATTTATTACATTTTAAAACAAGATGTAAATTAGTGATAAAAACACATTTAGCCTTTGGCAAACAAGTTATCTTATAAAGTGTATTTCAGTTTATTATATCTTTTTTATAATTCATTATAGCTATAACATCAGGAAACCCTGTAGCAATATTTAGGCTTCAACTTTTCTAAGATTTCACTGGAAGATTAATTACTTGAGTTTGGGGGTTAAAAAATTAGATTAGAAAATAGAAATCATTAAAATATCCAGCTCTTACTTTTGGTCTATGAACTATTTGTAAAGGCAGAGATATCCACACTCCAATTAGAAACCCCCAAGATGAGAGGTAAACTCAGCTTGTACCCATATATTTCCTCTTAAATAAAGTATATTTTAGAGATGTTTAAATATTTCTTTGAAGGTAAAGTTTCTTGGACATATTTATTACTGTGAATAAATAATATTAAGTTGTCATATCCAGCTGCATCCAACTTCAGTTTTGTGCTGATGCTTCTTCTACTAAGTCCAGCTAATGACCCATGCCCTGTAGTATATAATCAATACAAGGACAGGAATAAAGACGCAGATGTAGAGAATGGACTTGAGGATGTGGGAAGGGGGAAGGGTAAGCTGGGACGAAATGAGAGAGTGGCATGGACATATATACGCTACCAAATGTAAAACAGATAGCTAGTGGGAAGCAGCCACATAGCACAGGGAGATCAGCTCTGTGCTTTGTGACCACCTAGAGGGGTGGGATAGGGAGGTTGGGAGGGAGACACAAGAGGGAGGGGATATGGGGATATATGTATATGTATAGCTGATTCACTTTGTTATAAAACAGAAACTCACCATTGTAAAGCAATTATACTCCAATAAAGACATTAAAAAATATACATAGTTCAATGTTAGTAAAAATGAGGTGGGAAAAAACCATCCATTCATTTGCCATTTCATTGAGTTCATCATTTTATTAAGTGACTGACTCTTAATATCTGCCTACACCTTATTCTGAAAGTTTTCTCAACTCTTAGAAAACTCTATGAGGCTATTTTCATATAAATTATAGTATATTTTGATCTATGTATATTCTTTATAACAATTAGTCCAGGCTATCAATATTATTTGTAACAAAATGACAAAAATATGCAATAGAAAATTATCTGTTCTAATAAAATAAACTATGGCCATTAAAATTTTAAGTATGAGTGATAGGTAGTACAATTTTCCATGCGTGACAAGTGATTATTGTTATTAATCTGTGATATAAATACCCTTCATGCTATGTGACCTTATTTTCAGCATAACAAAAATCTGCTTAGTATTTGTATCAGTAAAGACTGTCCCACTTGTGCTGTAATAGCATAAAACACTAAAGTTTCAGTGACTGAAAACAATCAAAGATTCATTTCTTACAATGCAAATTTCACCTTGGGTCAGCTGGGTGCTTTGCTCCACATCATCTTCATTCTCATCCTCAACTTTGAAGAATCTTCACTGTGGGATATTGTTGTTTACCATCTCAGCGAGAAAGAAACAAAGGGGTGTTCTGGCAGCTCCAGTTACATGACTTTACCCAGTGCAAGGGAGAATGTGTTCAGTTTCCCAAGATCATTCATAGCCTTGGTGATTCCCTAGAAGGATGCACAGAGCTTAGCATATAGTTGTATTCATGGCTAATATTCATTATAGTGAAAGGATACAAAGCAAAATCATCAAAGAGAAAAGATGCATGGGGTGAAGTCCAGAGGAAACCAAGCACAGCTTCCAAGAGTCCTTCCCCAGTGGAGTTACATAAGACACACTTAATTCCCCCAACAATGACTTGTGATAACACATGTGAAGTATTGTCTACCAGGGAAGTTTATTAGAGCCTCAGTGTTCAGAGCTTTTTTGGGGTTGGTCACACGAGTACCGTCTGCTTAGAAGATACCAAAATTCCAGACTCATAAAAGACAAGTAGGTGCTCAGCATAAATCATATTGTTTACTTAAAAGCCGAAACCTAGCAGACCATCCTTATCTGTTAATTGTTGATTAGGAACACCCTGAGATCCAAGTTGCCAGATGCCAGCCAAGGTCCAACCTTGCAAGCAAGCCATTGTAAGGATAGTAGTCTCGGGTCTGCTGTGTTAATTCTTTTCAGTACAGGCAGTAAGAGAGCTTAATCTCCACTGTACCCAGAATAATGAGAAAACTGAATTCAGATAAGCATTAAAATCTCTTCTTCACTGTTACTAATTGTAGCTCTAGGGAGAGTTCAAGTATAACCATATGAATTTATAGTATTTACATTTCTTTGAATAGGGTTTTAGCAAAATATAGTAGAAATTTTCAAGAAAAAATTAATATATTTGGCAGAAAAATCTTTTAAAAAACAAGATTTAGGTATATTAATCAAGGTGTAAATTCACAAAGGAAATTAACTTTAATATTTCATGCTGTACAAGTAAACAAAGGGGAAGAAGAAGATAGAAAAATATCTCGTGTTAAAAAATCTGTGTCAATATTCGTATTTACATATGCATATGCATAAACATGTATTTACTTATACATACATAGAATATTTTAGGAAGGATACATATAAGAGTGAAAACAAATATTGTGAAAGGAAGAAAGGACTGGGATATGCAATAATAGAGAAATTACTTGCCAATATATGCAGTTTGTTCTATTTGATTTTTTATCCTCATATATTACTTTTCAAATAAAATTGTTTTTTTAATCTCAATGGGAAGGATAAATGTGAAAATTCCTTCTCTATTTTTATAAAATCCTACAGAAAGCTTTTTAATACTAGCTGATACTGCTTCAATAATAGATGGATAAAGAGAACTTACCAGCAAACCCCCAAACAGACAATATTAAATACATAACTCAAGGGAAGATAATACATAATAAACGAATTCAAATTGTGGGGTGTGATGATGAGTTAACAGTTTACATGTTCTTAGAAAAGTTAGAAGAATATCTTTCTGTGTCAACCTGACACTTTATTTCCTAGACCCCCCCAAAAGGCTTCCTTGCCCTCAAATTTTAAATAATTTATCTGAAACATCATCAATAAGATGTACTAGCATTACCCCTCTTACAAAGATTTATTGGGCTGTGCCCTAGATCACTATTAAAGAAAGGCATGTACTTTTCTTCTCATCTCATTTTTCTTCCGTAAATTTTCTTCTTCCCTAAGCAGAATCATCTCTGCATGCATGTTGCCCTCTTAAGGACTTGTATTCCCAATCATTTCATTGAATTTATATGCACATGTGTAAATCTTAGAGGTGAAAATAACACAAGCTAAAGTTGGTGATCCATATTAAAATGTCATACTCCCACCCTATAAAATAAACAGAGGTTTTTGAAAATTATTCTGTTCAACACTGGCAGGCTTCAATGAAACAGAAGCACCCTAATACATAATTAGTGGGAATAGAATTAGTTAATATTTCTAGAGATTTAATTGGCAATCTAAATATAAAAATGTTCATCTCAAGATTAATAATAAGAAAATAAGAAATAAAGAATAAATTAATTAAAATATTGGTTTTCAAATACTTATGAGGGCCTATTTTGTAAACAATTGAAATAACAAAAAGAATGGGTAAATTAAGGTATATATTATATGGCAACTTTAATAGTGTTTTCTAGACTCCTTAATGCCATAGAAAACGATCAAATATAATGTTAATATTGAAAAGCAAATACAAATTTTTATATAAAATCTGATCCCATTTAATTGCAAAAGATAGTATACTGATGTTTGTGTAATAAGAAATACTGGAATAGTTATGTGGATAGTGATTTCTTTAGGCATTAGAATCAGGTTTTTTTATATGTACATTTCTATACTTTTAAAACTATTTACAATAATGACATTATTTTCAGAAGTTAATAAAGTAATTAAAGATGAAAGGAAAATTATTGTAGCACAAAAGGATAGCTTTTACAATTGTAAGGAATTTAGTAATAAACTTAATTAGGATTATGACATTTAGAGAAAATATTTAAGAAAATTTGTGCTTCAATGAGTTATAATTTCTATACACCACAGTGTATGGAAATGCAACTTTTATTTATATAAAGTCCTTCCTCTAGTTTTTCTCATGTTCATTTAGACTTAGATTAGTGATTTTCACAATATAAATTAAAATAGCATAATTTTATATTTACGGTATGATACTAAAATACCGTCAAATAATTAAGGAACTAAAAACAAATTAAAATAGTTTTAGCAAAAAGTTTGCATGTTTTAAGTATTCTGCATACTAAACTCTTCCCACGCAAATTAGGGCTGTTGAATTATACCAGCACACCTTCTTTCTTACAAAGACAGGAAATATTTAGACACTCCTCAGTACAACATTGGATTCTACTTCTAAGGTCATCTCTAGATCTCAGCACTCATTAGTCAGTGATGGATAAAAAGTGACTACAGTAAGGTAAATTTAATTCAAAATAACACTTTTACCTTATTCTAGAATGTAGGTAAATTTAATTCAAAATAACACTTTTACCTTATTCTAGAATGTCTTAACATATTTAGAAATCTCCATCTTCTCTTCCTCCTGTCCCAACCACCTGATTGTGTTCTGTGTTTTAAAACACAGATTAATGTGGAGTGGGAGAGAGAAAGAGAATCTGTGTCACTTCTCAATGGTTAAGAGAGGGCAAGCATCAGCTACAGCAATTTAGAGGAGTAAAAGCATGTTTCATTGTGTTGCATAGCAGAGATATTCAGTTTGATGGAAAGCTTAGGAACCACAGTGTTTAAGCTCTTCCATTAAGAAGAGAAAATGATGACACTGAACTCTGAACCTGGACCTGACATCTTCATCACTGATTTACAGTAACGTCTGTGGAGGGGGAGGTCACTGTGCTGGATAAGCTACTAATGTGGCTTAGGGAGAAGGTCATTTGTGTACACTGTAACTTCCCATCATTTTAGGAGTGTAGAGAATTTGGAAAACAGAACTTGACATTTTCAGAGAATTATTACAGTGCTAAAGAGTTCAAAGTGTTTATTCTTGATACCTGGAAACTAAAGTGCTTCTTTCTCTGAAGTTTTCAAACAAGATTGCTATATAAAGTTTAATCAGCATTCCATCAAAATTACTCATGTGGAGGCTGAGGCTAGATAGCTGAATTTTAAAAGATTCCCATTCTTGGGTCTTTTGTAACAAAGGCAAATGAAAGTAGTTGGTTAGAAACAGACAGAACTTAAGTGTATTCTTTGAAAACTTTTCTCTTCAGCGTTGCAAACATAAATACCGTTCATTGTTCCATTTGGATACCTTCATTATATTAGTGATAGACTGCTAACTTCTCAGGGGACTCTGTCTAGAGTTCTGTGAACACGCACACACACACACACACCACGTTGCGTTAAAGTTAAACCTAAATTTTCTTTCCAGAGTATGTGTAGTCATTTGCAGCAGCTTTTCTGGCTACAGATGTCAGCATAAAAATCAAAAGATAATGAAGAGATAATAAATGAAAAAGAAATACAGAAATGATGCAAAGAGCTGTACTTTTCCTCCTTTTGGTGTTTGTCCTGATGTGTCTCCTAAAACCATGGGGTTATTAATAAGACTTTGTTTCTTGCTATCCTTTAAAATATTTCTTTCCTCTGGTAAATTGTATGGTCTCTTGTTGACTGGGATATGCAATAATAGAGAAATTACTTGCCAATATATGCAATATAGTCCACAATATCTTCTTACTATTAGATATATTATGTTTTGTTCATATAACATTACATCTTCTAGGTTATATTCTGGGCTGTCCTATATCAATAAAGATTGAATAAACATCATTGTTTCTTCAGTTTGTCATTGGGCACACTTGCAAATGTGTTTGTAAGAAAAATTTCTAGAAGTTGAAAGGCTGACTCAAAGGATGTAGATATTTAAAATGTTTATAGATATTGTCAAGTTTCATTCCAAGTTGTACTCATTTCTTTTTAATACTGTGTAATATGCCATAGTCTGTATCTGTTCACCTCCTGAAAGACATCTTGATTGCTTCCAAGTTTTGGCAAGTATGAATAAAGCTGCTGTAAACATATGTGCCCAAATTTGGGGGTTGACTTAAGTTTGCAACTCCTCTGTAAATAATAAGGACTGGGATTGCTGGATTGTATGTTAAGAGTTTTGTCTGAAATGGCCAAACTGTCTTCCAAAGTGTCTGTACCATTTTGCACTCCCCTCAGCAATGAATGATAGTTCCCATTATTCCATATCCTTGCCTTTGGTGTTGTCAGAGTTCCAGATTTTGGTCATTCTAATAGATGTGCATTGATATCTCATTGTTGCTTAAATTTGTATTTCTGTGATGCCATATGATATGGAGCATCTTTTCATAGGCTTTTTTGGGTTTCTATTTCCAAGGAAGAAGAAGTGAACAGATTGTTGGATAAATAAACAACAGAGTCAGCATACTTAATCTAGGGAGACTTGATATATTTAAATTATTGTGTCTTTCTATCCAAAATCAACATATAGCATTCTATTTGTTTATTCTTCTTATATAGCTAAGTAGAATTTTTTGTTTGTTTGTTTTCTTCACATAAAAGTTGCACACTTCTTGGTACAGTTTTTCCTCTAGAGATTTATCTTTTTACGTTGTTATATTGAAAGAGCTCTTTTCAGTTTTCTAAGCTATTAAAAAACAAGTTTAAAAAAAATCTGTTTCTGTCTCTCGATAGATGGATTGATATATGTGTGTATGTGTACATGTATATATGACATTTGTACACACATTCAAACATGCATATATATACATGTGTGTGTGTCTGTGGAAAAAATATATATAATGAATATTATATAGATTTTAGTGTAATCAACCAAAAAGTTAAGAAAACTTTTGTTGCCTGTATCATTCTTTTCTGTTGACTAAACATGCTTCTAGTGTCAACTCTGGCACTTTCAAACAAAACATTTGATACAGAAAACCTGGTTTTAGAGGTAAGCTTGTCTGGCTTTGAATTCTAGCTTTACAAGTGCATGGCCTTGGGCAGGTTACTGAACCTTCTCTGTGACTCAGTTTCCTCATAAATAAGATGGTATGATTATAATAACTATCTACTGAGAGAGTTGTTAGGAAAGGGGATAGTTGTGAAGATTAATCCTCACAAAACTAATACACATTGTGTCAAATGATTTTTATTTTCCTTATTAGTAATAAGAATAATCCTTTGTCTTACTTTCGAAAATCTCTGTCTTTTTCAGTTTTGGGGACTTATGAAAAAGATGAAAGGTATAATTAGAGTGATTGAGTAAATGTTAAGATAATATATTCCCGATGATTATAACTGAATACAATAATTGCTAAAAGGGAATATTAGCCAAGTACTGTTGAAGGCCAGATAAAGGATCAGTTCACTTTTTGGAGTGTCAGGGAACACTAGATAAAATCTGTGTTCGAGCTACCAATTAAAAAAAGGTAAATTTAAACAAAATAGGTCAAGTTGGAACTTTTCTCATTTTTTTCTTTTCTTCAGCTTAAAGTAAAAGTGCAGCCTTCTGAAAAATCTGCAAAGGTAATTGAGGAGATACAATCCAAGTCCTTCACTTGCTAATGGATATGAAACACTTAAAGTTGCCTCATCTTCTCTATTTAAAATATACAATGGATGTGCTTGAGATTTAAATGATGGAATTTGAATTTTCAAATACTTTACATATAGTATGTCAGAATTTTCTATTCTGTTTACAAAGAGCTTATAATGGGAGCTTTCACTAACTGAGAGAAGAAAATAAAACTGCTTCATCAAGGTCTCTAGGTCAAGCATTAGTACAAGCTGAGAGGTATTCAGGTTGAAGTTGTGTTGAAAAGACCACATTTCATGCTACCAATGGCTGAGTGAAAAACAAAACAAACTGACTCCACATCACAATTTCCTTCTACTTGGGGTAATTCTCATACCTTTCTTCAGAAAGTCAGCCTGTCCAGACACATTGAAACTGCTGCTGAGCTTGGGCCAAAAATTTATGGGATGTCTTAAAATGTTTTATTTGTTGGTTTAATAATCTCGAGGGTATATTCCAAGAACAGGAACCCCCTAGAGAAGTGTCAGTCAGGCTATGAGAGACTGTTTCCACTCTGTGGAAAATATTATTTCAAAAGGCCTTTATAAAAAGGGAAATAGAAACAAGGTAAAAAGGCAACATAAGAGGGGAAAAAAGGATATTAGAAAACTTTCTTTTAAAATATCAGTTGAAAGAGGAAAAAGGTAGTATCTCTACTCTGCTTTTCATATCTATAAAACATTGCTATCTTTCATGTCTATGATACATGTCGATAAAATAAAACAAAATGAAAATCTTGGACGTTTTAGAATCCTGAAAGTTTTAAAACTCAAATGAAAACCTGTCTAGCCTCTGAAGGAAATTTTTATTAAATGGCTATAAAGTGGATATCACAGAAGTTTCAGAAATTCTCATGGTATTTCTTTTTACTAATTTTATCAAACTTTCCCAGAAATATTTAATGTCAACAAAAGTACTCACCGGCATACTCCACCATTGAATAGGGCACCACATAATATACAAAAAAACGAAAACTATGGACACCATGAAAAAAATAATAGAAGATTATCAAGCAAACAGAGAGGATGAGCAGAGTTAGTTTTCAAATTCTACCTCTATCCATCAAAAAGTTTTAGGGTGGACTCAACACAAGCCTGAGGGTTCTATTAATGTCACTAAACATGGTAATATCTACATATAAAGATATTTCTGCAGTTTAATTTTTCTATTAAATTTCAATTGCATAAAGTGTATTTTTAAATAAAAAGAACAATAATTTTAAAATAACAAAAACAGCAATTAGATGGAAACAGATATTTTCAGACCTTAATGATGGTAAATGCTGGGTCATGATAACTCATATTCATCATGGGTTTTGGGTCTTGGGAATCAGTATTTTTGTCTTTGTATCTTATATATTTATTAAATATAAAACATTTTAATGTGTACATAAAATAAATTGATTTGAGAAATTCTTAGCAATGAAACAATCTTCATAATTATTATTATGGTAAAAATATTTTCTAAGAATTGTGGTTTGCTATTATAATTTTCTCATGCCTTCAGCCACATATATACAGATGTCTTTTTGCATCTCTCTAGTGTTCTATCATGTAGAGGGTCATAGCACAAGCCTATTACTTTAACCTCATATTTACTTAAAAATACCATGAAGCATAGTGATTATTATTTTCTAAGCATACCAGAATATACTATTCCACAATTATTATTAACATACTTGACCATATGCAAAGAGAATAAAACTTTCTTTTCTTCCTCATTAGTTCTTATCTATGGCATGGCAGTGGGAAAAGTTTTAGTCAAATGCACAAAGTTTAATCCCTTAAAATATTTCAAGCCATACATTTTTGTATAATTATTTAAACAATAATTTTGTTTGTTTTTTATTCCCCCAGTTTGTTTAGAAAAAATACAAAGGAAGCAGGGTCTTTTATACCCTTGTGATGTTGGAGATGAGGGGGGACTCTTTCGTGGAACCGATGGATTCTCTCTTCTATATGTGACTTTTCTTTTGAATGTCAGAAGCTCTGATTAATTCTTCCTTTCTCTTTGCTTTCATGCACCAATGAACTTTATCCCTTCAAAGCAAATAGGTTTTGGCTAACTATGCAGTGTATCAGTATATGTAAAGGCATATTTTTTTTTCAAATTTTACATGTATATTCCTTTATACTTTTTAATTGAGATTTCATCTCATTATTTAACCTGAGTCTGCTATCAGTATACAAAAATAACAGTAACACAAAGGAACTGATCTAGAGGTAAATAAATGTTATCCAAGCATCCATTATGTGATAGTGGTGCTTTCATATCAAGAGCTAAATTAAAAATACACCAAAAGAGGGGGCTTCCCTGGTGGCGCAGTGGTTGAGAGTCTGCCTGCCGATGCAGGGGACACGGGTTTGTGCCCAGGTCCGGGAAGATCCCACATGCCGCGGAGCCACTAGGCCCGTGAGGCATGGCCGCTGAGGCTGCACGTCCGGAGCCTGTGCTCTGCAATGGGAGAGGCCACAACAGTGAGAGGCCCGCATACCACAAAAAAAAAAAAAAAAAAAAATAGGCAAATTTACACAGTCTTATGACTACAATGATAAAGAATACTGGTAATTTAATAGGGGCCTCTCAATAAATTACATATTGATAGTGGTGAGAAAAAGAACAGCATTATAAAAGAAATAAACTGCATTCATTATAGATTTATAATATCTAAGACTGTATTGCCTCAAATTTATCTTTATTCCCTTGGGAATATTAATCTTAAATTATGCAAATTTCAAAATATGTGATGAATGGTCTAGTATTTATTCATTTCAAAAAATGTTAATGTTGAACACTAATATGCTATGCTTAAAGATACAGGTTTTTAAAAGAAAATGCTATATCTGTAGATATGAATCTTAGTCAAGAACTTTAAATCAAGACATACTGAATATATTTTAGAATAAAAATTCTGATAATCAGAAAATTTTTAATTGAAAATATATTTTCTGTTTTCTCAAGCATTGAAAATTTCAATTTAAAAGTTAAGACTAGGAAAGAGATAATATCAAATTAAGTAAAGATAATGTTGCTTATGTTATACTTCCAGCTTGGAAAAAGAATACTGACATTCCACCTCTAATTTGTGGATATCACAAGGGTATAGAGACAAGAGCAGTTGTCATTTATATTTATCTTAAAATTTTTGAGACATAGAGGACTCTTCAGAACCAAGATACAGGCAGAACTACTCTTCTTGTATAAGCAGTAATTGGAGGCAGAACACCTTTGCAGTACTGTTTATAGAGACATAAAGACTTCTACCGTACTGTTGACAAATTGCTGCTTCAAGGGGAAGTTAAGGTAAGGAGCAGAGACTTAAGTTTTTCAACCAAAGAAATAATGTTGATATGAGAAATTTACCAGTTTCAAGAATCATATAGGTGAAGAACAGGATGCAAATATAATGATAAGGAACTGTTAAAAAACAGAAAATACTACGAATAGAGACTATATTTTAAGCCAACATTAAGGGTTGGTTTATTTGAGGAAGTTTTCTTTTTCCTACCAGTATCCTCTTTATAAAGAATATTATATTTATATATTAGAACTCTGTCTTTTCAAATTTTCAACTTTATTTTTTTATATAGGATGCCTAAATTTACTACATAGTAATGTATACACACACAAACACATCTGTGCATATAGTTACCCACAAGAATAACAACTATACAGTGTATATATGTGTGTGTATGTATACACACACATGCATACATATATATAACATATATACACAGAGATGAATTAAGGTACATATATGCATATTTGTGTCTATGTACTTGTATTCATATATACATACATAATGTTTTTATTCCAGAATATATATATATTTTTTCAGGCATTCTGAACAAACCCTTTAATCACCTTCATAAAGTCCTGATTTAGAAACTTCTAATTGTTTATTTTTAAATAGAATGAGTATAACATGGTTTCCTTTACAGGCTACTATTTTGACCAAGTTTGTTCTATCCAGGTGGGTTAGACATTGACATATCATAGTCATTCATTTCCATGGATGTAAGTATTTGTCTCATTGCAGTATAAACAACTTTTAAAAAGCCATCTTTTTCAAGTTATCTGCAAGTTTTCCAACAGTAATATTAAGGAATTTTTAGAATCTTATGATAGATTTTAATTATCTCTTATTTTGATTGTGACATAAGTAACTGGCTGGGAAAGGAGAGTGTATGGAGTGAGAATGGGCTCTAAACTAAATAGGAAGGACCTAGCAGCATGATGTCTGGCAGTGATAGGTGATCATCTACAAGAATACCACACATTTATTTTTGATGAAAGTTTGAAGTAATCTATATTACAAACATTGTAATAACAACATGTTTGTAATTACAAACATGTATAATAATACAAAGTCCTTGGATATAGACCAGGGGTGGAGGAGTAGAGATTCAGAATCATCATCATCTCTCAAACACTATGCAAATTAGGCAAGCACTGTGGCATCCTTGGGGTTTAGTATTGCATAAGTAAAATAAAACAGTTGATGTTTAACAGTTGATCTCTGTACATCTGGATATTGTACTCAATTTGTCCTTAAAATTTCAAACTACATTGTTTTAAGAAGTCTGACAGTTTGGCTTTTATCATTTTTGTGTATAAATTTACTTTCTAAACTTTTTAAAATTAGTAGTTTTCTAGTTGATGATTTTGACAAATTGCTTATCATAACATATTCAGCTTTTTTTCTCTAAAAATTAGTAGGAAACATATGGAAGTGAAATTATATGTAATATTACAAATAATCTATAAATTATATACTCCATATTATATATATAAATATATATGCCTGATCAATGCACAGAAACCTCTTACATTCCTATACACTAATGATGAAAAATCTGAAAGAGAAATTAAGGAAACATTCCCATTTACCATTGCAACAAAAAGAATAAAATACCTAGGAATAAACCTACCTAAGGAGACAAAAGACCTGTGTGCAGAAAACTATAAGACACTGATGAAAGAAATTAAAGATGATACAAACAGATGGAGAGATATACCATATTCTTGGATTGGAAGAATCAACATTGTGAAAATGACTATACTACCCAAAAGCAATCTACAGATTCAATGCAATCCCTATCAAACTACCAATGACATTTTTCACAGAACTAGAACAAAAAATTTCACAATTTATATGGAAACACAAAAGACCCCGAATAGCCAAAGCAATTGAGAAAGAAAAACGGAGCTGGAGGAATCAAGCTGTCTGCCTTCAGACTATACTACAAAGCTACAGTAATCAAGGCAGTATGGTACTGGCACAAAAACAGAAATATAGATCAGTGGAACAGGATGGAAAGCCCAGAAATAAACCCACACATATATGGTCACCTTATCTTTGATAAAGGAGGCAAGCATATACAATGGAGAAAAGATAACCTCTTCAAAAAATGGTGCTGGGAAAACTGGACAGCTACATGTAAAAGAATGAAGTTAGGACACTCCCTAACACTGTACACAAAAATAAACTCAAAATAGATTTAAGACCTAAATGTAAGATCAGACACTATAAAACTCTCAGAGGAAAACATAGAACACTCTGTGACATAACTGACAGCAAGATCCTTTTTGACCCACCTCCTAGAGAAATGGAAATAAAAACAAAAATAAACAAATGGGACCTAATGAAACTTCAAAGCTTTTGCACAGCAAAGGAAACCATAAACAAGATGAAAAGACAACTCTCAGAATGGGAGAAAATATTTGCAAATGAAGCAGCTGACAAAGGATTAATCTCCAAAATTTACAAGCAGCTCGTGCAGCTCAATATCACAAAAACAAACAACCCAATCCAAAAATGGGCAAAAGACCTAAATAGACATTTCTGCAAAGAAGAAATACAGATTGCCAACAAACACATGAAAAAAATGCTCAACATCATTAATCATTAGAGAATTGCAAATCAAAACTACAATGAAGTATCACCTCACACTAGTCAGAATGGCAATCATCAAAAAGTCTACAAACAATAAATGCTGGAGAGGGTGTGGAGAAAAGGGAACCCTCCTACACTGTTGGTGGGAATGTAAAATGATACAACCACTATGGAGAATGGTATGGAGGTTCCTTAAAAAACTAAAAATAGAACTACCATATGACCCAGCAATCCCACTACTGGGCATATACCCTGAGAAAACCAAAATTCAAAAAGAGTCATGTACCCCTATGTTCATTGCAGCTCTGTTTACAATAGCCAGGACATGGAAGCAACCTAAGTGTCCATCAACAGATGAATGGATAAACAAGATGTGGCACATATATACAATGGAATATTACTCAGCCATAAAAAGAAACAAAATTGAGTTATTTGTAGTGAGGTGGATGGACATAGAGTCTGTCATGCAAAGTGAAGAAAGAAAGAGAAAAAAAAATACCATATGCTAACATATATATGGAATCTAAAAAAAAAAAAAAAAGGGTTCTGAGGAACCTAGAGACAGGACAGGAATAAAGACGCAGACGTAGAGAATGGACTTTAAGACATGGAGAGGGGGAAGGGTAAGCTGGGACGAAGTGAGAGAGTGGCATTGACATATATTCACTACCAAATGTAAAACCGATAGCTAGTGGGAAGCAGCCACATAGCACAGGGAGATCAGCTTGGTGCTTTGTGACCACCAAGAGGTGTAGGATAGGGAGGGTGGGAGGGAAACGCAAGAGGGAGGGGATATGGGGAGATATGTATACATATAGCTGATTCACTTTGTTATACAGCCGAAACTAACACAACGTTGTAAAGCGATTATACTCTAATAAAGATGTTAAAAAAAAAACTGAAAACACCTCAAAAAGATTAAATAATGCAAAAAAAAAAAAAAGAAAAAAATATATGCCTGAAAATTCTGACACAAAGTGGATTCTCTATAAATATTAGCACTTACCTCTCTGTACCATTTTGAATCTTGGGTAAAATCATCTTATCTTTCTTTTTCCCTGGAATAATTGTTTAAAACGTAGCCTCAATGATAGTAATTACATAAACCAGTATGATTTTTAAAGTTATAGCTCAAAAATAATATCATAGAGATATAAACATAAAAAATTAAAATGTGCCACAATTATGAAGCTAACCATAATACATGTAATTTCTCCACCCTACATCATAAAATTCTTCAGTCTTACATATTTCATCTAAATGCATGCTATTCTGAGAGACTTTGAATGTATGAAGAATAATTAGAATTCTGAAACTTGTTTAGGATTCCACATTTTGTGATTTGACTATGTACATTCATCATCATCACCAACATTATCACCATCACCAACATCATCACCATCAGAGTAAATATGTGTGTATGCACATATAGTATTCATTTCATATAGTGTATGTCTGCATGTCTATATGTAAATTGTATGCAGGAAACCTTTTTGTCTATTTTACATATATTTCTTAAGCCCACATAACAAGCCTATATGGTAGACAATATTGGTATTTTCCTTTTAAAGACAAGAACACTGTGGTCCCAAAGAGTTAAGTATTTGTTCAAGGTTATGTGGCTATCTAATGGCAGCTATTCATTTTGAGTCTTCACAAAAATTATGGAAACCACAATCTGAAAAGTAATATCATTATTATTATCATAAAATTGAAAGCAATGTCACTTACTCTCTGTGTTGCCACTGTTCAATTACAAGCCAGTACCAATTTCAGTTTTCTAATCTGTAAAATGAGAAAATCATATTATATCATTACGAATACACCTTTTATCTATTATAAGTCAATAATTTTAGTTCTTGATGATTATTTTAAATTCCAGTCAGTAAAACCTACTTATAACAACTTTGTCTAATTCTCTTTCCCCTTCTCTGTGGCTTTAAGGGGCAGAAAAAATTTTTTTACATATATGCATTTAGTATCCTAAATCATACATTCATACACTCATGCATTCATTCACCTATTTATTTAGACTTTAGATACTCACCCTGGTTCAGTGTCTTTGCTATTCACTGGGGTATGACTGACATGGCATTATCTACTTGGGATCACAATATATATACACAGGAGGCAAACAATAATGAAATAATTCTACCAGTAATTTCATAATTATGAATTAAATTAAGTACTATGAGGACACAGTACAGAATGCCAAGAAACCATATAAAAGCAGGGGGAGATCGGACACTGTTTTGTTTAGGGAAGAATAGTAAATCCCTATTTCTTTGAACATCTAAGTTCCATTATTTAAAATGCCCTTTATCCACCTGATGAATACTTTATTCATTCTTTAGTCCCAAATCACATATCACTTCCTCTGCAAAGTGTCCCCTGACTCTCCAAGTAGCAATAATCGCTCACTCTCTGTGCAATCTCTGTATGCTTTTCCTGCTTTGTATTCATCATACTTCACTGTCATTTGTTTATTTATCTAGCCGAACATGGCTGGATGACATGTTCTGTCAGTGCAGAGACTATGCCCTTTTCCTCTCTGAGCCTTCAGCATGTGTCACAATGAATAGCACACAGAAAATTTCCAGTTCAGGTCAAATTATTTATTGTATCCTGCAAACCATATGTTTAATAAAAGAAGCATATGTGGGTGGTTGATGAGAAAAGGGCATTAAATACTGGATAAAAGTTGTGAGTCAGAACAGGATCAAAGGTTGTTCAGGAACTTGCCACAGATGATTCCAAAGGATACTACTGCATCAGATGTATTAATTTTACAGTCAGAACCACAAGACTTTTTACTGGGGAGTGTGAATAGTTTTGGAGGCAAGAGCAACTATTTAGGTTAAGATTTAGAAAGTAACTTGTATTTTGTTGTGTACTATTTGCTAATTGGCAATATTCACCTGTTGAAGGAACTTCAAAATATACTGTGTTGAACATTGTAAAAATAGCATAACACTTCTTATTATTACTTGAACAACTCAGTGACTCCTAAGAAAACAATTGTATACATGTACTTTATGTGCATATAAATATATTAAAATGTTAAGTTTCTCTAGGCTCATATCTTAGATGAATTTTTCATGTCTTTAATGTTACCTTAAAATTTAAAATATGACAGTCTAGGTAACCACTGATTGTAATATGTAAATAGGAGTTTTAATTCAATCACTGTTATATATGCAGAGCTGAGAAGAATAATGATGAAGCAACTTAGCATAATTACTCAATTGCATCAACAATCATATTGAAAAGCAAGTTAATTCAATTTGAAGTTATTGGCCTGTAGGTTAAAGTGAAAGTGGGGGGATGGGGAGTAGGTTTGCCTTCTCTAAGTTAAGATGGTACATGTACAAATGTTATGTCACAAAGGAGCATATAATTTATTTAGTTTTTATAAAAAGTCACCTCCTCTTCAGACTTCCCTGGTGGTGTAGTGGTTAAGAATCTGCCTGCCAATGCAGGGGACACAGGTTCGATCCATGGTCCGGGAAGATCCCACATGCCACCGTGCAACTAAGCCCGTGCACCACAACTACTGAGCCTGCACTCTAGAGCCCGTGAGCCACAACTATTGAAGCCCGCACGCCTAGAGCCCATGCTCCACAACAAAGAGTAGCCCCCACTCGCTGCAACTAGAGAAAGCCCACACACAGCAACAAAGACCCAACACAGCCAAAATTAAATAAATAAATAAACAAATTTTATTTATTTTTTTAAAAGTTACCCCTTCTTTCTCACTGTAAAGAATATGTATCATGTCTTTGGCTCTATTTTGAGAGTCTTCCATGTAAAACTAGAACTGATGTAAGAAAACTGTATTTTTAAAACATTGCAAAGACTACCAAGCCCATTTAGAACACAGCTAAGATGATGTAATTAGGAAGTAGATTGCTTTGAAATAAAGTTATCCATTCTGGGTTTAGTTGTATCAACATCTTCACTGAAATGTGTATTGCTTTAGAATACTGTTCAAGAAACAGTGATAAGTAAAATGCAGTCAGGATAAAACTTAAATTTGAATCCTTTATTTTAGTGTCTTCGTAGAAAGAGCTAAGATTCATTTAGCTTATTTAAAAATGAGCTAAATCTCTCACTTTATGAAAAACTCTCGAATCTTAACTATGCTAAAATAGCCATGTCATTCCTGTGCCGAATAGTCATGAGTGAAACTGTTTGTAAAAAGGGATAAAACCTAAACCATTAGTTTTCATGAAAAACAAATTATTGGCTAGAAATTAAATTAGTTTAATGCAGATAATATAATTTTGTTCAGCCATATTTGGTAGAAAAAGAATGTTGGATACAAGATGAAGTAAAATTCATCTGCCTCCTGTAGGCACTTTGTAAAGTCCCTGAGGGAGACAGATGTACCAGCACAGGACTAAACAAATGCACTAACTATTACAAGCTGAGCTTTGGCCTCAAACGCCACTGTAGTTGCTTGAAATAGTGACTATCCATGAAACACAGAGACTAATTTGTATCTTTAATCTCTGGATGAAACTGGAATCAGGTAGACTAGAATCAGCTTCCTTGACTCATTTCTTTAGGTCTTCACCCCAATTTGCCCCTCAAGATCTTAACGGGTTTGTAGACAAAGGGATGAAGAAAGAAGGTTCCCCAAGGGTAAAAGAAAAATGTTATCCCCTGGGCCTACAACAGAAGATTTAGTAGTTCTAAAATGTGTCAAAAATAAAACCTATTTATTAAGGATTACCCAATGAATATACACCATATTCATTCCTCTGCATTATATATAATCTTTGGATTAAGGTAGGCTACTCTGGAATCAGATATCAAGTCACTCCTCCCCATTTAGTTATTACCAAGTTGTTCTTTGAATACTTCACTCTCTTGTTTGATGGACATAATAAAAATCTATGTTTATTCTAAGCATATGGTTTAAAATATTGCTCAGAATAGATTCCCTATGGGGGCAGAGTCTAATAATACTTGTCTCTTTACATAGTTTATATGTGCTTTTGTAAAACACACTTTATGTTACGTTTAGGTTGATGTTCCTTTCTGAATTAACTTTTGTATATGGTGAGAGGAAAAGATCTACATTTTCGTGTATGTTTCTCAGGTAGGACCAGAGCAACCTTTATTCTAGGGCTAACTTTGTCCCACTGTTGAGTATCTTCTGAGTACACTACCCCATCCCCTATGAATTAAGAGACTATTTTCACTATGGCTCTTTCACTGTAGAAACAAACTATTGAGAACCCTTTGAAAACTCCATTGACTGTTCCTTATGCCCTCATTCCCCCAAAAGCCTTGTGTGGTTTCTTCATACATGTTGCTGTTTTTTGCTCAGTTGCGGATGTAAGGCTGACCTTGCAAAGAGCTCCAGAACTATCTCTCATGGAATTCTCTCCTCTCTGGTGCTCTGTTCTGCACATTCTAGCTGCCTTGACCTCCCTGGAATCCCAACTCTGTCCCCTCCACTTAGGGAAACCACTCAGCTCTACCTTGGTTCCACCTTCTTGCTCTGTGCCATAGAGATTTTCTACAGGCAGTGTGCTGGGGATATTACTGGGCTCAGCTAATTTGTCCTTCCTCTCAGAAATCACTATCCTGAACTGAGTTTTGTCCAATGTCTGAAAATTCTTGTTTCATATATTTTATACATTTTTAGTTGCTTAAGGAGGGAGTGTAAATCTAGTACATGTTATTGAATCTCAGCCAAAAACTTGAGTTCTGCCCTGTCTTTATCTCCCTTTTTTTCCTCTTTACATTTTATTTGGATAATTTTCATTGATTTATCTTAATTTATCTCCTCCTCCACCCCCTCCTCCTGCTCCCCCCTCCCCCTGCAGTGACCAATATTGTGATAAAACTTTCAAAGGAAATTCTCATCTCTAATTTGTCTTTTTACTTGTGACATTTCCTTTATACTCTTCTTTTTTAGGTTTAAATGTCTACTAAATTCACCATTTTTTCAGGCATGTTCTCTACCTCTTTCACTAGACCTTCTAAGATGTTATTTATAGTTATTTTAATCTCTGAGTGATCATTTCCAATATCTTTATCATTGCAGGCTTTTTAAACATTTGATTTCATTAAAATTGCATAAGTATGTAAGATCAAAATATTTTAAGGACAATTCGAATATGTGCATTCAAATGTTGATTAATGGTGATATTTGTGCCAGGTTGTTTATCTTTGATCATGTAACCACAATGTAGAAATTCTAATAATATCACTCAGAAATTTGATGTTTATGATGTTATTAAATAACTCATATAATATCCTAAGCAAAAAATTTGGGATAATCAGAGAATTTTCTCAAGAAGTAACTGGATATATTTTATCCTTCATTGAAACTGCTTTAAAACTGCTCTAAAATGAATAGTAGATGATTGAAATGTAAGCCCACCTATTTCACCAAAGATTTTAAGCCTTTAGTGATAAAGTTATTGCATAAATGTCACCATACGTTCTGATTCCTTTTACCTAACATTTACCCAAAATAAAGTTCTGGAGAAAAATTTCAAGTGAAAAGATTATTATTAACTGCATTTTGCTGTATATTATTTGAGCATAAACAAACAGGTTGTCTTCTGAAATGAGATATGACTTCAGTCTTTACTGAAGAAATGAATATTTTATTGTTATAAATGCAATATTTTAAATATAAGAATTACTACATATAACTATTTATATAAAACCAGAATGAGGAAAGAATTAGAACAATTAAAACAGTAAGTGGGATAATGTGTCATAAGAGGAGGCCAATAAATTCTGTCTAAAATTAAAGCATGTATTATAATTTAAAAATTCACTTCTACCATTGTTTTATATTTTTCTCAAAATTATAGGGATCGTTCAAACATTAAGATTTATTGCAAAGAAGAAACATTTATCCTAAATTCAGCTGGTCTTTCCATTTCACAGTTTTTTTCTCCATAAATTGTAGATAAAATTAGTATTTTTTTATAAATGTGTATAGCCAATTGTTCCTTCCTCTTTTAAGGAAAACAAAAACAGGGATAGGGAAATATTAGCTATAGAATTTGCAAGTTGTTAATAAGCTCTCCACTATGTAAATTTTGCTGAGACAAGAAGGCTGAGAGTTCAGGAGAGGATCTTTTAGTTGAAAATTCTGGAGGGCTATACCAGAGGAGCTGGGAAACTTGAGGTAGACAGAACCTTACCAAAGTTTCAATCCACCATCTACTCAGCTAGAAGTCTGGTTTGATTAAAGTTACCAGCCATCATTCTATCTGAGCAAATTCTAGCAGAGCAAAGAGCGAAGCCTCCCTAAAGGAAAGTAAATCAGCTAGTGCCACTTTAACTTTTTTATAGACAAAGTTTGGCATTCAGTTTAAAAAAGTCACTAGACATGCTGAAATACAGGACCATATGCCATGGCTTTGGGAGTTGGAGGAGTCTTGAGTTGTGGCTTTTGCTGATTTCTGTGGTTTAAACACTAGTACCATGAGTGATTTCACACTATCAGTGTAAAGTTATTGAATGCAGAGTTAGGAAGAGATGTTCATTATCTGCTCTCTCAAGTGGATATGAGCCAGTTCTGGAACATCACTGAATATGACACAATATGAAGAGAGAGTCAAACCACAGAAACAGATGACAGGATATCCAGACATTGGAGACTCCTGTCAAGAAATTTAAAATAGGAGTGAGGTTAACTGTTCAAGAAAATAAAATGGAAATGCACAAAATAGAAAAGATCAAAAATTTACTAGAATCTAAAAAAAATGATCAAATGGATATTCTACATATTCTGGATATGAAAAATAGAATGAATGAAATTAGACTTAATATTTGATTTTAATAAAAGAAATTCATGATAAAATTAGAAAATGTTAAATCATGTTCGTAGGAAATATTCAAATTAAAGCACACAGAGGCAAAAAAGAAAAGTACAGAAAAAATATAAATATTAAGGTCTAACCTATGTCTAATTGAAGCCCCATAAAATATGATGTCCTATAATAATGAGGCAGTAGGAATATTTTAAAAAGCTAGTAGCTTTTTAAAAAAAGATTAAAATATTAACCTATAGATTCAAGGAGACTGTGATCTCTAGCAAGGTAAATAAATATAAAGAATAGCACACAATAGCACCTTACAGTAAACTGTGAAGAAAAACATAGAAACTAAGCAATTTTAAAAGGAGAAAGAGGAAGGGAAAGAAAAAATATCATCTTCAAAAGAATAACAAAACTACAAATGATTTCTCAACAGAAACAATGGAAGTCAGTAATTGAATATTATTTGCCAATATGTATTTTAAGGATATTTTTGCTTCTATCTTCATTCATCCTCATGTTCTTATGTGCCATCTAAATCTTGTTGAAAAGTATTTCAGCTGAGATCTCACTCTGGAGTATCATGGTGCATGTCCCCACAAGCAATTCAATCTCATACCTCGGGTCCTGAACTCAGTTCATTCTCCCTATTTTCAACTACTAGATGAGTTGCTTATGCTTTGGTTTCCCTCATTATATGTGCTAATCATACCCTGCCCTTTTTTGTCATAGCACTTTTACCTATGTGTGGGACTACAAGATATATAATTCCCTCTCTCACTGGAATAGAAGATCATAAACTCAAGATTGATTACTGTTGTGGGTTACATTATATCCCTATATCTTAGCACAGTGCCTGTTGCACTATTGGTTGTCAATAAATATTTAAGGAATAAATTAATTAATACTTCTTTGCTTCTACATCTATTCTTACAATAAGCTCCTGTTACCTAAATTAATCTGGATCTGTGACTTTCTTGCAATGGGAAAAGCCTAAGGACATATTAGGTACCTGTAATTTTCCTCAAGTATCATTCACTATCACCCCCAAGCCTCTGTCCCTACTACTTCCTCTCCTTGAAATGTGCTGCATATGTTTATGCATTTGGCCAGACTTTTTCATTATCTAAACATAGTTCAGGATGTACCTTTTCCTTGAGGCATGCTTCAATTCTGCAAGCCTAGGATAAGTGGCTCTCTTTTCAATATCATAAACAGGTTCATGATGACTAATATCAGCCTATTTCTCCTCTATTATAAACCATTGTCTATGAGATTGTAAATATGTTAAGCTAGAAACCATTTCAATTGTGTGTAGGGTATATAATTTGTAGCCAATGAATATTTGTTGAGTAGAGAAGGTAAATGACCAATTGTGGCTTTGATTCAGGGAATCTCATTCAACTGTTCTTTTCACTGAAAAACAAATGCCAAGTGTTTCAGAGATCAAATGTCTCCATAAATATTATCCTTTAAAATTCATGCCACCACTTCAATCATTAATTTAATAGATGAATTAATTCATTTAGTCAACATCACATAAATGAACAACTGAAGTTGAACATCAAGTTCTAGAACCTAAAAAATACTGGTATTGGCCCTGAGGAAAATTAAGTTGGAGAAAAGAACACCTGCTAATTATGTAAGAGCTGTTGACCTGTAAACAGATATAATATGGGGTAGAAACAGACGTTTGCATCAACCAGAGTCTTAATCATGAGGGGAATCTTCAACTCCACTGGGAAGGAGAGTTAAACAGAGGCTTTTGGGAGAAGCAATGGTAAATCTAACAGTCAAGAACTGGTTTTTTTCAAAATAAGGAGGAAAAGGAAATTATATGCATAGGGATTATATACCTAAAGTTATAGAGAAAGAGATTTTAAAAACCCACCACAATTATAGAAAATTATAATTCTCTCAATATTGTTTGAGTGTAATGGGGAAGAAACTACTGAGTGAATATGCAGCTAAGGTAAGCAGAGGCTACATCTCTTGATGTTATGTGTTATGTCATGCTAAAAGTTTTTACTTTTCTGTGCAGGTAATCAGAAATCTTTGCTAGGTTTTAAGTAAGATAATGATATGAAAATTAATGCAGAAAGAGTACTCTGTGAGAAATGTCTACACATTGGAGAGCAGAGACTAGCCTAGAAAGACCAATTTAGAAGCAATTCTAAGAATGATGGAGGAATGAACTGAAAAAAAGTACAGTGAGTTTGGAAAAAATGATTTGGATTTGAAGGAAAATACAGGTAGTAGAATTAAGCAAGACAGTTGCCTGTTACATACAGGCAGCAGAAACACGTAAGTGTGGATAACAAGAGATTTCTAATTTAGCCAACATTGTAACAGTGCCATTAATAGCAGTAGAGATAAGGAGAGGCAGTGGAATGTGCAAATCTTATTTTTATGTAAAGAAATCACCCGTTAGTATTAAAGAGTGAACAACTATCATGATTTCATAATATTGCTTAATATCGTATGTTGTAGTTGGTTAGGCTCCTGTGATTTTTTTTAAACCTCAAGGAGAAAATAAAAATGAAAATGATTCATTGTTAGACTCTTAACAATGCTAGTGTTGTTCGTCATGTGATGCAAGTAGAAACATATAGCTCATCTTTGACCTCCTATCCTCATGGAATGAGGAAGTGGTTGTAGGTATCCGTTCCTGTCTTTCCATTTTGAATCATCTTATATGAAATTCACTAAAGAGATATTTCACAAGAATATACTGGTGTTTACCATAAAATAGCCCCAGAAAAAGAGGGTAGAATGGTACCTTCACAGTAACTTAACCAGAGTTTGTTTTCCCTAAGGGGTAATGAAATGGCTATTTGCATCTAAAGATGAGATCCTTTGTCTCCCTTTCCCCCTTCCTTCCCTCCTTCCTTCCTTCCTTCCCTCCTTCCTTTCTTCTCCCCTCTCCCCTCTTCTCTCTCTTTCTCTTCCTTTCTCCAGAATTTACATGCAATTGTCTTATTGTGCTTTCATGTAAAAGTTAATAATTAAATTGATAAATGCGAATGAAATTAGAAAGCCAACCAAGTTAATATTGTTAGTGAACGTTGAAAAGTAATAATAACAAAGACTATGAAAGAATTTAATATCATCAGCCCTTATTCTTGAAGCACTGATGCAAATTTTTCCATGCATGTAAGTTGCTAAGCAACAGCCTGAAAATGTTTTTGTTGACCATAAATGCAATTCTGTGTGGTCCCAAAAAGCATAGGCGTATCCCCAATCTTCTTTGAGCTATCATATCATATTATCAAGCCATGCTTTTAAAATGACAATATTCTGTATATATGAAAATGCTATGTATGCTATGCAAACAATTTCATATATACTTCAAAATCTCTTTCCAGCCAATAACTATTGTGGCAGCACAATTAAAAGTAAAAATATGAAATGTCTAATTAAATTGTATGGAGTCAGTAAAAACATTACTTTTAATATATGTTGAAAACAATCAGAAATGTGTATTTAAACAACTCAATCGCATGATAAGGGTAATGTAGGAATTATATTATTCCTTAATTTGTTTACAAATTATTATATTATAAAATTATTATAAAAGTATAGTATTAATATGTGATTAGCTGAGGAGGGGGAGACTAGAACCATAAAAAGAAAGATTCACACATTTTTCCAGGAGAAATTGAGAAGGAAGTGAAGGTTGTTTATTACATGATAAGTTGTAAGATAACCAGATCAAAAGTTGAGAATTACATACTACAGCAGCAGGATCTGGGGAGATTATATTTAAAAATTCACAGTTATGCAGATGAACTGTACATCATGCTCTTTGTACTTTCTCAGGGATAAGAAAAGTGACCCACATGTTTTCTTTCCTACAGTGTCTGGTAAGTAGGACTCCAGTCTATGGGGAAATAAGAAATAAATAAATTTGTTCTTATTTCACCCACTCTTTGTGAAGTTCAAGTCATGAAATTTGGCTTAGGGATTTAGGCTTATATATTAACCAATGGTAAATATTTCTTCTAATTCTGAATTTTGAATATGTCATTATTAGGACATGTTTCTTGAAGGAATGGATCCCAAAGTTATGCTGAATCACAGTTTCAAGTTTACTTAAGTATTTCAGTAAATAGCATTTCCAAGATTTCTCTAATGCCTATTAACATGTTTCATGAATGGAATAAAAATAGATGACTGCAGCTAACACTGTTTTATGGTAAATAGGAAAGTTATTAAGAGAATAAATCCTAAGAGTTCTCATCACAAGGAAAAACATTTTTCCCTTTTTTTCTTTTTGTTTTATCTGTATGAGAAGATGGACGTTTGTTGAAACTATTATGGTAATCATTTCACAATACATGTAAATCTACCATCATGCTATACACCTTAAGCTTATACAGTGATGTGTGTCAATTATTTCTCAATGAAACTTGGAGAAAGAAAAAGAAAAATAATACAGATGGTTTATCATTTGTTCAAGGAAGTCATACCAGGTAAAAAATAAAAGTTACATAAACACACACAAAGAAAGCAAAAGCCACATTAAATCATTTTTTAAAAGTCTGTGTTTAAACGACGTGAACTGAAGTGAAATATCTAGTATATACATTACAAGAGATAATAGTAATAGAAAGTGTGTTATAAAATATAACCTTCCAGCTTTATTTTGCATTAATTTTTTTCTTTCCAGTTTTAATGAGATATAATTGACATACAACATTGTATAAGTTTAAGATGTACACCATAATCATTTGACTTACATTCATCAAGAACCGATTACCACAGTAAGTTTAGTGAATATCCATCATCTCATGTAGATACAAAATAAAAGAAAAATACTTTCCTTGTAATGAGAACCCTTAGGATTTACTCTCTTGACAACTTTCAAGTATAACATACAGGAGTGTTCAGTATATTGATCACGTTGTACCTTACATCCCTAGTACTTATTTACCTTACAGCTGGAAGTTTGTACCTTTTGACCACTTTCATCTAATTCCCCTTCCCCCAACCCCCCACCTCTGGAAACCACAAGTCTGATCTTTTTTTCTACAAGATTCTTTGTCTTTTGAATTATAATGAACTACAATACTGTGTTAGTTTGTACACAACATAGTGATCCGGTATTTCTCTATATTATAAAACGATCACCACTATAAGTCTAGTTACCATCTGTCACCATACAAAGATATTACTTTATTATAGACTATATTCCCCATGCTGCACATTTCATCCCTGTGACTCATTTATTTTGTAACTGGAAGGTTATACCTCTTAATGTCCCTCACCTGTTTCACTCATTGCCCCCGCCCCTTCCCCACTGACAACCACCTGTTTGTTCTCTGTATATGTGACTCTGTTTCTGTTTTGTTATGTTTGCTCAGTTGTTTTGTTTTTTAGATTCCATGTATAAGTGAAATCATGTAGTATTTGGCTTTCTCTCAAGGAGCTGGAGCTCTAGGGCGTGACTGCCTGGATGTAAATTTGCAATTTCCAGTCTTTGTTAACTTTATCTACCTCTCTGTACCTTCTTTTCCTCATCTGTAAAGTAGATATAATAAAATTATGTATAAGATTATTGTGATAAATACAGGACTTAATAAACTATGCAAAAGGACACAGAACCATAACAATTGTATAATAAATGTTAGCTATTATTTTTATTATTATCCGCAATAGTAGTCATTGTTATTTACGTTTATTTATTTGGGTTCCAAACTTTAAAACAGTAAAAGAAGTTAGTTTTAAGTAACACTAAGAATTAGTTTTTGCATTGAGCAGATTCTACAGAAGAGTTGAATGTTAATTATTTGATAAATGTATCAAAAGTATTTCTGTGTAACTTTTATTTGTAAATTAAGATTATATACTTTTATGTCTAATTTTAATGCCATATTAATTGTAATCATATGTGGAAACATACTTTCTAACAGCTAATTGCCATTTTAAGTGAAGAAAGAGCTAGAGATTTTATAATAAAATAGTGACTTAAATTCCATAAAAATTATGTGTTTAAAATGCTGTATATATTTAACATGAAGAAAAAGATTAATCATTTAGAGCTGAAAACACAAATTTCCAAGAAAACAATGTTTATAATGCTAATTATATGTATATTACTAGATAAAAGCTTATAGAGCTTTCGCTGATAGGTCAAATTCATTACAAGTAGTAAAAGTATGCCCAAACTCGAGCATAAATGCATGTGATTATGTTTAAAACATCCAAAGATGTTAAATAGATTAAATATATTAACATGCAATACTGTAGAAAAGCACAGAGGGGCATGCCTAAATGCAAGCTATTCCATTTGCTTAGATAAATAGAATTCTTAATGCAGTAGAACCACATATGATTGCAAGAGTAAATTTCACATTTCTAGCTAGCTATTAAAAAGTTTGCATGAAATGAAGTTCCTTTCCTGATTCATATCAATTGGTAAGGTAGGCAATTCAGTTTGCTACAGGAAATATATCTTTACGAAGTATAACAAAATCCAATTTACCAGCAAAATCCATTTAAATTAAAATCAAAGACTAATCTTCATATAATCCTTTACTTGTATCATAATGATGAAAGATGAACAGATACCTATAGTGAACACTTACTTATCCTGATTATTTTCATTTTTATTTGATAGAAATTATCTTCTACAGGGATGAAAAAGTATATGGAAAGGTCACATTATTTCTTGGAACCAGTAAATTATTTAAGCTATACTAGAGAAATAATATTTGCATTTCTTTAGAGTCATAGTGAATGTAACTGCATAATGATGCTTTTAAAAACCTAGTCTGAAATATATAAAATCGTTCCAATTCCAACAAAATTCTAAACAACTGTTGAAAGTTGCTAAAAGTGATGCAACCTTCCTGATGGTTGTATAAAATTTCATATGCAATGGAAATTGACAAAATCTAAAATTTATACTGACATGCAAATGGACAAAAATAGTTAAGAAAATGCTGAAGAAGAACAAAGATGGGATTACACTATTGGATATCAAATTTTATTATAAAGTTATTGCATTTGATGGTTTTGAATAGGGAAATAATCTGAACTCATGTATGACTGTACAAATATCACTCTGACTCCATGTTAAAAAATAAACTGAATGAGGACTGGGGCATATTATAGGAGACCAGTTAAGAGGTTTTAGGATAATCAAAGAAGAAGATGGTGACTTCTAGCATGGTAATATTAGTGCAGTTGATTAAAAAATGATGATATTCTGATTATATTTTGAAGCAACAAGCAATAAAATTTACAGATATAATGAATATGCAATGTAATAAAAGTGAAAAATAAGAGATGTTGCCAAGTATTTTAGCCTGAGCAACAGGAAGCACAGAACAGAGAGCATGTGGTATTGGGGAAGTGGATCAGAGTTGTTTCGTAGTGGAGATAGTGATGTTCCAAGGAGAGGTTTAGCGAGGATATATAAATTGGGGTGCCAACACTGTATAAATAATAACTACTATCATAAGTAGTTTTTTGAAATGCATGATTAATTCTGATTTTTTATTCAATGCAGATATCTGAGATCAGTTTGGACTCCTAGATTTTCACTTTATATTTTGGGTTATAATCCCAAACTACTTAATTTTATTGTTTAAATGCTTCCAGTTTTGGCCATTGGTAGTTCTTTCAGTTGGCTCTTGTGCCCCTTTAATATAGCCCCACCTTGGTGTTCTTTTCTTTCCTTTTCTGGTCTTTTTCTTTGTATGCACTTCCTTACTTTCTGGCACTACAATATGCTCTAGACTCATATTGTGCATTTTCTTACTTAGTACTAGAATCAGCAATTTTCCCAAAGATCCCTGGTTTCTTTTGTTGGAAAATTCTATTAGGAACAAAGATCTGGGTTTTAGGTGTGCTCATGGCTACAGGGGTGTCATTACTGCTAAATCAACTCAGCTGAAAAGGGAAGGAAATATATGAATGGATACTAACTTGTTTAAACACGCATACATACACATTATCATTTGTATCTACCTCATGCTAGACATGAGTTTATACTAATGTTGCCAATTCTAATCTGCTACCACATGAAAAAATGTAGCCTTCCACTCTTGCTTATCTGTAATCTCCCCCTCCAACAGTGAAAAACCTGGCTCCCATCATCATCATTTACATACATAATTGTTTAACTCTAACATGTATATCAGTTCAGAATCATTACCCCAGACCCCTGCATGAAACAAGTTTGCTGACCAGAGTATAGTGCCTATGTGCAGTTTTTATTGTTGTTAAAAAAACAAAACAAAACTACTTTTTTCAGAGTCACTCAGATAAGTGAGGTAGTTTCATATATTTGCAGTATAGTTATACTGTTTTTTTCACATTCTTCATTCCATCCTGGGATACCTCAAATCACTAATTTATATATATATTTATTATATATAACCCTGAATACATTGAGATCTGCTTTTTGTAATGTAAGGTTCTATAGGTTTGAAAAATGCATAGTTTCATGTATCTACCATTACAATACTTTACAGAACAGTTTAAACACCCTGAAAATCCCCTTTACATCACCTACTCACCATCCTCCCCTTCTCTACCCACAACCCTGGGGACCAATGATCTTTTTACCATGTCTATAATTTTGTCTTTTCCAGGATGTCATATAGTTGAAGTCATACAGTATTTAGTCTTCACATTTTCTTTGTTCATGTCGCAATATGCATTTAATATTCATGCATGTCATTTTGTGACTTGACAGCTCATTTCTTTTTATTTCTGAATATTATTCCTTTGTATGGATGTACTACAGTTTACCCAGTCACCTATTGAAGGCCGTGTTGGCTGCTTCCAGTTTTTGGCAATTATGAATAAAGTTGCTACCAACATTCATGTCCAGGGTTTTGTGTGAACATGAAGTTTTCCAAAATAGTTGGGTAAGTGCCTAGGAGTGTGATTGCTAGATCATATGACAAAACTATGTTTACTTCTGTAAGAACTTACCAACCTGTCTTCCAAAGTGTCTGTAATTTTTACACTCACCAGCAATGAATAAGTTCCTGGTGTTATGCATCCTTGCTAGCAGTTGGCACTATCAGGTTTTTTTAAGTCTTTTTAATAGGTATGTAGTGGTATTTCATTGTTATTTTGATTTGAAATCCCCTAATGAAAAATGATGTTGACTAGTATTCCATAGGTTTATTTGACATTTGTATTTTTTTGGTGAGGTATCTGTGTTAATATTTTTCCCATTATTAAAATATTTTTTATTGTTGAGATTTAAGAGTTTCTTGTACATCTTGGACACAAGTCCTTTATCAAATATATACTCTGAAAAATTTTCTCCCAGTCTGTGGATTGTAATTTTCATTCTCTTAACAGTGTCTCTCACAGAGATGAAGTAAAATTTTGAGAGTCCAAAAATCTTTGATTTTGTCCCATCTCTGTCTCTTTCCAGCAGTATTTCTGCTGATATAATATTCCCAGGAACCTTGTTGGTCTTCCATGTAATTCAGAGGGGCCACACCATTAGGAAGGAGTTCTCAACAGATCCTTCTTGGGTAAACCCATCTTTAATCCTGCCTTCTGCTGAGATGGTTTATTAGATCCAAGCATCACATACCTAATCTTTCAGTGAAAGATTTTCCAGCTATACCCTTGGCCCTCTCTCCAGAGCATGATTTTTCCAAGGGTAAATTTCCTAGTTTTAGCTAGGAAATTTAAATTTTCTCATTTCCTTTGCAATCTGGATAAACTGAGAATTTCCCAAGTCATCAGATGTTTGTTTATTTTTGTTTAGCAATTCCTTCCTCAGTTTATCTTGTTCTCATGTTTTACTGTAAGCAGCAAGGAGAAACAAGGCTGATACTTCAACATTTTGCTTTGAAATCTCCTCAGCTAATTTTATCTATTACAAATTCTGCTTTCCACTCAACAGTAGAATGAATTCAACCAAGTTCAATGCTGCTTTATAACAGGAATTGCCATTCCTCCTGTCTATAACATGTGCTTCATTTCTTTCTGTACTCTCACCAGTTACCTTCAATATCCATATTTTTACCAACCATCTCTTCAGAACAACCTAGACTTTTTCCATCATGTGCATCTAAATTCTCTCAGCCTCTACTCATTATCCAATTCCAAAGCCATTTACAAATTTATAAGTATTTGTTAATGGTAGCACTTCACTTTCCAGTACCAGAACGTGTATTAGTTTCCTAGGGTAGTCATAATAAATTACTATACACTTGGTGGCTTAAAACAACAGAAATTTATCTTCTCACAATTTTGGAGGCCATAAGTCCAAAATCAAGGTCAATAGGGGTGATTTCTTCTGGAGACTCTCAGGGACAATCTGTTCCATGCCTCTCTTCTTGATTCTGGTGGCTGCAAGCATGTCTTGATTTTCCTTCATTTGTAGATGTGTCATTTTAGTCTCTTGTCACCTTTAACTTATAAGGACACAAGTCATTGGATATAGGCCCCACACTTAATCCAAAATCATCTCATCTCAACATCCTTAACTTAATGACATAGTTAAGATCTTATTTTCAGATGAGACCACAATCACATGTACCAGCATGTGATTAACAGGTAAACATTTAGATATACCCCTTTGGGGAAACTGTTAATATACTACAGTAACCAGTATAATTTCCCTTCTTGACTGAAGAACTTTTTTATGCATTTCTTGCAGGGTATGTCTGTTGGCAATGAGTTCCCTCACTTTTTGTTTGTTGGAAATAATATTTATTTCTCCTTTTCTTTTGAAGGATAACTTGCCTGGATAAGAAATTTTAGGATAGTGAGGTTTGTTTTTGTTTTGTTTTTAATTTTAGCACTTTAAATACTTCATTCCACACTCTTTGTTTACACAATTTCTGCCAAGAACTTCCCTCAAATTCCTATCTTTGTTTCACTATCAGTAAGGTGGGTTTTTTTCCTCTGATTTCTTTCAAGATTATCTCTTTGTCTTTGGTTTTCTGCAGTTTTTATATGATATACTTTGGTGTAGACTTTTTTGTTATTTATCCTGAATGGTGGTCTCTGAGGTTCTTGAATCTGTGGTTTGGTGTCTGTCATTAATTTTGGAAAGTTCTCAGCCATTATTACTTATGGTATTTCTTCCACTTGGTTCTCTCTGTCTTCTTCTTCTTGTATTCCAATTATGCATATGTTATAACTTTTGACATTGTCTTTCAAATGTCTTTCAAATCTTAGCCTTTATATTGTTACTATTATTATCTTTGCATTTTGGTTCGGGAAGATTCTATTGACCCTCCTTTAAGTTCACTGATATTTTTTAATATATTTCCAGTCATTTTATGACCCCATTAAAGACATTCTTCATTTCTGTTACAGTGTTTTTAATCTCCAGTATTTCTTTTTGATTCTTGAAGTTTCCATCTCTCTGCTTACATTACCTATCTGTTCTTTTATATTGTCTGTTTTTCCCATTAAAGCTCAGCATATTAATCATAGTTGTTTTAAATCTATGGTCTGATAATTTCCACATCCCTGACATATCTGGGATTTATTCTGATGCTTTCTTTGTATCTTCAGACTGTTTCTTCTTGCCTGTTATCATGACTTGAACTTTCATTGAAAATGAAACATGATGTATAAGGTAACACAGGCCTAGTAATATAGACCTTACTGTTAATCTGCATAGGAGTTGTGCTGGATTTAACGTTGTTGTAGTTGTAGATGACAGAAGATTCAAATTCCTGTAGTGTCCTAATATTTGTTTTTCCTGTTGTCTTTGGAGTTCCTTAATTCCTCATCAGGTAGAGTATGCATCTTGCTGCTCTATCAGCTGTAATTCTCTGTGGCTATACTGAAGTCCTATTGGTGTAGTTGTTAAGTGTGGGGGAGGGAAAGCATTGCACAACTGTAAGATTAAATATTCATCTTTTAGTGGGCTTATGTCCCTGGGCTTTGACTTTCACAAGTGTGTCTTAGAAATTTTTATCCCTTAGGTGATCTGGAGTGGGAGAAATGCCCTTTTGTTTGGTAGTTTAAGGTTCTGGTGGTCTGTCCTCTGTGAAACAGGCCTTTGATATGGAGAACACTCTGAGTATATTTCACTTTTTTTTTTTTTTTATCCTCCACCCCTGCCAACATCATGAGAGGATCTTTCTTGACTCTTTACCTTGAGAGCTTAGGTGGGAACCTGGAGGTAAAAACCACAAAAGTTGCCTCTTATCACAAAGCTGTAGCTTCCAGGAATTTCTCACTCTTAAGCTAGTTTATACTCACCCTCCGATATTTCATAAAAATTACCATTTAAACGTACCTAACAGTTTATGGCTCCAGTGGGTTGTGCTACAGGCAAGCAGATCTCAGTTGTGAGTTTCTGTATTTGTCTGCCTATCCAGACTTTAGTGTGGGGATTTGCCCTGAAACTTTAGTCTCAGATGAGCTGTGTAAAGTCACTGATTTTTAGTTTGTTCACCTTTTCCTTGTAAGGATGGGAGTGACAACTTGAAAACCCTTTACGTGTTAGAGTTTAAACCAGAATTTCCTCTTTTACTTTTAAAAGCCAAACCTCTTCATATGGTTGTCTCCAGATATTATGTCAAGTTTTTACTTCGTGTTTGCTTTCTTTTAACATTTTTTATGAAAAAAACATATACAAATATCACAGTACCATGATTCCATGAAATTATCATTTAGCTTCAACAATTATGAAACATACAAGAGGAACTTACGTGATATATTTTTATATAAGATAGAAGATAGAACGTAAATTACAAATACTAAGATTGTGTCAAATACTTGAGAATCTAACTTGAAGAGGCTACCACTGACCAAAGATAGGGCAATATGAATGAATATCACAAAGGATAATTACTACAATTGATTAAAACACTTCACTCTCATTTAAATCCATGAGGTCGTAAAAATTAAATAGATACAAAATAATGATAGTGAATAAACTCATTTTTTAAACTAGTAAAAAAAAGAAAAAGTTTGAACCATTCATGTGTATTTCTTAATAGTTATTACCAAATCTGAAATAAGAAAAATTTTCATTTTTAAAAAATATTTCACTTTGACATATGAAGAAGAAATGACAAGAGTAAAATAGTAGTGGCTACTAACGTTAGGAAAAAAACAATGGCATCCAGGCATTCTGTCCTTCTTGATGGAAGATTGTAAATTCCCCTATGAAGTAGTCTTGCCAAAAACATATAACCTGAAACTAATGCTCTGTAGATGCTATTATAAGTATAGGAAATACGAAGCACAGAGGAATGTGTTGCTGTACACTGTGAGAATATAATTGGCAAATCCCAGACTGTAGAAAACAGTACAGGCCAAATAATCCAGTTGCTTCAACCACAATGTTAACAACAAAAATGCAATGAATGAAATCTTAACATACTTAACAAAATATAATGAACAATGAGAGAATGCTAAAAGATTGTTTTTTGAGCTCTGATTTTATAAGACAAAAATTAGAATATATTTGATGGCTTATGTTTTATCTTTGTTATTATTATTTATTTATCTTTCCAAGTAGTTTTGAGGCCCTATCAATATGCCTATTCAAGTCTTTGTTGTACAATTTTAATTCTCTAAAACTAGTCAGAAGTATCAGAAAATAATACCAAAGTCATATCCAAAATTGTGAGAGGAGTATGCCACATAATACAATTTGAAAAATTATAACAAGAGAGTATTTAGAAAATTATAGTCTAATGTAACTTATACAATAGTGATAGTATTTGCTATAAAAGAACAAAACCTTGAAACATAAAAGCATAATTAGATTACAGCTTGTGTCATTTTCAATTCCATACCTGCATTATGTTTAGATAATCTCCAAACCATAAAAGTAAATGCCCTTACATCTTTGGTATAGTCAATATGAATATAGAAAGCATTTAATACAGCTATAGAAAATTTTAATAAAATATATGATGAGGAAGAAGATGATCATTATTATTTGCTTTCTGAGGTAATTTCAAGGACATGAAATTTAAAATACAAAAACAACTTGAAAAACTTAAACTTCCCATGATAACCTATTATACCAAAAAATATTTCTCTTCATTTCAAGTTGTGGTATCAGGTAAGGAAATCAAAGAACTAAGATATATTAATTTCCTCAATTTTATACTATAAACTTTATATACTTCCATCATTAAATTTTTATGTTAAAAAAATTTTAATATTGGAAGCACTAAGAGGAGGCAAATTACTTTTATGGGAAAGGTAGATTCTCTGAGCTTTTCTTCCCATCCATGGCCTAAAGCTAATTTTCTGAAATAACCCAAGGGAGAGAAACACATTTTTCAAAGTGTTGAGTTCTGGGGGAAAACATTTTGATTATCATGTTTGATTATATTAACATGAAAAAAGTGTCTTTGTCTATTTTAGTTTTAGTCCAAAAAGTTCATCTTTCTCTAGTTATGCCCCCAATACAAAATTTCATTTATGGTTTATAACTGTCAATCAGCTATTGTCACAATACTATTGCATAAAATCCACTCCAAAACAAAGATTCATATATCAATAAGCCTCTGTTCCTATATTCATGGTTCTGAATGCAGCTGCATGTTAGCACATTTAAGCTGGGCTCAGGTCGATAGGGCTTGGCTTTTTCCCTACAAGTTTAGCTAAGGTAGACTTTGCATGTATAAATACTAACTGAAGGAAAACCAGTAGAGCAAGAAAGAAAGCCTATTCGTGTAAGCATATTTTAACCCCTTACTCTGTTATGCATATTATTATCCAGTTGGCCAAAGCAAGTTACATGGCATGGGACATAGATGCTGAGAGGGATTAAGAATATCAAAAATTAAATCTACCATTGTCTACTCTCTTAGTCATAATTTATGATCCTTCCACACACAAAATTCGCTCACCTGCTCCTCAAGATTTACTAATTGTTGCTCAGGATCTCACAGTCTACATCAGGTCTGGAATCAGTTATTTTTATATGGAGACCTATTAACTAAAAAGATGTTATTCTCCACCTGCATATCCTACATATGATTGTGGAATAGTGACAGAGAAGCTGCAATAAACACTCTCATATGAAAAAAGGAGAAATGGGAGATAGACTAGAGCCACTGATCTCTAGGAATTCTGAAATCCTGCTGGACAAACATTATCATGTACTCCGAATCTTGGGGTAGAAAATTTTCTTGACGAAACCCCAGCTCCACTTCCTGGAAGAGACTCTTCTCTATGAATCTTTCCATTTGCCTGTTTGGCATTTTCTATTATTCTCTGCCTATAGTTAAGTGGAGGACCAGAGCTTTTGGTTTGTTTTGCTTGTTTTTAATATTGTGGACAAACAGGTGACATTCTCACAAATATAGATCTCTCAAAATTTTGGGATTTTTTTTAATAGATTCAATTCCAGTCAACTATAGGTGCCAAAGCCTCACCCACATATCTTTTAGAGGTATTACGCTTACCATGCTTTTGTGGGACTATATGCTTCACCTTATTAGGAGTCTGTTTACCCAGCTTTAAGCATCTAGTAAGTTCCACCCTACTTATATCAGAAGCCTTAACAAATGGTGGAGCTGCCAAGCCCTTGGTTTTGTTTACTTTTATCTACAGGAAGTATTTTAAGGATGCATAATTTTTGGACTTTGCCCCAAGGCTGTATTTTAAGTTTTGAATTATTATCGGCTGGAGAGACCAAAGATAAAAAGAAGTTTTATGATTTTATTTTCAAATCCATCATGGGTCAGTATTTCTAGCTTCTTCATAATCCTTCTTAATTCTATTTGTAAATTAGCCTATTCCTTTTTAAATCCCTTATAATAGTTTTCATAGCTCCTGCTCTCCAGCCCCAAAGCCCATGCCATATACCTTAGGTTTTTGTTATGGCTACTACTTCTAGGTTCCAATGTCTTGATCCATCAGCTACTGACTCAATAATGGTTAGTAACAATCCTCTCTAAACCTCAGTTACATAAAACAACAATAAGAATTTATTCCCACATTCACGGGTCTCTAATTCTGTTGTAAATCTGCTAATCAAGGCAAGGCTTGACAGAGTGGCTCTTCTTCAAACTGTAGGTCAAAATGGGCTGAGCTTTTGACTACGTTGGGCTCAGGTAGGCCCCACAGTATTCATTCTGAGTCTGAGGGTAAAATGGTTCTTAGCTACTTTAGAGAAGCTCTTCTCATGGCAGAGTCAGAAATGATAGGCCCAAGCTTATCTACTCAGACACACTTAAAGTTCCTCTGGCATCATATCTGATAACATCCTCTTAGTGAAAACAATTCCTATGATAAAATGTGTGGCTACAGGGAGGCATGCATAATTGGGAACCATAATGCAATTGGCCACTGTAATATAATTAAATTTATGGTAACTGTTTACTCTAATTGGCATGTCTGTATTAATTTAGTTCACAAATAATGGACTACCTTGGCAATAATAAAACTTAGTTAAAAAAATCTGTACTTAAGGCCTCAAATACACAAATTTGTTATCATTAAAGCATCAGAAATAATTTACTTACAAATTTACCAGTGGAAATATTATATTCTCACTTATGTAAACTCTTTAACTGTGAACACTAACTTAACTCAATTTGTTCCTAATACATATGCAAAAATAGAATCTCAACATCAATGCTACCTAAAGAGATGGATATAGCACAGATTTAAAATAGATTTACTAACTGATATAAACCTTAATTTGGAACTGGTTTTCCCCTTGGGCACTCTTTTGAGTAAGGTCAGTGAAGAAATAAATTCTCTTACTTTTCTTAACAGTCCTTTTCCTGTTCACATTTTTTTTTTAACATCTTTATTGGAGTATAATTGCTTTAAAATAGTGTGTTAGTTTCTGTAGTTTCTGCTTTATAACAAAGTTAATCAGATATACGTATACATATATCCCCATAGCTCCTCCCTCTTGCATCTCCCTCCCACCCTCCCTACCTCACCCCTCTAGGTGGACACAAAGCACCGAGCTGATCTTCCTGTGCTATGTGGATGTTTCCCGCTAGCTATCTGTTTTACATTTGGTAGGGTATATATGTCCCTGACACTCTCTCACTTTGTCCTAGCTTACCCCTCCCACTCCCCATGTCCGAAAGTCCATTCTCCGCCTCTGTGTCTTTATTCCTGTCCTGCCCCTAGGTTCTTCAGAAACTTTTTCTTTTCTTTTTTCTTTTTTAGATTCCATATATATGTGTTAGCATATGGTATTTGTCTTTGCTTTCTGACTCACTTCACTCTGTATGACAGTCTCTGGGTCCATCCACCTCACTACAAAAAACTCCATTTCGTTTCTTTTTATGGCTGAGTAATATTCCATTGTATATATGTGCCACATCTTCTTTGTCCATTCATCTGTCAGTGGACACTTAGGTTGCTTCCATGTCCTGGCTATGGTAAATAGAGCTGCAATGAATATTGTGGTACATGACTCTTTTTGAATTATGGTTTTCTTAGTGTATATACGCAGTAGTGGGATTGCTGGGTTGTATGGTAGTTCTATTTTTAATTTTTTAAGGAACCTTCATACTGTTCTCCATAATGGCTGTATCAATTTACATTCCCACCAACAGTGCAAGAGGGTTCCCTTTTCTCCACAACCTCTCCAGCATTTATTGTTTGTAGATATTTTGATGATGGCCATTCTGATGGGTGTGAGGTGATACCCCATTGTAGTTTTGATTTTCATTTCTCTAATGATTAGTGATGTTGAGTATCCTTTCATATGTTTATTGGCAATCTGTATATCTTCTTGGAGAAATGTCTGTTTGGGTCTTCTGCCCATTTTTGGATTGGGTTGTTTGTTTTTTTGATATTGAGCTGCATGGGCTGCTTGTAAATCTTGCAGATTAATCCTTTGTCAGTTGCTTCATTTGCAAATATTTTCTCCCATTCTAAGGGTTGTCTTTTCATATTATTTTTGGTTTCCTTTGCTTGCAAAAGCTTTTAAGTTTAATTAGGTGCCATTTGTTTATTTTTGTTTTTACTCTCATTACTCTAGGAGGTGATTCAACAAAGATCTTGCTGCAGTTTATGTCAAAGAGTGTTTACCTCTAAGAGTTTTATATTGTCTGGCTTTACATTTAGGTCTCTAATCCATTTTGAGTTTATTTTTGTGGATGGTGTTAGGAAGTGTTCTAATTTCATTCTTTTACATGTAGCAGTCCAGTTTTCCCAGCACCACATATTGAAAAGGGCATCTTTTCTCCATTGTATATTCTGGCCTCCTTTGTCATAGATTAGGTAACCATCAGTGCGTGAGTTTATCTCTGGGCTCTGTATCCTGTTCCATTGATCTATATTTCTAGTTTTGTGCCAGTACCATACTGCCTTGATTAATGTAGCCCTGTAGTATAATCTGAAGTCAGGGAGCCTGATTCCTCCAGCTCCATTTTTTTTTTTTTTTTTCCCTCACGATTGCTTTTTGCTATTTGAGGTCTTTTTTGTTTACATGCAAATTGTAAAATGTTTTATTCTAGTTCTGTGGAAAATGCTGTTGGTAATTTGATTTGGATTACATTGAACCTGTAGATTGCTTTGGGTAGTATAGTCATTTTTACAATATTGATTCTTCCAATCCAGGAACATGGTATATCTCTCCATCTGTTTGATTTCTTTCATCAGTATCTTATAGTTTTCTGTGTACAGGTCTTTTGCCTCCTTAGGTAGGTTTATTCCTAGGTATATTATTCTTTTTGTTGCAGTGGTAAATGGGATTGTTTCCTTAATTTCTCTTTCTGATCTTTCATTGTTAGTGCATAGGAATGCAAGAAATTTCTGTGTATCAATTTTGTATCCTTCAACTTTACTAAATTCATTGATTAGCTCTACTAGTTTTCTGGTGGCATCCTTAGGATTTTCTACATATAGTATCATGTCATCTGCAAACAGTGACAGTTTTACTTCTTGTTTGCCAATTTAGATTCCTTTTATTTCTTTTTATTCTCTGATTGCCATGGCTAGGAGTTCCAAAGCTATTTTGAATAATAGTGGTGAGAGTGGGCACCCTTGTCTTGTTCCTGATTTTAGAGGAAATGTTTTCAGTTTTTCATCATTGAAAATAATGTGTGCTATGGGTTTTTCATTAATGGCCTTTATTATGTTGAGTAGGTTCCCTCTGTGCCCACTTTCTGGAGAGTTTTTATCATAAATGGATGTTGAATTTTGTCAAAAGCTTTTTCTGCATCTATTGAGATTATCATATGGTTTTTATTCTTCAATTTATTAATATGGTGTATCACACTGATTGATTTGCCTATATTGAAAAATCCTTGCATTGCTGGGATAAACCCCACTTCATCATGGTGTATGATCCTTTTAATGTGCTGTTGGATTCTGTTTGCTAGTATTTTGCTGAGGATTTTTGCATCTATGTTCATCAGTGATATTGGTCTGTAATTTTCTTTTTTTGTGATATCTTTGTCTGGTTTTGGTATCAGGGTGATGGTTGCCTCATAGAACGAGTTTGGGAGTGTTCCTCCCTCTGCTATATTTTGGAAGAGTTTGAGAAGGATAGGTGTTAGCTCTTCTCTGAATGTTTGATGGAATTCCCCTGTGAAGCCATCTGGTCCTGGGCTTTTGTTTGTTGGAAGATTTTTAATCACAGTTTCCATTTCAGTGCTTGTGATTGGTTGTTCATATTTTCTATTTCTTCCTGGTTTAGTGTTGGCAGGTTTTGCATTTCTAAGAATTTGTCCATTTCTTCCAGGTTGTCCATTTTATTGGCATAGAGTTGCTTGTAGTAATCTCTAATGATCCTTTATATTTCTGCAGTGTCAGTTGTTACTTCACCTTTTTCATTTCTAAATCTATTGATTTGAGTCTTCTCCCTTTTTTTTTTGATGAGTCTGGCTAATGGTTTATCAATTTTGTTTATCTTCTCAAAGAACCAGCTTTTAGTTTTATTGATCTTTGCTATTGTTTTTTTTTGTTGTTTCTATTTCATTTATTTCTGCTCTGATTAATATTCCCCGGGGCTGGGAATTCTCTGGTGTTCCAGCATCCTGGACTTCATGCTCCCACTCCAGAGGCTCAGGTCCGACCCCTGGCCTGGGTATGAAGCCCCCTAAAGCCACATGGCTCAGCAAAAAAGGAAAAAAAATAAAAAGAAAAGAAAAAGAAGGGTGGGAAGAAAACTAATGAAAAGAAACAGACAAAGCCCAAGACAAATAACTAAGACAAAAATAAGCAACACAGAAATAGCAACAATTAAAAAGAAACCAAAGAAACAGACAAACAAAACCCCAGACAAATGGTAAAAGCAAAACCAAATGAACAAAACAAAATACACACACAAAATAATAAACAAAAACAGAGAAAACAAAACACAAGTGAACAAGCAAACAAAAGAATCACAAAATTAAATCAAACAGCTAAAAACAAAACTAACTAAAACAAATAATAAAAAGCAAAACAAAAGCAGAATGCAAACTGAAAGAAAAAGCAAAGAAAACAAAACAAACACATAAAATGATAAAATAACGATCAGAACAAATAGAACGAAGGAAAGATAAAAACAGGAAAAAACACAGAACAACAAAAAAGTAATAAAGAAATAGAAATATTAAAAAAAATTAATATAATAAAATTTTTTAAGAAACTAAATAAAAACATAATAATAAGAGCAACAGAACAAAACATTTTTAAAAATAGTAATAATTATATTTTCCTGGGGTGTCAGCTGTCAGCATCCTTGCCCCCACCATGAGTCACAGCCAACCTCCACCTCCCCAGGAGGCACTCCAAAACTCTAGGTAGGTCTCTGGTCCCTCTGTGGGCACTGTGGGGGCAGCTCAGACTGTGACCTGGCTCACCTCCCAAGTGTACTAGTCCTCAAAGTTTACAGCTGCTAGAGCTAGACCAATTTCATTTGTGCGAACACTCATTGTCCATTCAGATATTCCGTAGATGCAGGGTTTACCAAGCAGATTGCAGGGATTTAATCTACAGTTTGTTAAGCTGCACAGAAAGATTTTTTTCCTTTTCCTTAGTTGCCCCACCCCTGGGGCTCAGCTGTGCTTTTTGCTCCACCTCTGCATGTGGACCAACCACAGGAGTCTGCTCCCAAGGCTGCCTTGGAGCACTCGGGGCTGCCCTGGTGAGGATGGGTGCAGAGGTGGTGTGACTGCCTGGGTTGTGGGACCCCAGTGGCAACAGGTTCACAGGAAAGCCAGTGGCCACGAGCGTGAGAGATACGGCCCTATTGGGAGCCTTTCCTAGCACTTGGCGGCAGGCGTGAAAGGGCTTTTCCTAGTGCCTGAGGGGGCAGGAGGCTGGCGTGTGGGGAGAGAGACACTGCAATGGCTGTGCATCACTCAACAGTAGCACCTTGCTTCTATGTCAGTCTGGGTTTCCTCCACAAGCATTCCTCATTTCGGATTTCCTCCCTCCCATCCCCTCAGTTTATCTCCTTGCAGCCCACAGCAGTCCTCCTCCCAGGTTTGCTCTCCAGTCCCCATGTTCCAGCTTTCAGCCCCTGTGTCCACTGGAGGACACATGTCCCAGTCTGGGGTGCACAGGCCTGTGGCACAGACCATCTGTGTAGGTCTCACTCTGTCCTGTCTGCCACAGACTGGCCATTTCACCCTCCTCTGACAGGCTCAGATGCCCCCCTTCTGTTCCAACTGATTTCCCCATCAGTGAAGGGGCTCCCCCTGATGCGGGAGTCTCTCCTCTGCTTCAGCTCTCCCCCAGGGGCACATATCTCTTTCTGCTTCCTCTCCTCTTCTTTTTCCCTTCTTTCTTTCATCGTATCCGTTTATGTGGAGATCTCTCCTGTCCTTTCCGGTGTCCAGCGTCTTCTGCTAGTGTTCAGCCAGTGTTCTGTGAGAATTGTTCCATCTGTAGATGTATTCTTGATGTGTTTGTGGAGAGAGACGAACTCCACGTCCTCCTGCTCATCCATCTTGGTCAAGAAGACAGTTTGCTCATTTCTAAGCTCCATTTCCTCCATGGAACATATCGCCTAAGACTTGTTAGATTTCAGTTCCAGTTTAAAGCACTGCTACTAATATTCCAGAAGGAGACTGTCCCTTTGGGAAACGTGTGCAAACATTCTAGCTATTTTAAAATGATGTTTTGGACTCTAATGGTAGCCTCAGTGCCTGTGAATTAGTGAAAAACATTTTTCTGCCTCTCTGTCATGTTAGTGTTTTCTGAATCATAACTCCAGGTGTCCCAGATAACAAGATGACTCATCTTTTCCACCATTACTGTTGTATGATATCCAAGGTGGCCAAAGTCAGTGCCAGCATTGTGATATTGACACTAATTACACAATGGAATAAATCTCATCCTGACTTTGGAGTCTTGAGTTTGTTCCATTGTAAACCTCTAAGACCAGGAAAAGTTCCTCCCCAACATTCTGCTAGAAGTGCAGGGGTCCCTTGGGGTTTACACATGTCCTAAGAAGTAGTGGGAAGGCCACAACTATAGTAGCTAGATGGGTACTGAGCAAGATTCTGGTGAACTGGTGGGCATCCCTCTTGCAGGCAGAGTTGCGACTTTGGTGGAAAAAGAATGGACTTTCACTTTGAGGTAGGTGGCATGATAAACTGGCTGACAGTCAAGGTAAAGAGTTGAGGGATGAGAGCTCCTAGTCAGATGTTCACTTGAGAGGACCTCTCCCCAATGTAACTCCTCAAAATATTTAGTTATTTGGAGTGGTGCTTGTCTTGGTCTACTTAGCCAGCACTTTCTAGAAATCCCCATCACCACTCTGCCCTTTGCAATTCTTCTAGCCTAAATTCTCCACATTCTACAGCCCACTTCATAAGCCATCATGGATACTTTTCCTCTCATTTTGCCATTTCTTCTTTATACATCTATAAACAAAGACTTCTTTTTTTTTTTTTCCACTGTAGACTTTTGGGCAATAAAATAAAAAGATAAAAATTAACAAGTCAACCAAACAACCAAAAAACATTTAAAATTTTTTTTTTCAAACATAAGGAATATTCAGTTTTCAGATGCATTCTGCACGTAAAGAGGGTATGTGGAAGTGCTACTACGAAAATTTGAATCATTCCATAGCAGCAAGAAAAAATTAAAAAAGCAAAAATACTAGTTTTCACACTAGAATATATAACGTTCCGTTATAAATGCCTAGAATGTGATTGAGTTATTCTAAACCCAGCATTTCCACATTTGGCTCTTAAATTATTCTCAGGGGAAAAAAAAGGAATAAAAGCAAGGAAAGGAGAGAGGAGGAGGAGAGATATAGCAGGAATCTGTGACTGAGCAAAAAAATAATACATTACATTGTGTATGGGCACTGTTGAACCAATCCAATGAATCTTAGGTCTTCTCATTCCTACAAAGAACACTAGCCTATACTTAGCAGGGACATAAATGCTACAATTAGGCATTTATGATTAAGTCAAGCTATACTACTCCCTAGTTTATATTTAACTTCAAATATTTCAATATAAAATCCCATGAAGAAAATCTAGGTACCTGGACCATGGTTAATAAATGAAATGTTGAGTGTGTTGCACAAAATAAAAAAGAAATACTTCTGTTTTTCTTAAAGCTTTCATAGAGGTCTGATGTAGCCAGTCCAACATCGGACTAACAGCTGACTGAAATAATGACTGTAAAATACTTATTTTGGAGCCTAGCATGATATGAGCATTTAAAATTTAGCAAAGCAAGCATGTTTATACTGTGGAAAATAGACTAAAAAAATACCAAGAATAGCTCTGAAGAAAAAATTCATAGAATGCCCATATTAGGAGGCCAGAGCATAGAAGGCAAGAATGATAGTTGCTTCTACTTTAGTCAACCCTGGAGAATTAAAACGACCAATTTAATGAATGTGCCCCTAGGCGTGTTTTAGCACAAGTTTAATAGGATTATCTTCCTTCTCTAACTTTCTTGAGTATAGTGTCACTCTCCTAGGATCTTGGGACATAATTCAGACATAGAGACTTCACATTCTCAAAATATATCTCCTTTCTTATTTCATTGTATCTAGGTACAGTGTTCTTTTTCTCAAAATTGTCTTCATTCCAATCACACACACTTATTTAGCAAATCTCTACTTATCCTTCAAAACACAATTCAATATTATCCTTGACAATGATCTCCTATCATGTGCTGGTTGATTGTTTATTATGGCACTTATGCTCTTAACATTATTAGTTTACATGTATACCTCCTTCAGAATGTGGTTCTGAGGAAGTCAGATACTGTATTTCATTCATCACAATATCCCCAGATATTGTATTGCATATCACTCCACACTTGGCACATAGTTGACATAAAATACAAGTTTAAAAAATGAATGAAAACTTCATTTCACTGTAGCATAGAAACAGGTTCTGATATGAGTAGATTCATTTTATAGATGATGCTAAAGATAGAGAAATATAAAGTGAAGATGAAAAGGTAATAAATACAACTATAACATTGACAGAGTAGAGATCATACATCTGTACACATTTAAGTACATATTCCATTATATCCAGAGAATGGGGAGAGGGAAAGGATAGGAAATTATTAGAAGTAATAAAAGTGATAAAAATACAAGAAACCACAATGGTTCCCACCCCCGCAAAAAAAAAAGGACTAAAGTAAATGATGAGTGCCAAACTGTGGGAGGAACTACCATTTAACCAACAACACAAGTAAGGGGTGATCCTTGTGACTACATTTCTGGTCCTGCTTTGAGTGTCTATACTTGGACCATGATTCCTAAGGCAACAAGGGTTGAAAGGTGCAGTATAGATACCTGCTACAACATGAATTAACCCATAAAACATTAGGCTAATTTAAAGAAGTCAGACACAGAAAGTCAAATATGGTGTGCTGACTGAAAGTAGATAAATGGTTGCTGGAGGAAGAGAGTGATAAAAGATGTTTTAAAATTAGATAGAGGTGATGGTTGCATGACTGTGAATTTAATTTTTTAAAGAAACACTTAATTGTGTACTTTAAAAGGATTGTGTGATATATGTCAATTAAGCCATTATAAAAATTGAGGGAAAACAGTTTGGTGCATGATCAGACAATAGAAAGGCTAGTTAAAATCAGGATTTGGGGGGAAAATACGTGGCACGTAGCATCCAAAGTTCTATGTCTTCTCATTAGTTTATGGTGCCCTCAACATTTTAAAGAAATTTTTTAAAATATCAAACACTTCAAGGAATAATACATCAAAAACCCTATGATCCCATAACGATAATATAAAAAAAAGTATTAGCAAATTGTCATAATTGTTTCAAGACTTTTAATATATAAAAGAAATAAAATATTTCACATTAATGTAAATGCCTTTTCAACCAAGAGCCTGAGTCTGTATTTCTACTTTGTTGGAAACCAAAATTTTTAAAATTATTTTTAAATAATACACTTATTTGATTCTCTAATCTATATTTTTCTGATGTTTCATTGGGCCATAAAAAGCACAAATCAGCCACCAGTTATTAACATTACTATTTCAAACTGCCAGTTAAGGTGCATGCATTGCAAAGTATAAAAGTAATGCTCATTTTAAAAATTTGAAAATTAATAAAAACATTGCTATCAATCTATATTAGGAGAGGCAATGACAGCCCTAAAAAATAATAATAATAAAAAAAACCTATATCTGTCACTGCAAGAATTTTAGAAAAACGTTTAAATTCTTTAGCAGAGTAATATGAATAATGAGAAACTCAACAGTATCCATTGGGAAAATGACAAATACTTGATTTTTCTTTCATTCTCTTTCAGCTCTCTTAGAGTGTTAGTTTGGAATAAAAAGGGAAAGCCTGTAGGGAAAAATATAGAAGAATTAGTTAAATGAATAATATAAACCAAAATAAATTTTATTTTAATAGAGCAATAATATTGAAACAATACTATTTGGAGCAATTGTAACACAATTTCCTAAAACTCAAATTAATTTTAATTTTGAGCTCCCATCTTTCCAGGCTTCTGAGAAACATAACTTTAGTCATTTGTAAATATCTCCTAGTCTCTTAACAGACTAGAGCCAATCAAAGCATTGGGATTTTAGTAGTCCATAATAAGCCACCTCATATGAACCAGGTGAATATCCATGTAAAAACTATATTTTATAAAATTCAAAGTAATATCTATTTTGAACACTTACTCTACTGCATAACCTCAGTGTCTCAGGGTTCCACTGGCAGGCTGGTATCACAGTTCAGAGAGACATTTCAGAGAGCTGACACATGGGCAAAGACCACTTGTTTACAGAAGATACCATTTAAACATCCCACAGTCAACATGAATGCTCAGATCCAGCACCTGTCTAAGGCCTCTGTTTCAAGTGACCACAGGGAAGACTCCACAAGACCACCTTTGGTTCTGTCCGGTGTTAAAAGATGCATCATTTCTCTTTGAACTCTTTCAATTCACTGGCATTGTGAAACCGCATCTCATCCAGGTGACTGTAGGGTATTGCTGATTTCACTTATCACTTCTGTGAAGCGTGCTTCAGTTTCTCTCATTCTCTTTTCACCCAACTTCTCACCTCATACCCTGCTTGCTCCATAGCTTCCTTGCTTTCTCCAAATCCAGATTGAGGAATTGTCTTCTAATCCAGGATTGAAACTACACTTGCTATGCCTGCTCATGGCGATGGATAGATGATAGATAGATAGATAGATAGATAGATAATGTTGATACAGATATAGATATTTTTACTACTCAAGTGCCTCTTCCCAGGCACAAGTTTTGGCTTTTAGGGAAAAAGAGGCAGGAAGAATCACAAGCTATTTTTGCTTTCTACCTTGTCACCAAAATTCTTGAATTTGGAAAATAAAAATGCTAATATAATACACTATAATGTAATATGATATGATATAGACAGAAATAAATAATAGATTAATGTCTCAAAATAGTGTCCTCACTAGGCTAAGGTATGTGAATGAAAACATTTTAGACATGTATTAGGCTGTTCTCAATTTGTATAAATAATGAGCTTCCAAGAACATTTAAGAAAGTGAATGCATAAACAAGGAAATTACATGTTTAATGAAGGATTTCTGTTTCTAAAAAACAAAACCTATTCTAATATCCATAATCAGGTTTTAACATTCAGGGTTTTTGAATTTGTGTTGTACACAATATATGTGTAATGTCTTACAAAATATTAAAATATAAGTATTAAATAAAATACTTTAAAAAGCACTTAAAGTTTTATTCTTTCATTTAACTTGAAATTTAATATATTGAAAAAAGCCTAGTTCAATATTAGGTTAGGAAATATTAGGAAGCTTAATTTGGTGATTTTTGCAAAGGATTAATCAGAGAAGTAAAAAATATTCACATAGAGATTGTATTGATGACTTTGATGGGTTCTTAACATATTTCCTTAAATAAATTGTCAACACAAATTTAAAGACCAGATTTATTTTCTTTAAAAAGAGCCTGTTTGGTTTCAGCTCAGAAATGTAGAGAACTGGAAGAGAATTACCCTCATCCATACAACATTGATAAACCTGGAAAATGACACATTAGTTACCTTTCTTGAACCCATCACAGAACTAAATTTGCAGGGCAATTAAGTAATTTGAAACCTTGGGAAAGAGAGCCACCTTCAGCAAGAAACAAACCCTCTCATTTGCTTACTTGGAATGGATAAGAAATACCGGTTAAAAATTTCAAACAAATTACTAAACCCACTGTGGCTGAAAACATGAGGGATTCACAACTTCTGCAGACCCTCCTTGAACTCAATCAGGAGATCACAGAAAAGAAATCTGAGAAAAATCCAAGAAAGTTCTTTTCCTGGTACTGGTTGGGAAAATAGAACAGTGTTAACTGCTGAAACTTTGCCCAGATCCCACCTCCTCTATCTCCCAATCAAAGTAAAAGATTTCATCTGCAGAGAGAAAACAATAAAATCTGCTGCCTTAAGGCACTGGTGGAAACTCACTGCAGCGGATGGAAGACAAGACATTATACCAATTTTTATATCAATTTTAAACATATCTTCCAGAAATAGAAGGGGAGTAAACAATTCTCAACTCACTCTATAAAGTCCTTATTTCCCTAATACCAAAACCAGACAGAACCATTAAAACAAAAGGAAACTACAGACCAATTTGCCTTATGAAAATAGATGCAAAAATCCTCACCAAAATATTAATATACTACATTCAGTAACATATACAAGGGATAATACATCACCACCAAGGAGGATGTATCCCAGGAATGCAAAATGGGTTCATCATTAAAAAAATTAATGTATGGGCTTCCCTGGTGGTGTAGTGGTTGAGAGTCCACCTGCCGATGCAGGGGACACGGGTTCGTGCCCTGGTCCAGGAAGATCCCACATGCCGTGGAGCGGCTGGGCCCGTGAGCCATGGCCGCTGAGCCTGCGCATCCGGAGCCTGTGCTCCGCAACGGGAGAGGCCACAACAATGAGAGGCCCTTGTATCGCAAAAATAATAATAATAATAATGTATTTATTTTTTGTTGAATAATAGTGGCAAGAGTGGACACCCTTGTCTTGTTCCTGATCTTAGAGGAAATGCTTTCAGTTTTTCAACATTGAGAATAATGTTTGCTGTGGGTTTTTCATATATGGCATTTACTATGTTGAGGTAGGTTCCCTCTATGCCCAATTTCTGGAGAGTTTTTATCATAAATGGGTGTTGAATGCTGGAGAGGGTGTAGAGAGAAGGGAGTCCTCTTGCACTGTTGGTGGGAATGTAAATTGATACAGCCACTATGGAGAACAGTATGGAGGATCCTTAAAAGACTGAAAATAGAGTTACCATAGGATCCAGCAGTCCCACTACTGGGCATATACCCTGAGAAAACAATAATTCAGTAAGAGACATATACCACAATGTTCGTTGCAGCACTATTTAGAATAGCCAGGACATGGAAGCAACCTCAGTGTCCATCGACAGATGAATGGGTAAAGAAGATGTGGCACATATATACAACGGAATATTACTCAGCCATAAAAAGAAACGAAATTGAGTTATTTGTAGTGAGGTGGATGGACCTACAGTCTGTCATACAGAGTGAAGTAAGTCAGAAAGAGAAAGACAAATATCATATATTTGTGGAATCTATGGAATCCATATATATGTGGAATCTAAAAAAGTGGTATAGATGATCTTATTTGCAAAGCAGAAATAGATAGAGAACAAACGTATGGAAACCAAAGGGGGAAAGGGAGGGTGGGATGAATTGGGAGATTGGAATTAACATATACACACTATTGATACTCTATATAAAATAAATAACTAATGAGAACCTACTGTATCGCTCAGGGAACTCTACTCAATGCTCTGTGGTGACCCAAATGGGAAGGAAATCCAAAAACAGAGGGGGTATATGTATATGTATAGCTGATTCACTTTGCTGTACAGTAGAAACTAACTCAACATTGTAAAGTAACTATACTCAAATAAAAATTAATTTTAAAAAATCAATGTAAGTCTCCATACTAATAAATTAAAGAAGAATGTCATATGATCAGCTCAATTAATGAAGAAAAAGCATTTGTAAAAATTCCACACTCATTCATGACAAATATTCTTAGCAAACAATGAAGAGAATAACTTTAACATAATAAAGAACATACTTTTTCCCTAAATTCAGGAGGAAGGCAAGAATTTTCACCGTTACCACTGCTGTTCAACATCGAACTGGAAGTTCAAGCCAGCGCAATGAGGAAAAAAACAAAAGAAACAAAAGAATACAGATTGTAAAGAAAAAATTAAATCTATACACAAATCTGTTTTTAATATATAAAAATCCCAAAGTATCTAGAAAAGTTAGTGCATTTAAATGTGTTAATCTAGGATATGAGGCCAAGATACAAATCAGTAGTATAGTCATAGTCCTATACAGATAGTAATAGCATGTTTTGATGTCTAGACTGTCTAGTGCCTGCTATGGCTCTCTTTTTTGGGGAATTTATTAAGTTATTGAGTTTATTTTTCCATAGGAGCTTCATTACTAATATTTATTGTTATAGAAAAATCCAAAAATAAGTTGTTGACAATTGTATTGGGGTTAAATTACATACAAAAGTACATTAATCAGTGAAGCAAGAGATTTTTGCAGAGATTGTGTTGATTTTGATAGATTCCTGCATTTTCTTAAGTAAATTATATTTTTGTATTCAAATTGTTTCTGCGTTGAGATATATCTATATCAGAAATGATGAGATGCATCAGAACAGTAAATCAGATACATCTCTACATCTTTAAGATGTTCAGTAAACTTATCTGTGAACAAAGGATGACTTTTCATTTGTTCAAGTATACTCATAAGCCTTTCAGTAATCTTTTTCTCTTACAGACATGGTATATTTTTAAAATACTAATTCCTTGGCATCACATATTTTTATTGCTCTTTAAAATGGGGTTTTCTCTTTTATTTATATCTTGGAAACTATTTGTGTGTATGAAGGAAGTAGGAATGAGTAGAAGAAGCAGCTGCACTGTGATGCAGACCTGACAAAGCCTCTACCTCGTGGGGAGCTCTGCAGGTCTGCCTAGGATATTACCTCAGGACAGGTGATTCTTTGCAGCTGAGGCAGATCCTCATGGTGAGGGGAGCTCAAGCATACCTCATGAGTGCACTCGCCACAGCTGGGCCACAAGTCCACCTCTGAAAAGGGATTTGAGTAGGGCATTTCTCTACCACAGCTGGGAATCATGATTTGACGTTCCACGTTCCACGTTCCACAAGAAAGCTAAGGGCAGGAACAGGACAGAGCTAATAAAAGAGCCCTGAAGGAAACACAAACCACCAGAGGATGGAGAGTCTGAAACATAGAGTGAGGAGACAAGAAGTTTTGGAGCTTTTTTGAGGTAAGTTTTCGAGTTTTGTCAAAAATTTAAAGATACATGGCAATTTAAAGTAAAGGTACATGGTATTTTAATCAATATTGAAAAATATTGATTTCTTTGGCAAATGATTTATTTTGCAAATTTTGACTGCATTTTAAAATGCAAAACGATGTTAGAGTGGAATACGGGTTGGAATGAAAATAGTTTTTTTAAGTAAATTTTCAAGAAAATTGAGTATATTAAAATATTAGGAAAAAGATCCAGAGTAAAGGAATATGTTAAAGATACAGAGGAAAAGGAATTGATAATGAGAAAACTTCAAAGAGTCGCAAGCTAGATATGGAATAATTATTTTTGAGAATATTTAGGGACATTTTATCCAGTGTGACTGTAGAAAAAGATAAAAATGACTGTGTGTCAAGTAAGTTCATGGTGTTTGTGGCAATAGCTTAATGAAATATTTATTGTGTTAAAAAGTTGAAGTCATTTACTGAAAATGAGGAAGAAATTGAAGGTTAAATTTAAAGAACTTAGGGAAGCCCACCTCTGAGTTAGAGCTGTGAAGATTGAGAGAGAAGGCTCAGAAAGGAAATAACAAGATTTCTGGGCTGTATTGAAAGCCCATTTAAGTTTGGAACTACAAATGTAAAACATCCGTGTACAGCTGTGTTATCCAGTACGGTAGCTGGCAGCCATATATGTCTATTAGATTTAAATTTAAATAAAATAATAATTCAGTTCCTTAGGTGCACTAATCACATATCTACAGCTTAGGAGTGACTAGTGTGTACTCTACTGGACAGCACAGATACAGGACATTTCCAACACTGCAAAAAATCCTGCTGATCAGTCTAGAGTAGAGAGAGAGTTGGGTAAATTGTCTGCAGTGCTGTTCAGCAGCCCAGGAGCAACAGCTGAGACTGAATACTTTTAAGTGGCTCCAGGCCTGCCATTATGCTTACCTGGGCAGAACAGGGGACTGATACTAAATCAAAAGAAAACAAAAATGTGTCTTATAAAGGCTAGACTGAATATAAAAAGATGAGAATTGGAAAGCATTGATGCATTAGCAACACTCAGAGATGCCAAGGACTTTGGCATTTGATGAGGCTGAATAACAGAGTAAAAAAACTAGGAAGATCGTGCTCAGAGTGAGGAAACTTTAAGATTTCACACGTGGAATTGTTCTTGGTGAGGACAAAGCTCAGGGTATGCTGGAAGTGGAATAGATTTGTAGGTTCATTGGGGTTCAGAGAGTCAAGAAAACATAGTAAAGGACAAAAACTAATTTGGATGCTGAGGTCACATAAGATTATTGGTTTGTAATATGTAGGAAAACAGTCTGATAAATATAGAAATGAAGAATAGTAGGAGTAATACAGTCAAGTGACAAATGACCCTTAAAGAAATAGGCATGGAGAAACCTGTGGGCTTGGAAACTAACTTTAGATTAGGTTTATGAACCAACCACATTGGTTATATTTTAGTCCATCATTGTCATATTATTTTCCCTACATATGAATGAGAAGGCAGCAAAGTAAACCAGAAAATCATGAGCTATAGAGATAAATAAACCTGGCTTCAAATCTCAGCTCTATATCATTTACCTGACATTTAATTTGTAGTAACATTATATAACTTCATTAAATGTACTTTCTTCCTCCTTGAAATGGAAATTGTAATACATATCTTCAAGAGCATCATGTGGATTCAATAAAATGATGCACCAACTGGCCCATCTCCTACTTAGCCCTCTTCTTTTTCACACTGTGCTCCAGCCACCCACTTGATTTCAATTCCTTGAATTCACTATATTCATTTTTAACATCGCCTTTGCATTTCTGTATCAACTAGGGTTCCATCAGGGAAACAGAATCAGGAGGATAAATATGTAAATATATATTTTATTGCAAAGAATTAGTTTACAGGACTGTGAGGGCTGGCTAAGCAAATCCAAAATCTGTAGGACAGGTCATCAGGGAGGTCGGGCTGGAAACTCTTGTGCATGTGCTGAAGCTATAGTTCACAGGTGGAGTTTCTTCCTAGCAGAAAGAACTTCAGTTCTGCTCTGAAGTTCTTTCAACTACTTGGATCAGGCCCACCCAGAAAATTGAGGATATTCTCCTTAAAGTCAGCTGATAGTAGATGTTAATCACATGTACTAAATAACTTCACCGCAAGACTTAGATTAGTGATTGATCAAATAACTGGTGTTTGATTGAGTAGCCTAACCGACACAAAAACTGACCATCACAACTCTTTAACCCAATGCCTGGAACACTTTGCCTCCTTCTTCATGTACCTAAAGACTGCAGACCTAGGTAGATCTTTTCTGACTGCCCTATATAATATACTTATCCACTTATAAATCTCAGCAACCATATTTATTTCCTTTATATTTGTGACTGTTTTGTCTATTTGTTTTATTTATTTCCTGTCTCCTACACTTGCCTTAAGGATAGGGATTATGCCTCTCCAGTTCACTGCTATATCCCACACATGTCACACTGAACTTGGCACATAGTACATAGTAGAAGCCCAATGAATATTGAATAACTTAAAATGTCTGGAAAATAATAAGCATTCAGATAAGTTTCCAACTTTCTTCATGGGTCAGACTTCATTGTATGATTAATGAATAAGTTAATGGATTATTTTTCTTTTTCTGCTCTGTCTTAAACTATTTATAGGTTTCCTTACTCTTTACGCACTATATACACACGCATCCCTAACATCCCTTGCCTCCCAATATGTGTATGAAGGCAGTTTACTTGAAAATTTAAACTATTTCATGTCACGTTATAAAATGTGATGCATTATGTTTTAAAATTTTGATCATTTATAAATCGACAATCTATTCATTCCATAAATGTGAATAGGTTTTTGCAGTTTTTAATGTACAGTATATTTGTTCATTTTCCTTTCTTGCTTGCCTATCCCCATTAGCCTCTTCACTTTTTCTCTATCAATATCACCACTCTGTCTGCTTCTTTTCACTCCTGGAATGTGTTTTTAATATATTTATCCATGTTTCTGTAATTATAAGCAAACAATATAGGATTACATCATATTAAATGCTGTCTTGTTTTCTCAATAAAACCTTATAGAATCAATCTATACTAGTTCTATACTATAGAACTAGTATAGTTCTAATTTAACCTTTTTCATAGCCACATGAGAATATATGGTACAGATGTACCATCATTTTTTTTTTTTTTTTAGCATTTTCTCTATTTATAAGCATGCACTCTATCTCCATATCTTAGCCCTACAATCCATTCTTCAAAACACATCCTGGAAACTTTCATTACTTCTTTTTCGATGGGATATAACCAGGAGAATGACTGAGAGTAGCTTTCCAAACAAGCTATATAAATCACATTTCTACCAACAATGATGTGTAAATTCTTGCCACAAAGAGATCATATAGCTTTTAAAATTTAAGTCTGATTGATGTAAATTGATCATTTTATTTTACTTTGAATATTTGGATTTGTGTAGCAGTTCTCTTCCTACCATTTAATATTTAATTGTCCAGTTGTAAACATAGGTAAGTCTAAATGTTTTTCACTGAAAAGATGCTTTTTTTTTTTTTTTTTGCCGTAAGCGGGCCTCTCACTGTTGTGGCCTCTCCCGTTGCGGAGCACAGGCTCCGGACGCGCAGGCTCAGCGGCCATGCGGCATGTGGGATCTTCCCGGACTGGGGCACGAACCCGTGTCCCCTGCATGAGCAGGCAGACTCTCAACCACTGCGCCACCAGGGAAGCCCTGAAAAGATGCTTTTAAGACCATACTTCTTAATTTATCTTTAAGGATTATGCATGTCCTTTTGGTTATTGGTGTGTCTCATCTAAGATTGTGGTGATTGAATTTGTCACATCCCTTAAAGAGTACTCTGAGCCCACATTTGGCATGTGTGCTAGGAAAACTGGGTGATTACATAATTTTTTAAACTTTTTTTCTGAAGACATAAAAGGTAAAGTTTACTTGAAAATTAGAGTGCTTTACATTATGTCATATTATGAAACATACTATGTTATGTTTAAAACTTGAGTCATTTTGAAGTCAACAATGCTTCTAAGCAAAACAATAAATATCACATTTATTCATAAAATAGAAATATTTCAAAGATTGATAGAAGCCAAAAATTTTTTTTTAAGTGACAGAATATAACTGAAGTTTTCTGCTTATTTCTGCTTCTTTTGGCAGAAGTATATATGTACTAAAATTGATCTTTTTAGTATTAGTAAATATATATATTGGAGAAATAAGAAATTACAGGAGCACTTGTTTGCTTTAAAAATACATGTGTGCTGAAAAAATTTTAAAGATCTAAGCATATTTCTCCGTTCTGAATATAACAATGCATCAATTTCATTAGGAGATATGAGACTTATACCTATGCTTGAGTATTCATTTCTAATACTAAATGCTTTTCTTTTTTGACTAAATTATCAGAAACTGTAACTAGGACACACAGCTATGCTGTAAGGTTACATCCAAGAACACATTTCTGATGTTAAATAAGATAATTGTGTCTTCATTTAAAATATAAGGTATATGCAAAATGTAAATATAAATTCATATTGTATACTTTAAAAACAGTTATTACACTGAATTCTGGAAAACTTTTTCTCAATTTACAATGTCTCATTTCACTTATGAATTTCACAAATATTTCAGACACTTGTCTCTTGTTGACAATATCTATAGTTGAATTTCTAATTGTGTATAGAAAATGGCCCAAAATAATCATACAACATGTCTGAGCTTCTATATTTTACCTACCTCCCATCCCAGGGCTTACTAATTGGTGTGCAAATTCACCATAGGTTTGTATCAATTGGAATCAGCCAGTAGGGCACTGAAGATAACAACAGTGGTGGTAGAAATGAATATGAGATTTGGGGATAAAAATAAGGGTAATAGAAAAATTAGTTTGGAGGTTTGGCCCTCTCTGGGCTTGAGTTCCCACAGCTATAATATGACATGATGACTAAAGCCACACAAGAATGCCACATAAAAATGCGAGGAAGTCTCCTGTTTCTGAAAGTCATACATCATGTGTTATCTTTTGTGGCAAAAATCATTTGCTCATCACTCTTATGGGGTAATAACTGGAATAATTTTGTTTGCTTCAGATATTTATTAAATGTAACCTGAAAAATTTTAACAAACTTACTGATATTAGGGTTTTTTGGTGTTTTTTTTCCTTACAAAAGATCAAGAGACTATATATATATGTATATATATACACACAGAGAGATTGTCAAGTGAAGTAAATTTGGTATAATAATTATTTTACTAGTTTTCATGAAATAAAATGATTAAGGTTTGACCCCTAGCCTCAATGAAGTAGAGTTCGGTAAAGACGCTACAAAAGATTAATAAGGCCATACAAAAGGAAAGCAAGAAGTGAGGTTAAAAGAAAAAAGTCAATGCGGGACTTGTAGTATTTCACATCAGAAGACAAAATGTAAAACCAGTTTTCTTAATATATATTTTCTATAATTCAAAAGTCTACTTTTTTTTTATTTTCGTGTAGCATATCCTCCTAGCAAATACCTATACTACATTTTATGCACGCAGCCTTACTTAAATGCTTATAGCAACAGCACACATTCTGTCTTCTTTCTAGATTCTTTTTCTTTCTCATTAAATAATTCTTTTTATAAATTTCACTACCTTAATCTTTATATTCTGTAACTTGTTAATATGAAAAATCAATACCTCTCAATGTGTACCCATGAATAAATGCACCACATACACAGTCTTCTACGGAGAGAATTCAGGGTCTGTGATAGAAGGAAAACTTTTAGATAGGTATGTCTTTCAACCCATTTCATATCACATTTTCCTTTTCTGGCAAGTTTTAACCATAGAAAATTTGAAATATAACCATATAGGCACACATTATCTGCCATGTATATTGGTAAATTGTCAAAAAAAATGTCTGTGTTTATCTGCTTCACAATTTCTGTGCTGGGTATGTAATGCACAAATTTGTATTGACTGTGTATACTGTTTTCTGTGAAGGTGAGTAAAGCAAGACATGTAATAAAGCATTTTTGGTGCTAAAATGCTACATCAGGCACCTTAATTTGCTGCAAATAAGACTAAATTAGAGTTTAAAATGAGAACATTGCCACCCTGTTCTCCTGGTAGCAATGCAGCATCCTAACAGCATGTAAGCCATCACAAGATTTAGAGCTCAACTCAATCAGTGGCAACAAAATTAGAAATAAATAGGGGAGGATCAATACAAAGTGTTGTCTGGAATAATGAAACAGCCCTTGGCTGGAAAAATCTATTTTATTCTTCCTTTAGCTAGGTGTTCTGGAAATATCTGACCTAGCTCAATAGAAACTGAGTCTACTTTGTTTATGAAGACAAAGAAGAGTCAATAGTAAATACTATATATTATATGTAAATAGAAACATATATGCATGTATACATATATCTTTTTTTAAGATGAACTGACAGAACAATAGGGAATTTAGGGAACAGTTTTTATTATTAAAATTATAGTTAATTCAAATTGATAAGGCTTTAAATATATCTATCATTTGATATGTTAACTGGTCTTATTTTTTCGTGAATGTATTTTTTCAAGTTTAAGAGTTTATGATATTTGCAAGGCTACTTACATGAGGAGCTTCTAATGAATGTTAATGTCATGATATGTAATCTATCATGAAAAAGGAAAAATAAGCAAGGTTGCTCATTATATTCTAAGATTTTTGAAGTGCTGGATCCAACTTGTGAACTAAGGAATTTTGTACTGACTGTTAAGAAGTACTGGTCCCTTCCCTCGTATGATGGGGGCCAGGATACATTAGCAATGTAACCTGTCAGAATATTGGCTCTAGCTTCATCCCGAAAGGTCAGAATTAGTGCTTAGTGGAAGAACCGGCCATTTCTATGGCATTATCAAGGGGTTAGGGTGCAATCCTTTATGGTTGCATCTATATGATGGAGTCATCAAGTGACAGATGTCACCATATCAGCCTTCTTCCTTATTTGGTGAAAAACCATATCTTCAAGCTGCATTGTACGGGGAGATCAGCTTGTTGCTTTGTGACCACCTAGAGGGGTGGGATGGGGGGGTTGGAGGGAGACGAAAGAGGGAGGAGTTATGGGGATATATGTATACATATAGCTGATTCACTTTGTTATATAGCAGAAACTAACACAACATTGTAAAGCAATTATACTCCAATAAAGATGTTAAGAAAACAAAACAAACCCAAACCTTCCCTTTGATAACAGAGGTGGGAGTGAAGTCTTAGTGTCCAAGCCTTTCAGTTGACCAGACTGAGTTATCTATCATAAGCCATGAACCTAAGCCAGTTTCTATAATATTTTGAGGATGGAAACCACTTTTCTAGCGGGCCAGTCAGAAGATGATCAGTCGTAAGAAGTTATCTTTCCTTTCAATATTTTTTTGTTTGAAAATGACTTTAACACAACTGGCTCTTGGATATTAACTAAAATGGGTGCTTATCTGAATTTTTACCTATAAATTAGAGCTATGAAGAGATGAGACTATTCCCTTAAACATGCCTGATGAAATCTTGAATTTACAGTGTATCTACCATAACCAAATACAAATTTTAAATTCTATGAGAATGAAAAGGTTTTAAGTGAAGATTTTTAAAAGTCACATGAAAAAAATCTTTCTAAGAAAAGACAAAAGCATCACCAGTTGATATAAATGTCTCTCAGCTTTGTAAGGAACATAAATATCAAATTTCTATTTCAAGAGGTTATTTCTTTTCTCATGGGAATTGATACTTTAGATAAATATTAGTCGTTGAAATCTTGTACTTTTGTTTTAATTCAGTCATTATTTGCAGTTGTAAACTTTTTATTAATCATCCAACAACTGTGTTGTCTATTAAAGTATAATATACACAAACACATGAATACAACCAAAACACCCCTAAAATTCATCCTCATTGCTTCAAAATATTTAACTGTAAAATATATTTAGAGGGAAATTTTAGAACTCTTTTTCAAATTTTTTTGAAAAGTTTGATTTTATACTCTCTTTATATATAAAAGTGACTGAGATAAAAGAAATATAATTCCTTAATTTTTAATAAAATATACTGATTATTCTGTAATACTTCATCTGTTTTTTCATTACTTTCTTACTGGATTTATATTTTAAAAATATAAAACCTCAGATACCTTCATTTAAATATCATTATAGTCAGAGTGACTTTACTGGAATGACAACTATTTCAATGCCAATTATTTTAAGTTGGCATTCATTTACAGTATGTGATTTTTTAAAAAAAGTTTTCATAGAAAAAAACTGTAAAATGATTTTAAGGCTACAGTCTCATCTATCACTATTTCTAATTTATGCATACAAATTCAAATGAGCTTATATTTAGTTAATCTACCAAAGCCAGATGTGTAATAAGTCATTTCAGAAAAGAAATACTTTGCCATTTTAACAGCTGGAAGTAATATAATCAACAAGTCCAAATCAATCCTCTCTATAGCCTGTGGTGTTTATGACAAAAGGAGAAAGACCATACCATCTAATTATCACCTTAGGTCTTTGAATGGTGAAGAAATGTCACTGTTGTACCTCAGCTGTGGGTGATAATAGGAAACAGCTGCTTCATTTTCCATCCCTTTGCGATGTTACCTGGGATATCATCTCTTTCTTAGCTGTTCAGAGTTAGGTCACTGTTTGTTATCAAAGTTCTTAACCATTTGGAAGGAACTCATTTTAAGGAATAAAACAGCATTATCCAAAGTCTTTTACGGACATTCTGAAAATATGTAAAATAAAATTGTAAACTAGATTTTTCCATAGCCAGAATATTATAATCCGATGTACCTTTAAAGTCTCACTTAATTTGGTCCTAGAAGTCAGGAGAGGTTAAGCACTAAACAAAACTAAAGTGAGGGGAAAGGGTATTTTCTTGCTGGTACCTTTTTTTTCCCCCCTTTTCTCTGTAGAATTCTTGTTTTTGTTTTTTATTTTTTCATACAAGAAGGATTAGATATGTTTCTAACCTTGTTGCAGATTTCCTTAATTTTTGAATGTTTTAAAATTTCAATTAGTGTCAAGTCCCTGCCTCCAACTTTGAGCTAGACAAGTTGGTTAGAAAATTTACTCTGAAGAACAAATAAGTGGAATTATCCAGAAAACCCTAGGAAAAGAAGAACAAGGAGAATGGCACATAAACAGAGAGACTAATGAAAACAGTTCACTGTAAATACAGCATCTTAAACTAGCAGAGAAAGAATGACATTTTAATAACCAGTGTTGGGGGGAAAAAAAGCCTTGAGTTCATTTCACCATTTTATAAGAGTTTAAACTCCCAATCTTTCCTCTTTGGATCAAATATGCAAATGTATCAAATGTACGATAAAATTAAGAGAATAAAATATGAGTGAATTTCTCTCCAACCAAGGAATATGGGAACTTCCCCAGTCATGACTCGAAATTCAACATCAGTATAAAAAAATATGAATTTGATTTTATTTTAAAACTACTAGGCAAAAACAAGCATAATGAAAAGCTTATGAGAGCTTTAATTTCCAGAATTCCAAGTAAGTTGGAAAGATTATTCGAAGTTATTTATTTATTTTAACGTCCTTACTGGAGTATAATTGCTTTACAATGGTGTGTTAGTTTCTGCTTTATAATAAAGTGAATCGGCTGTACATATACATATATCCCCATACCTCCTTCCTCTTGAGCCTCCCTATCCCCACCCATCTAGGTTGTCACAAAGCGCCGAGCTGATCTCCCTGTTTTATCTGACTGCTTCCCACTAGCTATCTAAAATTCTAAGTTTTTTAAAAAATGATAACACTTGATCAAACTTATGCTTTCATGGGAGTGTGTTTGCGTAAAATCTAAGCTTAGTGACCTCCCAGTTTCTCTAGCCTCAATATTTAGCAGTAACCTTTGCTTTTCACAGCTAGGTCTTAATTTCATCATCTCACATTTAATTGTACTTAATTGTATAATTACTTTTCTTGATTAATAGCCTGTATCTTCAGCATTCACACCACTTACATTTAGTCATGATTTAATATTTATTTCTTCTGGTATTTTTGAAATATTTCATTAATCTTCCCCTTCCATTTCAAGAAAAAATGTTTTATAGAGAACACTTTTTCTTCTGCCCTGACTTTGAAATTTATACGATAACCTTCTCAGTTTCTCAAATAGATGATAATCAAGTGGTATATGTTGAGTAACTACAGGCAAGATGGTCAAGATCACAGGTCTTTAGGGCCAAACCCTAGGCCATATTCAAGATACACATCAGTACAACTGTTCTTATTGAAATAACTAATTTTTTTCTTCCATTAAACTAACACTTTTTTTTTTTTTTTTTTTTTTGCGGTACATGGGCCTCTCACTGTTGTGGCCTCTCCCATTGCGGAGCACAAGCTCTGGACACGCAGGCTTAGCGGCCATGGCTCACGGGCCCAGCCGCTCCGCGGCACGTGGGATCTTCCCTGACCGGGGCATGAACCCGTGTCCCCTGCATCGGGAGGTGGACTCTCAAGCACTGCGCCACCAGGGAAGCCCTAAACTAACACTTCTATATACTTAACTATGATCCAAATACTAAATTACACTCTCAGTATACAAAGAGCATCTTAGCCTTCATGTATATACTCTGTATCAGGAAGCAATAATATACTGTCATTTATAGAATGATATATTTAGCAATAAATTCGACATCAACCCTTTATTTTTATAATAAGCTTCTAACTATAAAATACCATGCAGACTCCTCCTACAATGACTGTGTATGGCACCAGTGGCAAGTAGGAAACTATTTCCTGGTATATGTACCTTTGTACACACACCACACCACACCAAAAATATACCCACACACTTTTTGGAGGGGAACGAAATAATAGTATACATACTTGTTTTATTCCTTTTATAGCTAATTTTTTTCCACCATTCTCAGTCATATTTTATTTTTAACATCTTTATTAGAGTATAATTACTTTACAATGGTATGTTAGTTTCTGCTGTATAACAGTGAATCAGTTATACATGTACATATATCCACATATCTCCTCCCTCTTGTGTCTCCCTCCCAACCTCCTTATCCCACCCCTCTAGGTGGTCACAAACCACCGAGATGATCTCCCTGTGCTATGCACCTGCTTCCCACTAGATATCTATTTTACATTTGGTAGTGTATATATGTCCATGCCACTCTCACTTTCTCCCAGCTTACCCTTCCCCCTCCCCATATCCTCAAGTCCATTCTCTAGTAGGTCTGCGCCTTTATTCCTATCTTGCCCCTAGGTTCTTCATGACCATTTTGTTTGTTTGTTTTTCAGATACCATATATATATGTTAGCATACGGTATTTGTTTTTCTTTTTCTGACTTACTTCACTCTCTATGACAGACTCTTGGTCCATCCACCTCACTACAAATGGCTCAATTTCGTTTCTTTTTATGGGTGAGTAATATTCCATTGTATATATGTGCCACATCCTCTTTATCCATTCATTTGTTGATGGACACTTAGGTTGCTTCCAAGTCCTGGCTATTGTAAATTGAGCTGCAATGAACATTGTGGTACATGACTCTTTTTGAATTACGGTTTTCTCAGGGTATATGCCCAGTAGTGGGGTTGCTCGGTAGTGTGATAGTTTTATTTTTACTTTTTAAAGAAACCTCCATAGTGGCTGTATCAGTTTACATTCCCACCAACAGTGCAAGAGAGTTTCCTTTTCTCCACACCCTCTCCAGCATTTATTGTCTGTAGATTTCTTTATGATGGCCATTCTCACTGGTGTGAGATGATATCTCATTGTAGTTTTGATTTGCATTACTCTAATAATTAATGATGTTAAGCATTCTTTCATGTGTTTGTTGGCAATCTGTATATCTTCTTTGTAGAAATGTCTATTTAGGTCTTCTGCCCATTTTTGGATTGGGTTGTTTGTTTTTTTGATATTGAGCTGCATGAGCTGGTTGTAAATTTTGGAGATTAATCCTTTGTCAGTTGCTTCATTTGCAAATATTTTCTCCCATTATGAGGGCTGTCTTTTCGTCATTTATGGTTTCCTTTGCTGTGCAAAAGCTTTTAACTTTCATTAGATCCCATTTGTTTATTTTTGTTTTTATTTCCATTTCTCTAGGAGGTGGGTCAAAAAGGATCTTGCTGTAATTTATGTCATAGAGTGTTTGGCCTATGTTTTCCTCTAAGAGTTTGACAGTGTCTGGCCTTCCATTTAGATCTCTAATCCATTTTGAGTTTATTTTTGTGTATGGTGTTAGAGAGTGTTCTAATTTCATTCTTTTACCTGTAGCTGTCCAGTTTTCTCAGCACCACTTATTGAAGAGGCTGTTTTTTCTCCATTGTGTATTCTTGCCTCCTTTGTCATAGGTTAGTTGACCATAAATGCATGAGTTTATCTCTGGGCTTTCTATCCTGTTCATTGATCTATATTTCTTTTTTTTTTTTTGCCAGTACCATACTGTCTTGATTACTGTAGCTTTGTAGTATAATTTGAAGTCAGGGAGCCTGATTCCTCCAGCTTCGTTTTTCTTTCTCAAGATTGCTTGGCTATTCGGGGTCTTTTGTGTTTCCATACAAATTGTGAAATTTTTTTTCTATTTCTTTGAAAAATGCCAGTAATAGTTTGATAGGGATTGCATTGAATCTGTAGATTGCTTTGGGTAGTATAGTCATTTTTACAGTGTTGATTCTTCCAATTCAAGACCATGGTATATCTCTCCATTGTTTGTATCATCTTTAATTTCTTTCATCAGGGTCTTATAGTTTTCTGCATACAGATCTTTTGTCTCCTTAGGTAGGTTTATTCCTAGATATTTTACTATTTTTCTTGCAATGGCAAGTAGGCAAATGTTTGTGTTTTCTTAATTTCACTTTCAGATTTTTCATCATTAGTGTATAGGAATGCAAGAGATTTCTGTGCATTAATTTTGTATCCTGCTACTTTACCAAATTCATTGATTAGCTCTTGTAGTTAGTTTTCTGGTAGCATCTTTAGGATTCTCTAGGTATAGTATCATGTCATCTGCAAACAGTGACAGATTTACTTCTTCTTTTCCAATTTGTATTCCTTTTACTTCTTTTTCTTCTCTGATTGCTGTGGCTAAAACTTCCAAAACTATGTTGAATAATAGTGGTGAGAATGGGCAACCTTGTCTTGTTCCGGATCTTAGGGGCAATGTTTTCAGTTTTTCACCATTGAGAATGATGTTGGCTATGAGTTTGTCATATATGACCTTTATTATGTTGAAGAAAGTTCCCTCTATGCCTACTTTCTGGTGGGTTTTTATCATAAATGGGTGTTGAATTTTTTTGAAAGCTTTCTCTGCATATTTGGATGATCATATGGTTTTTCTTCTTCAATTTGTTAATATGGTGTATCACATTGATTGATTTGCATATATTGAAGAATCCTTGAATTCCTGTGATAAACCACACTTGATCATGGTGTATGATCCTTTTAATCTGCTGTTGGATTCTGTTTGCTAGTATTTTGTTGAGGATTTTTGCAACTATGTTTATCAGTGATATTGGCCTGTAGTTTTCTTTGTGACGTTTGTCTGATTTTGGTGTCAGGGTGATGGTGGCCTCATAGAATGAGTTTGGGAGTGTTCCTTCCTCTGCTATATTTTGGAAGAGTTTGAGAAGGACAGGTGTTAGCTCTTCTCTAAATGTTTGATAGAATTCGCCTGTGAAGCCATCTGGTCCTGGACTTACGTTTGTTAGAAGATTTTTAATCACATTTTCAACTTCAGTGCTTGTGATTTGTCTATTCATATTTTCTATTTCTTCCTGGTTCCGTCTCGGAAGGTTGTGCACTTCTAAGAATTTGTCCATTTCTTCCAGGTTGTCCATTTTATTGGCATATAGTTGCTTGTAGTATTCTCTCATGGTCCTTTGTATTTCTGCAGTGTCAGTTGTTACCTCTCCTTTTTCATTGCTAATTCTATTGATTTGAGTCTTCTCCCTTTTTTTCTTGATGAGTCTAGCTAATGGTTTATCAATTTTGTTTCTTCTTAAACAACCAGCTTTTAGTTTTATTGATCTTTGCTATCGTTTCCTTTATTTCTTTTTCATTTATTTTTGATCTGATCTTTATGATTTCTTATCTGCTAACTTTGGGTTTTGTTTGTTTTTCTTTCTGTAATTTCTTTAGGTGTAAGGTTAGGTTGTTTGAGATGTTTCTTGTTTCTTAAGGTAGGATTGTATTGTTATAAACTTCCCTCTTAGAACTGCTTTTGCTGCATGCCATAGGTTTTGGGTTGTTGTGTTTTCATTGTCATTTGGTTTCAGGTATTTTTTGATTTCCTCTTTGATTTCTTCAGTGATCTCTTGCTTATTAAGTAGTGTAATGTTTAGCCTCCATTTGTTTATATTTTTTCCAGAGATTTTTATGTAATTTTTATCTAGTCTCATAGTGTTGTGGTTGCAAAAGATACTTGATATGCCTTCAGTATTCTTAAATTTACCTGGCTTGATTTGTGACCCAAGATATGATCTATCCTGGAGAATGCTCCATGAGCATTTGAGAAGAAAGTGTATTCTGTTGTTTTTGAATGGAATGTCCTATAAATATCAATTAAGTCCATCTTGTTTAATGTATCATTTAAAGCTTGTGTTTCCTTATTTATTTCCATTTTGGATGATCTGTCCATTGGTCAAAGTGCGGTGTTAAAGTCCCCTACTATGATTGTGTTACTGTTGATTTCCCCTTTTATGGCTGTTAGTATTTGCCTTATGTATTGAGGTGCTCCTATGTTGGGTGCATAAATATTTGCAATTCTTTTATCTTCTTCTTGGATTGATCCCTTGATCATTATGTAGTTTCCTTCTTTGTCTCTTGTAATAGTCTGTGTTTTAAAGTCTATTTTTTTCTGATATGAGAATTGCTACTTGAGCTCTTTTTTTATTTCCATTTGCATGGAATATCTTTTTCCATCCCCTCACTTTCAGTCTGTATGTGTCCCTTGGTCTGAAGTGCGTCTCTTGTAGACAGCATATATATGGGTCTTGTTTTTGTATCCATTCAGCCAGTCTATGTCTTTTGGTTGGAGCATTTAATCCATTTATATTTAAGGTAATTATCGATATGTATGTCCTATTACCATTTTCTTAATTGTTTTGGGTTTGTTATTGTAGGTCTTTTCCTTCTCTTGTGTTTCCTGCCTAGAGAATTTCCTTTAGCGTTTGTTGTAGAGCTGGTTTGGTGGTGCTGAATTCTGTTAGCTTTTGCTTGTCTGTAAAGCTCTTAATTTCTCTGGTAAATCTGAATGAGATCCTTGCTGGGTAGAGTAATCTTGGTTGTAGGTTTTTCTCCTTCATCACTTTAAATATGTCTTGCCACTCCCTTCTGGCTTGCAGAGTTTCTGCTGAAAGATCAGCTGTTAACCTTATGGGGATTTGCTTATGTGTTATTTGTTGTTTTACCCTTGCTGCTTTTAATATTTGATCTTTGTATTTAACCTGCCTCTGCGTGTAGGTTGCCTGAAGGTGTCTGTTCGTGCCCAGACAGGATGGGGTTAAAGGAGCAGCTGCTTCTGGGGCTCCGGCTCACTCAGGCCAGGGGGAAGGAGGGGTACGGAATGCGGGTTGAGCCTGTGGCGGCAGAGGCTAGCATGACGTTGCAACAGCCTGAGGCGTGCTGTGTGTTCTCCCAGGGAAGTTGTCCCTGGATCACGGGACCCTGGTAGTGGCGGGCTGCACAGGCTTCCGGGAGGGGAGGTGTGGATAGTGACCTGTGCTTGCACACAGGCTTCTTGGTGGTGGCGGCAGCAGCCTTAGCGTCTCATGCCCGTCTCTTGGGTCCACGCTGATAGCCGTGGCTGATGCCCGTCTCTGGAGCTCCTTTAAGCAGCGCTCTTAATCCCCCCTCTTCGCGCACCAGGAAACAGAGGCAAGAAAAAGTCTCTTGTCTCTTTGGCAGCTCCAGACTCTTTCCCGGACTCCCTCCCTGCTAGCTGTGGTGCACTAACCCCGTTCAGGCTGTGTTCGCGCAGCCAACCCCAGTCCTCTCCCTGCGCTCTGACTGAAGCCCGAGCCTCAGCTCCCAGCCCCGCCCGCCCCGGCGGGTGAGCAGACAAGCTTCTTGGGCTGGTGAGTGCTGGTCGGCACTGATCCTCTGTGAGGGAATCTTTCCGCTTTGCCCTCCCGCCCCCTGTTCCTGTCCTCTCTCCGTGGCTCTGAAGCGGCTCTGAAGCTTCCCCCTCCGCCACCTGCAGTCTCCGCCCGCGAAGGGGCTTCCTAGTGTGTGGAAACCTTTCCTCCTTCCCAGCTCCCTCCCACTGGTGCAGGTCTGGTCCCTATTGTTTTGTCTCTGTTTTTTCTTTTCTCTTTTGCCCTACCCAGGTAGGTGGGGAGTTTCTTGCCTTTTGGGAGGTCTGAGGTCTTCTGCCAGCATGCAGCAGGTGTTCTGTAGGAGTTGTTCCACATGTAGATGTATTTCTGATGTATTTGTGGGGAGGAAGGTGATCTCCACATCTTAGTCTTCCACCATCTTGAAGCTCCTTCTCCAAAGCTACTTTTAAATGTCATGGCCATATCAGATTTTTCTTGAGTTCCATTTTTCTTTGACTTTAGTGAAACATATCTTATGTGTTTTTCTTCTTGAGGTTTTTTTATTGTTGCTTTCCCATTTTTATGGTCCCCAAGTTGTTTCACGGGATTCTTTCATTATTTTTTACTAGTTTACTTATTTTAAAATGGCAGTACCATAGATGCTTGCTATTATTTTCACCTTGAATGTGGCAAAAGCATTGTCAGAATTGTTTTTAGGGTAAGATAGAATTTCAGTCTTTTTTATTTTCAAATTGAACACGTATTAATCTTCTGAAATTTCTGGATTATAGTAGGAAATTAAAGAATGTAAAATATGCTATTAAGCAGAATTAAACTTTTCTGATAGTTTATTTGAAAATTCTGTCATGAATTCTTTTTTCTGAAAGGAGTTTAATCTTTAGTACATTTCCATTTTGTTAATTCCTCTACTCTTTTTTTAAAAGAATGCTTAAATACTTTCTCAGAAAAAAAAATGAAGTTTCTCTAGCATCAGAGATAAATGAGTTGTGCTTATCCATCATCAAATCCACATTTATTGAGCATCTACCATATGTCAAACACTGTCAATGACTGAGGGTAAGGAAGGGCTTAAAAGTGCCTCTGACCAGTTTGATTTTAGATAGAAAAATTTCCTTGGTTTTAAATAAAATAGCATCAAATTCAATATGCTTGGTGTTTGGGGTGTCAAAATACCCAGATATGGTGAGTCACTAGGAGATAGGGGCTACTTTGTTAAGTAGCCACTAAAGTTAAATAGATTTTACCTGGTGGCAATGGCATTCTTTCCCTTGCCTGTTGTCCTTCACCTCTGCTCTCCTTACCCTTGTCCTTTGTCAGTTGTCTGAAGTTCCTCAGGTGTCTTCAGAGGGCCTTTGTGTCCTGTTGCCTCCTATGTCCTTTTGCTCACTCATGTATCATGCTGTTTTAAATTCTCTGTTTTATGTTAATTTACAGTGTCTTTATATTCTTCCTGACAGTTTGTTGATTAATAACACTTAACCTCTGACTTCCTTTATTTAAAACTTATCAGTTTATTTGGACATAGAATTGCAAAGCCGATTTTCTGGTGCCAGTTTATAACTATATCTCCACCTACTAATTACTATACCAACTCTCTCCTACTGGTTTGACTATGAAGTTCAGAGGAACTTGATAGCTGGGGATAAGATATACTTTAGACACCCCTTATTAGCTAATAAATGTAGTTTGTTCATTTGTTCACTATTTATATTTTCAGCAACTTTTTGTGATAGGCTCTGCATTTTTTGGTAGAAATACCCATTGAATCTGATAAAGTCACTATCTTCATAAGGTTAAGCTCTCCTTTGTGGGGGAGAATAAACACAATGAACTGTACTAAATAATATAGTGTGTAATAGTGATAAGTGCAATATTATAGTGTAAAGCAGGATAAAGGGACAGAGATTGATAGAAATGAGAAAAGCTAATCTTCTATATTCTAATATTCTATAAAGAATGGTCAGGTGATTTCTCTCCCGAGAAGAACTTGACCCAGATGGACAAAGGGCAAATGCTCACACAAAGAGCTGTATTCAAGAGACTGAAGATCATTTCAGCTGAAGGAAGAAGAACAAAAGCCCTGGGGTAGAAATGAAGGCAGTTATTTGTAGTATAAAAAGGAGTCTCATGGGATTGAATATAGAGTTGTAAGAACAAACAGAAAAAGACTTGAAATCTAACAGATATAAATGCCATTTTTAATTCCCATTTTGGAGATGTGAGCTTGATGTCTTTTAAAACACCACATGAATGCTGTCTGTTCATTCATATTGATCATTGATTTTCCCTGGAGCACCATGCGATAATATAAGTATTGCAATTAACATATATTATTCTCTTATTTAGCCATCACAATATCTCTGAGATTATAAAAACAAATGTGCCAGTGAGTTTTAAAGGTGAGGAGGCAAAGGAGTTATGACTTATCTAACATTAAGAAATAAGCAGTACATTTGGAATTTGTTAGAGATACTTTGCACAAAAACTTAACTCTCTTGATCACTGGTTTCTATTGATAATATTTAGAAACAATGTTCAAAGAACCAAACTGGTATCATCACTTAACTTCATTAATGGTGACCCAGTAACTCAAAATACCTTACTAATCATTAAATGTAAGATGCAGTACACAAATTCAAGCTGGGGTCAAATGAGGTTTTCCTACCAGAGGCCTCAAATCAAGACTTGAGAACTGTGGGGGGGGGAACTTGCTTCTGTATGCGGTTTCAGAGTTCATTTAACAAGACATCTTCATACAGCATCTCAGTTTTGCTTAAGTTACCTTCCAAAGAGAGTGTGTGAAAGAGAATGGCATGTTTGCATCAAGAAGCTAAGCTGTGAGTCCTGAGACTGCCCCAAAAGTGCATACCACCAAGTAGCAGGAATTGGAAGAAGACTTAACTTCTCTTCTAACTCATCCATCCATATATGAGATAGCACAGTCCAGAGAGTCAGAGACAGATTCTCTGACTTGCTTCATCAAGCAGTTCAGACCCTCTACACTCCTAATGTAATCCAGTATTAGGCCTCCACTGATTAAATCGACCACTCTTCCACCTTAGTGGAAGTATAGAGGTAAAGAGAAAGTTGCAAAGAGACAGCGACTCAGAATTATCCTTTTGATCATTCTACCTTTCAAAGGTAACGTGGCTTCAGGTTGGGAGGAATACTGATTCCTCTTGACAGTACCAAGAATATAATTTCTTAATAATACTCATTTTCTGTCTACTGATACTTGAATAATTATGTGCCATTATTTGTAATACAAAGTGGACATCAAAGAAAATAATAGTTGAAGAGTGCCGTGTGAGCACCTAATGACACACAGAAATTAGAGCCACAGTGTAAAGATAACTTAAACTCAGATTCATAAGATCAGTTGTATTAGTCATGTATTTCTGCATATCAAATTACTCTAAAACTTAATGTCATAAAACATGTTTGTTATATCAGTTTCTGTTTTTCTAGGAATCTGAGCATGGTTTATCTAGGTCCTATGGCTTAGAATCTCTCATAAGGCTTCAGTAGAAACGTCAGCTGGGCTACAGGCATCTTAACCCCTGGCTGAGGAAGGATCTGCATCCAGGCTCACTCACCTGGTTGTTGGCTGGGTTCAGTTCATGTGCTATCACAATAAGGGCCTCAATTCCTTGCTGCCTACTAGGCAGAGATTACCCTTCATTCCTTGCCAAATGGGCCTCTTCATAAGGTCCTCACAACATGGTAGCTTGCTTTATCAGAGCAAGCAAGTGATGAGAGAAGGAGAGAGACGGAAGATGTGCAACCACTTCTCAACTTGCAAACAAGACTTTTCTCATCTGTTAAGTGGGGTCATAATACTTTCCTTAACAAGATCATGTTGTAAGAAGCATGGCAGGGTATGTATGTGAAAGCATGTTAAAAGCATCAACTAGGGCTTCCCTGGTGGCACAGTGGTTGAGAGTCCGCTTGCCGATGCAAGGGACACGGGTTCGTGCCCTGGTCCGGGAAGATCCCACATGCTGCGGAGCGGCTGGGCCCGTGAGCCATGGCCGCTGGGCCTGCACGTCCAGAGCCTGTGCTCCGCAACGGGAGAGGCCACAACAGTGAGAGGCCCGTGTACTGCAAAAAAAAAAAAAAGCATCAACTAAAATGTAAAGAGAAATTAGCATTGCTGTTATTGGTATATTAGCAGCATAATTAAAAGCTAAAAATAGAACTACCATACAACCCAGCAATCCCACTACTGGGCATATACCCTGAGAAGACCATAATTCAAAAAGAGTCATGTACCACAATGTCCATTGCAGCTCTATTTACAATAGCCAGGACATGGAAGCGACCTAAGTGTCCATCGACAGATGAATGGATAAAGAAGATGTGGCACATATATACAATGGAATATTACTCAGCAATAAAAGGAAACAAAATGGAGTTATTTGTAGTGAGGTGGATGGATCGAGAGTCTGTCATACAGAGTGAAGTAAGTCAGAAAGAGAAAAACAAATACCGTATGCTAACACATACATATGGAATCTAAAAAAAAAAAAAAGTGGTTCTAAAGAACCTAGGGACAGGACGGGAATAAAGACGCAGACAGAGAATGGACTTGAGGACAGAGAGGAGGAAGGGTAAGCTGGGACAAAGTGAGAGAGTGGCATAGACATATATACACTACCAAATGTAAAACCGATAGCTAGTGGGAAGCAGCCACATAGCACAGGGAGATCAGCTCGGTGCTTTGTCACCACCTAGAGGGGTGGGATAGGGATGGAGGGAGGGAGACGCAAGAGGAAGGAGATATGAGGATATATTTATAGCTGATTCACTTTGTTATAAAGCAGAAACTAACACACCATTGTAAAGCAATTACACTCCAATAAAGATGTTTAAAAAAATAATTAATAGTGGTACTATTGAAGTAACATATATGGGATGAGGTTTGAATAAGGAGCTTGCAAAGCAATATTTTAGATTTTACCAGTAGAAGCTAAAGATGAAACCCTGATTTTTGGAAAATGTGTGGTTTTTAAAATATTCAGTAGAGTGAGAGAAACATTCATTCATTTATTTCAGATTTTTTATTTTTTAAATGGAGCGCTATTTATTTATTTTTGGCTGTGTTGGGTCTTCGTTTCTGTGCAAGGGCTTTCTCTAGTTGCGGCGAGCGGGGGCCACTCTTCATCGCGGTGCGTGGGGTCTCACTGTCGCGGCCTCTCTTGTTGCAGAGCACAAGCTCCAGACGTGCAGGCTCAGTAGTTGTGGCTCATGGGCCTAGTTGCTCCACGGCATGTGGGATCTTCCCAGACCAGGGCTCGAACCTGTGTCCCCTGCATTGGCAGGCAGATTCTCAACCACTGTGCCACCAGCGAAGCCCTATTTCAGATATTTTTGAGCACCATTGCAGTGCCAATCAAATTAGATGTTGTTCAGCTATAGATCTAAAGTCAGTTTAATTTTCCTTGTGTGTTAGGAACAGAGCTGAGGGGTTAATAAATGCCTCTAAAGAATATTAGAATTAACTAAAGCAAACCTTATGCTTTATACAAGTGGAGAGTGGCAGAGTTAAAAGTTAACCTAGATCTTACAGTAAGCAAGCTTCAGAGTCATTCCTAGAATCCTGGCCTCCGGTATCTAGGCCAATATTTTCTTTTAAGAAAGAGAGTTGTTTGCATTCCTAGAATTTTTCCCTGTTGAATATTTTATTATTTCTAACAGAAGAAAAAAAATGAACAGTTGTAAAGAACAATGGAAGAAATAGTGAGAATGAACATTTCATTTGAACAACATAGATTCAGATTTTTTAAAAATTATTTTTAGTGTAATTCTATCTTCTAAAAAATGTTTTTGGAGATTAAAAAAAATTCTATGCTAGTATTTTTCCCTATATGAATAAAATTGAACTGAAAGTGTTGAAAATCTTTGGCATTAAAGTAAAGCACTATTTGTTATAGGTATCACAATGAAACTATAGATATTACTGTACTTTTCATCTTGCACAAGAGTCCTTCATGAGAGCCAAGAATGAAAATACTTATTTATACTTGCTATTTATAGAAGATTTTAGAACATGCATGAGTGTTTCCACGATAATAGGTATATATTAGCATGGGTATTTGAATTCTGGGTTAAAAATGGTTCTTATCACTGGCTTCCAGGTCAGATTAATCTGGGAAGGTTTAAATGACTCTGATACCTTGGTCCCATACCGGACCAAATAAATCAGAACCACTGGGGTTGCAGTCAATATATCAATAATGTAAAAGTTCTTTAGGTGATTGTAACACACAGCTAGGGTTGAGAATTCATGGGTTATAATAAAGAAGATACTAATGTAATCTCCAAAAAAAATGACATCTTCATTCTTTAGTATTCAAAGACATTTACAGTTACTTTCTCTTATAGAGAGCTCTTTTGGACTAATGGGTTTCGATGGCAAGTTATCTAATTAATGATGTATCATCACCTGCTAACATGAAATAGGTGTTATGTTTCGAACAGCAAATGCTATATTAATGTCATTTTAGTCACAAGAAGTTCAAAATCAATTTCAATGCTAATCAGTGGTTGAAAGAATAGATTAGTAATGCAGCAAATGCCATTACCCTTTCAAGCGATTCTTTTTATACGATGCTCCCTGCTGAAGTGAATAAGGTTGTGAGGCTATGATACCATAAAGCAAGGTATCAGACTCAAAGAAAGAATAATAGAAAAAAAAAGACCCTAGAAAAGAAAAACTTAAGTTAAAAATTTCTTAATGAATTTATTTTTGCCTACAATAAAATATCGTTTCAGCAATAGAGTGAATACATTACTATTTAAAATAAAAATTTCTTCTGTATTAACATTTAGAAGTCGACGTGTATGATTTTTGAAGATTTGTGTGTGAAATCATTTTAACTTTAATATAAAATACTTAAATTCAAAATTGGTTTTGTCTCTATGGCATAATGTTACTTTAGACTGATATTGCTGTATCTGCCTCAACTGTATTATTTAAGTAACCTAACCAATAGAAGGCAGCATCACAATAATATTCCTATGTGAAAATATGATCTTATCACTCTAGTTCAATGGTAATATATAAAGGATCTTTCATGACAGATCTCCCATTTCCAGAATAGCTTTGAAAGATATTTTGTAATTATACTTAGTTTGTACATCCAAAAATATTATCTTGAAGAGAAATTGAGATCAGTACAAGGAGATTTTCAGTTGAAGAAACTTGAAGTATTTAAAAATTTGATTAAGAATTAAATCTCTTTGCATGGTATTTACTTAGGAAGCTTTAGCAGAAAAAGTAAAAATATTTTAACTTTCTCATTTTGTTTAGAATTCTAGTATAAAGCCATGAATTTTTTTGTGGGGTTTTTTTGTGTTTTTTGTTTTGTTTTGTTTTTTGTGGTGCGCGGGCCTCTCACTGTTGTGGCTTCTCCCGTTGCGGAGCACAGGCTCCGGATGCGCAAGCTAAGCCGTCATGGCTCACGGGCCCAGCCGCTCCGCGGCATGTGGGATCTTCCCGGACTGGGGCACGAACCCATGTCCCCTGCATCGGCAGGCGGACTCTCAACCACTGCGCCACCAGGGAAGCCCTAAAGCCATGAGCTTTATATAATAAATTCAAATATAGATTAGAAGTTGAACCAGAAAGGAAAATGATTTGTTTCTCAAAGTGAACAAAATATATTGAGGATATTATCTGTGTAGATGCATAGTAGATAAAATGCAGCATATTTCTTCATATTGGCAGTATACCCTGACTTATTTTAAACGAGAGTATATATTGCTTGCATTGGGTTCTTGGGCATTTCCTATAATGTGTACTCACTTTTGAGTAATGTCTTGTTAATATGATCATTGTACAGGGTTAAGAGCCAAATAAGAGTATAACTGAAGAAAATGTCAGGCACTGTCTTAACCCATCTCCAGTTTTAAACCATGGATCACATTATGGCCATGCCCTTGTTTTATTTCTTGTAGCAAAGCTAGATTTTATTCTATGGCTTTCTTTACTAAAAAGAAGTTCTCATTTTTATCAACTAATTTTTGACCCAGTATCAGTTGTCTTTTCCATCCTAATGCCATATTGACTCTCTATTCCCTTTTATTCTTCATTGCAAAATGGGCAGTTTTTTGCTTAGTTATAAGTTTCTTCTAATGCTTTGTCAAACACAGGTAATAACAAAAAGCACATGCTATCAACAAGCTGTTTTTAACCTCTCAAAACCCACCACCCTATGGTAAATTAGCTGTATTATATGTCTTCCAATTTCTTACCAGTGTATTGTACTGATAATTTTCCACTACAAATATAGATACTGTCCCATACTTTAACTTTTCCCCCACACTGCCAAATGCCTAACCCCTAAAACAATGCCACAAATAATTAGATTTTAATTTCTGAGGCAGCAATCCACTCATAGGTACCAATTTCTCTTTGGGACAGAAAGGGCTAAATTATGCTGTTTTTAAAAACACCATGAAAATCTCTTTTTTAAAAAAACAATAGACTTTTTTGAGAAGTTTTATATTTACAGAAAAATTGAACAGAAAATACAGAAAGTTCTCATGTCCCCTCCCCCACTCAGAATTTCCTCTATTATTAACATCTTCCATTAGCATTGTACCTTCCTTAACAATTGATGAACAAACGTTTATATGTTACTATTAACTAAAATCTATACATTAGGATGCAGATTTTTGTTGCATATAGTTCCATGGGTTTTGACAAATATATACAACTGCTATTATAGTACCGTACAGAATACTTTCACTGCTCTAAAAACCCTGTGTTCCACCTATTCATCTTCCTGCCCTCCATCCAAGCCCCTGGCAACCACTGATGTGTTTATAGTCTCTATAGTTTTGCCTTTCCCAGAAGGTCATATAGTTGGATTCATACAATATGTAGTCTTTTCAGATTGGCTTCTTGCATGTAGCAATATGCATTTAAAATTCCTCCATGTCTTTTCTTGGCTTGAGAGTTTATTTCATTTTATTGTTGAATAACATTCCATTGTACTGATGTGCTATAGTTTGTCAGTTCACCTTTTGAAGGACATATCAGTTGCTTCCAAGTTTGGGCAATTATGAATAAAGATACTTTATACAGTCCAGTGTAGGTTTTTGTGTGGACACAAGTTTTCAACTCATTTTGGTAAATACCTTGGAGTGTGGTTGTTAGATAACATGATAAGACTGTTTAGCTTTGTAAGAAACTGCCAGGCTGTATTCCAAAATTTCTGTACTTTTTTGCATTCCCACCAGCAACAGATGAGATTTCCTGTTGCTTCATATTTTGCAAGCAATTGATGTCAGTGTTTTGGATTAGCCATTCGAATAAGTGTTTAGTTGTATCACATTATTGTTTTAATTTGTAATTCCCTAATGACATATGTTAAACATCTTTTAATATGCTTATTTAACATTGATATATCGTCTTTGGCAAGGTATGTGTTCTCATCTTTTGCCATCTTGTATTCAGTTGTTTGCTTTCTTATTGTTGAGTTTTAGGGTTCTTTGCATATTTGGATGCAAGTGCTTTTTCAGATACATTTTGCAAACATTTTTTCCCAGTCAGTGGCTTGTCTATGAATTCTCTTAACAGTGTATTTGTAGGGAAGAAATTTTTACTTTTAATAAAGTCCAACATATCAATTTTTCTTTCATGTATAGTGCTTTTGGTGTTGTATATAAAAGTCATCTTCAAACTCAAGATCACTTAGATTTTCTCCTACATTCTTGGAGTTTTATAGTTTTACATTTTAAATTTATGATCCATTTGAGTTAATTCTTGTGAAATTTGTAACATCTGTGTCTAGATTGTTTTTTCTTCATGTGTATGTCCAGTTTTGTCACCATTTTTCTGTTTAGACTCCTTTATCACCTTTCCTCTTTCATCGAAAATCAAATAAAGAATGTGGTCTATATTTGTGTGGATCTATTTTGGGGCTCTCTGTTCTGTTTCATTGATCTATTTGTCTATTCTTTCACCAATACCACAGATTCTTCATACTATAGCCTTATAGAAAGTCTCAAAGTCTGGTATTGTCATTCCTTTGATTTGATTCTTCTTCTTTAATATTGTGTTGGTTATGCTGAGTCTTTTGCATCTCTCTGTAAACTTTAGAATATGTTTGTTGATAGCCACAACAGCATAATACATGTACACATTATGGGTCATTATGAGAAGTTGACTGCTTTATCATTATTTAGTATCCCCTTCTATCTCTGACAATTTTCCTTGCTGTGAAGTTGGATTTGTCTAAAATAAATATATTTTCTCCAGTTTTGTTTTGTTTAGTCTTAGCATGGTATCTTTCTCTATTCCTTTACGTTTTATCTATCTTTGTCCTTATATTTAAGGTAGACTTCTTGTAAACATGTAGTTGGGTCTAAGGTTTTTGTTTGTTTTTTAATCTACTGTGATAGTCTCTGTCTTTTAATTGGCGAACTTATACCATTCACATTTCAAATGATTATTGATATAATTGGTTTCTACAGTATTTTTAAACTAATTCTTGATCTTTTTCTCTTTTTTCTTCCACTCTTTCTCTACCTTCTCTGGTTTTATTATTTTCTATGACAACATTTTTTCCCCTCTCTTAGCATATCAACTATACATCTTTAAAAAAAAAAAAATTTAGTGGTTACCCTAGAGTGTGAAAGATGCATTTACAATTAATAATTTCACTTTCAGATAACATTATACTATTTCACTGGTAGTGCAATTACTTTATAAAAATATTCCCAGTTCCTCCCCTAGTCCCTTTAAAATTCCTGTCATTCATTTCATTTATCTATAAAGTATAATCGCCTAATTCATTATTGCTATGAATTGCTATTATTAGCAAAAAAATATTGCTTTTATTTTGAGCAATCAAGTGAAAAGAGTATTAGGTATATAAAACCCATTGAAGATTCACAGAAATTGAGTAGCTTAACCTCTGGTCTAAGCAAGCAAATTGATAACACTTTTAAATCTCTTAGTCACATCACCACTGTATCCAGCAACATCAAACATCTAAAAATAATCTTTATACTTAATGATGTGGACCGTGTATCAATGTGATTCAAATTAAACTGCTGTCTTGGTATATCTGTAAGAGCACTCAAAGCATACAAGTTTTCTTTTATTACCTTAAATTATTACTTCAATGATTTATTTTCAAAATGAAACATGACTTTTCATAAAATAATACTTCTGAGAAGATTATTAATAGTACTGATTTTAGTCATGTGTAATATGTGGCGAATTTGAAATTATCAGTTTCAAAATTCAGTAATAGAATGCATGAAATACACTTTCAATTAAAGTTAGGTGTGATTCTTTGGCATCTTTAAGATAACCAAGTTTTGTTTTTTGTTTCTTTTTAATTAGAGTGTGAACGTATCACTTAAGATAACCGAGAAAAAGAAATCCAGGATATGGTTACAAGTTAGGAGCTGTTCAAAAAGATAAAGAATTCCTTATTCTATGAAATAATCACTTTGTATCCATTTACATTTTTCTGAAATGTTTTGGTGACAGGCCATTCCTGGTTTGTTTCTAAACCTTAGAATCTCAAGGTTTAGACAGAGAATTTCCAAAGAATTTTTTTTTTAATGTATCATTTTTATATTCTGATTCAAGTGAAATGCAGTGCAATCTTAATCAAAAAATGTCCAGAAATTTGAAGGTTTTGGTAACCATATATTGTCTATAGAAGAAAACTGTAACAACTGAATATTTTTAATTTTCATCTCATTTCAGTAGCTTGGAAGTCCATTTCAAAAATGTTTGTAGTCATTTTTGGCATTCTAGCTTCCATTTCTTTTATGGAAATGGTACTTCTACTTTAGTACAATGCTACTATAAAAACATTTATGATTCAGGTAAATATCTCATAAATGATTTTGTATAAATATCCCTAGAAGTAGTTATACTAGTGCATATAGCAAGTTTTAGTAAGTCTTTTGGTTTCCAGATTCTATAAAATTAAAGCAGTAAATAAAATAATGGAAAAAATATTTTCATACTCTTTGAATACTGTGGTGATTATTAAACAACCATGATGAAAGACCCAACTACTCTGAACAAAGACTATAACATGTCATCATGGACAATTATGGCAAATTAATTCCATAGTAACACAATTTTTCAATAAAGAATAATTACTGTTTTATTCTTGTAGTTCATGACTCAGTATAAGCTCATAAACTGGGCTCTATTAACTGTAAAATGATCTTTGGTTTCCTTTAATAATAAAAATCCATTTTAGTGTAATTTCACATGTATATTAAACAAGATGTATGAGTATATTGATACTTAACACAGTATCTGTAACTGTAATTGTTTAGTGACACTTTTTTAGGACACATTAACTTTTATTTTTTTTAACATCTTTATTGGAGTATAATTGCTTGACAATGGTGTGTCAGTTTCTGCTTTATAATAAAGTGAATCAGTGATACATATACATATGTCCCCATATCTCTTCCCTCGTGCGTCTCCCTCCCTCCCACCCTCCCTATCCCATCCCTCTAGGTGGTCACAAAGCACCGAGCTGATCTCCCTGTGCTACGTGGTTGCTTCCCACTAGCTATCTATTTTACATTTGGTAGCATATATACATCCATGCCTTTCTCTCACTTTGTCCCAGCTTACCCTTCCCCCTCCCTGTATCCTCAAGTCCATTCTCTAGTAGGTCTGCATCTTTATTCCCGTCTTGCCCCTAGGTTCTTCATGACCTTTTTTTTTTTTTTTTACATTCCATATATATGTGTTAGCATACAGTAATTGTTTTTCTCTTTCTGACTTACTTCACTCTGTGTGACAGACTCTAGGTCCATCCACCTCACTACAAATAACTCAATTTCGTTTCTTTTTATGGCTGAGTAATATTCCATTGTATGTATGTGCCACATCTTCTTTATTCATTCATCTGTTGATGGACACTTAGGTTGCTTCCAAGTCCTGGCTATTGTAAATTGAGCTGCAATGAATATTTTGGTACATGACTCTCTTTGAATTATGGTTTTCTCAGGGTATATGCCCAGTAGTGGGATTGCTGGGTCATATGGTAGTTCTATTTGTAGTTTTTTAAGGAAACTCCATACTGTTCTCTGTAGAGGACACATTAACTTCTGATTGAAATATGTTCTTTTTTTAACCAGATTTTTATCCACAGTAAAAGAAAATTACATATCCAACTTCAAAAGATAAATTTTCATTGAAGAAATACGAAACTAACAGTAAAAATGAAAACAAAATTCAAAAAGAATTACTTTGTAGTGATAATGAATATTTCACACCATTTTTAAAAGTAGAAGAGGAAGCTCTCACTCTTTAAGAAGCTAATTTTTATTTCCTGAACTAAGAAAAGTATAAGTGAATAGAGCTCTTGTGGTTTATCAATTGCACAATTCTTGTTGTTCTTGCCAAACATATTCTATATCTGCAACAGCATTGCTGCCTTAGAAATCCTGTAAAAGTGTAATATACACTTTATGCACGTGGTGGTTTTTTTTTTTTTGGTTTTTTTTATAGATTCTTCTCAAGCTCTTTTTTTTTTTTAACATCTTTATTGGGGTATAATTGCTTTACAATGGTGTGTTAGTTTCTGCTTTATAACAAAGTGAATCAGTTATACATATACATATGTTCCCATATGTCTTCCCAAGCTCTTTTTTTTTTAACATCTTTATTGGAGTATAATTGCTTTACAGTGGTGTGTTAGTTTCTGCTGTATAACAAAGTGAATCAGCTATATATATACATATATCCCCATATCTCCTCCCTCTTGCATCTCCCTCCCACCCTCCCCCTCCCACCCCCCCATCCCACCCCTCTAGGTGGACACAAACACTGAGCTGATCTCCCTGTGCTATGCGGCTCCTTCCCACTAGCCATCTGTTTTACATTTGGTAGTGGATACATGTCCATGCCACTCTCTAACGTCGTCCCAACATACCCTTCCCTCTCTCCGTGTCCTCAAGTCCATTCTCTACGTCTGCATCTTTATTCCTGTCCTGCCCCTAGGTTCTTCAGAACGTTTTTCTTTTTTCTTTCTTATTTTTTTTTAGATTCCATATATATGTGTTAGCTTACGGTATTTGTCTTTCTCTTTCTGACTTACTCTGTATGATAGTCTCTAGGTCCATCCACCTCACTACAAATAACTCCATTTCATTTCTTTTTATGGCTCAGTAATATACCATTGTATATATGTGCCACATTTTCTTTACCCGTTCATCTGTCAATGGACATGTAGGTTGCTTCCATGTCCTGGCTATTGTAAATAGGGCTGCAATGAACATTGTGGTACATGACTCCTTTTGAATTATGATTTTCTCAGGGTATATTTCCAATAGTGGGATTGCTGGGTCATATGGTAGTTCTATTTTTAGTTTTGTAAGGAACCTCCATACTATTCTCCATAGTGGCTGTATCATTTTACATTCCCACCAACAGTGCAAGAGTGTTCCCTTTTCTCCACACCCTCTCCAGCACTTATTGTTTGTAGATTTTTTCATGATGGCCATTCTGACTGGTGTGAGGTGACACCTCATTGTAGTTTTGACTTACATTTCTCTAATGATTAGTGATGTTGAGCATTCTTTCATGTGTTTGTTGGCAATCTGTATATCTTCTTTGGAGAAATGTCTGTTTAGGTCTTCTGCCCATTTTTGGATTGGGTTGTTTGTTTTTTTGTTATGGAGCTGCATGAGCTGCTTGTAAATTTTGGAGATTAATCCTTTGTCAGTTGCTTCAATTGCAAATATTTTCTCCCATTCTGAGGGTTGTCTTTTGGTCTTGTTTATGGTTTCCTTTGCTGTGCAAAAGCTTTGAAGTTTCATTAGGTCCCATTTGTTTATTTTTGTTTTTGTTTCCATTTCTTCAGGAGGTGGGTCAAAAAGGATCTTGCTGTGTTTTTTGTCATACAGTGTTCTGCCTAATGTTTTCCTCTAAGAGTTTTATAGTGTCTGGCCTTACATTTAGTTCTTTAATCCATTTTGAGTTTATTTTTGTGTATCGTGTTAGGAAGTGTTCTAATTTCATTCTTTTACATGTAGCTGTCCAGTTTTCCCAGCAACACTTATTGAAGAGGCTGTCTTTTCTCCATTGTATATTCTTGCCTCCTTTATCAAAGATAAGGTGACCATATGTGCATGGGTTTATCTCTGGGATTTCTATCCTGTTCCCTTGATCTATCTTTCTGTTTTTGTGCCAGTTCCATACTGTCTTGATTACTGTAGCTTTGTAGTATAGTCTGAAGACAGGTAGCCTGATTCCTCCAGCTCCATTTTTTTTTTCTCAAGATTGCTTTGGCTATTCGGGGTCTTTTGTGTTTCCATACAAATTGTGAAATGTTTTGTTCTAGTTCTGTTAAAAATGCCATTGGTAGTTTGATAGGGATTGCACTGCATTGAATCTGTAGATTGCTTTGGGTAGTATAGTCATTTTCACAATGTTGTTTCTTCCAATCCAAGAACATGGTATATCCCTCCATCTCTTTGTATCATCTTTAATTTCTTTCATCAGGGTCTTATAGTTTTCTGCATACAGGTCTTTTGTCTCCTTAGGCAGGTTTATTCCTAGGTATTTTATTCTTTTTGTTGCAGTGGTAAATGTGAGTGTTCCCTTTATTTCTGTTTCACATTTTTCATCATTAGTGTATAGGAATGCAAGAGATTTCTGTGCATTAATTTTGTATCCTGCTACTTTACCAAATTCATTGATTAGCTCTAGTAGTTTCCTGGTAGCATCTTTACGATTCTCTATGTATAGTATCTTGTCATCTGCAAACAGTGACAGTTTTACTTCTTCTTTTCTGATTTGGATTCCTTTTATTTCTTTTTCTTCTGTGATTGCTGTGGCTAAAACTTCCAAAACTATGGTGAATAATAGTGGTGAGAGTGGTCAGCCTCGTCTTGTTCCTGATCTTAGTGGAAATGGTTTCAATTTTTCACCATTGAGAACGATGTTGGCTGTGGGTTTGTCATATATGGCCTTTATTATGTTGAGGTAAGCTCCATCTATGCCTACTTTCTGGAGGGTTTTTATCATAAATGGGTGTTGAATTATGCATATGGTTTTTAACTTCTTCTTTCTTTCTTATTTGACCAAAGAAATACCATGTTTTCTCCAAAGATATTTTGTTTTCCTTGTGGGCACACGGAAACTTATTTTCCAGCGTCCATCCTTCTTCTCATGAAGTTAGGTGTTAATATGTGACCAATTTCATTTACTAAAATGTAAGAAGAAGGGATATTCACCACAGCCAAATTTGGATTGTAATTTCTCCCTTACACAATCCTCCCTTTTCTGTCTTGGTCCCTCTGCTGATACCTCCTGGGCCATGTGTTAAGGAGATCTACATCACAAAATGAACAAATGGACAGGGTATGTTTTCCTTATGGCAACCATATGGATATTGAATGAATACTTAAAGTTGAGTAATCAATTTTCACTGTTAATTCACTGAGAATTTGGATTTTCTTTTTAATACAACAGCTAGCATTATGTACCTAAAGCCTATATAACCTCATTAAATTTACATAGATTTTAGATATAGTGTAGTAGAATGTAATTTATTCAGTATTTAAGAGATGTAGTTGAAATTGAGCTTTAAATTTATGATATTTCAAGGAAAGTTTAATGACTGTAAAAACATCTAGTTTTTTAATGTAATGCATTTGTATTTATTATTATAACAAAAAATACATATTATCCTATAATTATAGTATTACCCATCGCTGTTATATAAACTATAGTATTACCCATAGTTTTTACATAGACAAGCTATATAGACATTGTACTCTGATTAATAGCTCTCCGTATGTATGATAACTCATAGATAACACAAATTGAGTTTGCTGGTCTGCTTATATTTTAGCTGAAAGAGAGGTCATTTTAAGGATTATATAAAATAGAGTAAATATAAAACGTTCTCTTACTCTCATAATTTTAATAAACTAATTAAATCATAATATGTAGCCTTGGAAACACTTTTGATCTATTTTCAGTTTAATGTCATTAATAATGAAGAATCAGAGTTACTTTGTATACTTGAATGTTATCTTTAGCCTGCAAATTTACTTACAATAGGTGAGTCTTCTACCAAATCAAATGTAATCTATACTGAGATACCACTGATAGAGCCTTAATTTAAGAAATTATTTATGGTTTAGGGAATTACATAATGTGGGTTTTTTGCCATGAGAAATAATAAGCTTAATGTATATTGTATGTTTAGAAATAAATTAGGGATAGATGAAAACAGTGGTTTTCACAGCAGTAAAGTGTTAGCCATTTCAGTAGGGTTTTTCTTTTCAGTAGTTTTCAAATGTGACTTTTAGTCAAAGTAATTCTGTATGTGTAATTGTCTCCAAGGAACAAAATATATTTTCTGTTTTATAATATTACTTTGTTCATAGAGAAAACCCCAATATAGTTATATATGTACTTCACACCATAATGTTATGAATGTTCAAGTGCAGTGTAATCTTCTCAGCCACACATAGCATGTCCAATATATATAATGCTCAATATAAATTATTATAAATATCATATATATATATAGTCTTGTTTGTAAAGACTTATCAAAAGTAACTAACAGATATATTTCCACAGCCAACTTTGTGATGAGTGGTTCAAATCATACTTGTGTCTTAATTAGATAGAAAAAGGGACAGAATGTGCTCTAATTTAAAAAGAGCACTCTCCATGGGAAAAAAAAATGATCTTGCATATCATATCATTAGGCATATTTCCATTGCTGGAACGGCTCTAAAAGTTTATCTCAGGCACTAGTAAAATGAAAATTCTTCAACATAAACATCAGCTGAACAATGCTTTTTGTTATGGGTTATGCAGAGAATGAAAGCTATATCATGTCCATATTTATTTTCCCAAAAGTTCTGTAGTTTTTCTACAACTCAGAGAAATTGTGTAAAAAGCTTTTCACACTTTACTCTGAGTATGAAGCCTAATTATAATATTGTTTCTTTTTCTATTTGAATGTGTCAGTTTTCATATTATGACTTTCACACCTGTACTAGCTAAGATCAAACAACCATGTCATCTGAGACCACCCGGCAACTAAACTGTGAAAATTAATTTCAATTTCACTTAAACTCATCCCCATGTTGCTTTTCCATTACTCCCATACCAGGATATATGTGACTTTCACCTACCAAATGGCTTATTTTTTATTGTAGACAATATTCTAAAGGGTTGTTGTAACAAACTCTCATATTTCTGTATAACTTTAATAAACACATTTTATGTTTGAGGGAAGGGTATTATAAAATTTTCATGCTTCTCTTTGATATATATTTAACTGAATTTCTTTGATAAACATGAAACTCTAAAAAGTATTAAGGTTAGCAGTCAATATGTGTGGTAATATTACATAATAAACATTATTTTTAGGAAAATTTTAAAATTTAATGAAGTAAAAACTGACAAAACTAAAAGAAGAAATTTTAAAAATCTACACAGTTGGAGATTTAATAATTCTATCTTCATTAATTGATAGACCAAAATCAGACTGATAGACATTACCAGGAAACTACAGCTCAGTATGAACGTGTGCGTGTGTGTGTGTGTGTGTGTGTGTGCACACATGCATACACATGGACATGTCTATAAAATATTTCATAAAACAGTATTTAGAATCCACCAGTACAGAAAAATTGTATCATGACCAAGCGGAATTTATTCCTGGAATTCAAGATTGTTTTAACTTTGAAAACCAATCAGTGCAATCCATCATATTAATAAATCAGAACAAAAGCAATCATTTCACTAAATGCAGATAAATCATCTGAAAAAATTCAACGATATATGTGATAAGAATTCTCAGAAAACTGGGATAAGAGGAACTCCCTCAACCTGATAAGGTATAGTTTAAAAAAAAAGAAAATAGAGCTAGCATTATGCTTAATGATAAATATAAAAAGCTTTCTGCTTAAGATCATGAACAAGTCAAGGATGAACATCTTCACTATTTCTAGTCAGTGTTGTACTATGATCCTAGACAAAGCAACAAACCAGAGAGGGAGAGAGAGGGAGATTGAGAGGAAGGGAGAGAGAGAAAGAGAATGGGAAATTGGAAAGGGAGACAGAGAGAGCATGCAGATTGGAACAAAAGAGTAAACCTCTTTTGTTTGCAGAGGATATGATCAAGTATGTGGAAAATCCTAAGGAATCTACAAAAAGTTACTGGATCCAATAAATTCTAATATGGTTTATCACATCATAAAATGCTAAGTCAACATATGAAAAGCAATTATTTATACAATTAGAAATTGAATTTTAAAAAGCAATCACTTAAGTAAATTTTAATAACATGAAGTATTTAGGAATAAATTTAACAATATATGTGCAAGCTCCATAAAGTGAAAACTACAAAATACTGTTGACAGAAAGTAACAAATACTGAAATAAGCCTTGTTATTGGTTTCGAAGACTCAGTATGTTTATTATACAATTTACCCTCACATAGATAATCTATAGATTACTTGCAATGCCAACAAAAATCCCAGCAAAGTCTGTAGAAAACAACAAAGTTATTCCAAATGTTTATGGAAATTCTAAGAACATAGTTTAGTCAAAACAGTTTTGAAAACAACAGATTTAGAGAACAAACACTACCTAATTCACTGGCATACTGTAAAACTACATTAATCAATACAGTGCAGTATTGGTATAAGTATAGATATATGGATCAACGAAGCACAATACAGTCCAGAAATAGACCCACACTATACAGTCAATTGATTTTAAACAAATATGTGGAAGTAATTCAATGAAGGAAAGGCTACACTTTTCAACAAACTGTGCTGGAAAAACTGGACATTCATATAGGCAAAATAAATCTTGAACCACACATTACACCATATACCAAAATTATCTTGAAAACAGATCACAGAACTAAATTTAAAAGCTAAAATTATAACATTTCTAGGAGAAAATAGTGGCAAAAATCTTTTGAGATATTAGCTTAGGAAAAGATTATATTTAACCAGACCACAAAAAGCGTGAACTATTAAAAACATTAACAATTTTATCATCAAAATTCAAAGCACCTTCTCCTTAAATTCTCTTTGTACGTATGCATGTGTATATATATGTATCAATATATGTATATATATTTCAAACTTGTATCTAGAATATTTTTTTAATCTTACAATATACTAAAACACAACTAACCCAGTTATAAATAGGCAAATGTTTGGAACAGATACTTGACAAAAATAGGTATACTGATAGGTAATATGTTTATAGAAAGACATTCAATATCACTAGTCATGAGATAAATGCAAATTAAACCTATAATGAAGTACCACTATAAACCCATTAGTATGGCAAACATTAAAAAGGTGGAAAATATTAAGGATTGATAAGGATATAAAGTTAACAGGAATCCTTTGGAAAGAGTTTGGAAATTTCTTTTAAAGTTAAGTATACACTTACCATAAAACCTAGTACTCCTACAGAGATTTATTCAGAAGGAATGAAAACATATGCCCATAAAGATGAATACATACTAGTTGAGTCCATTGATATAAAATATAAAACTAGCAAAACTAATCAGTAGTGATAGAAATGAGATCGCTGCTTTCCTGGGCCAAGCAATTTTTGGGGAAGCAAAGTGGTGGTGGTGGTGTGGGGGCATAGTCTTGAAATGGACCAAAAATAATTAAATATTTGGGTTAATGGAATTCTTTTGTTATTTTGGTGGTTGTTGCTTGGATATGTAAATATGTCACTTCTAAATGTACATGTACTTAAAATGGGTTTATTTGACTCAGACAATGTGATATGCATAAAATGTCAAAGTGAGACCAGATTTCATTAAATGTTTTCAAAAGAACCAGTTTTACAACCTTAAAAAGCAAAATTTTATCACTCCAAAAGAGAAACAAATAGTAAAAAAAAATGACGAGTGGATTTTTAATTGGAAAATAATTTAAAGAAAATTATTCCCATATTATAAACCCCCCTCCTACTACCATATCCATACACTAAGGAGAGAATGGGTGGTCTTTAAATGTAAAGTGAAAAGGACCACATGGAGAGCTTGGTTAGATGTTATGGGTTAAACTGTGTCCTCCAAAAAAGATGTATTGACATCTTAGCCCCAGGTAATTATGAATGTCACCTTACTTGAAATAGGGTCTTTGCAGATGTAGTCAAATTAAGATGAGGTTATTAAGGTGGTCTCTGAATCAATATAACTGGTGTCCTTACAGGAAGAGGGAAAGGGACACACAGGCACACAAGAAGGGAGTGCAATGGGATGACAGAGGCTGAGACTAAATGCAGCAACCACAAGCCTAGGAATGCCAAGGATTGCTGGCAAGCCACCAGAAGCTAGAAAAAGATGCAGAAACCTTTCTCCCTGTTTTCAGGGGGAGCATGACCCTGTCAACACCTTGCTTTCAGAATTCTAGTCTTCAGAACAGTGAGACAATAAATTTCTATTGTTCTTAGTCACTCAGTTTGTGGTTCTTTGCTACATCAAGCCTAGGAAACGAATAAAGATATTTTCATTAACTGAGATTATAAATTTCATAGAGGAAATCTAAGAGGATGAGATATTTTGACTAGCTATTCCAATGATTGGAGTATGGAGCAAGCTGCTTCTGTGTTGGGTTCAGCTTTTACTCGTATATTTAATCAGGCCAAAGACTGTAAATGTTCACATGTAGTCCATTTGGGAGATAACCAGGATGAGGTGAAGTCCTGCCCAAGTCAACAGGATTGTCTTCAGGGAAGACAAATAAATTGTATGGTGTATTGCTGGAAAGCCAGACTCTGGAAAAGAATTACCAGGGAAAGATAATTATCAAGTCAATAGTGTTTTAGTTGATGGGACCAGAATGAATAAAGGAGAGAAGGAGTAAGCTTTAAATATTGGTAAAGCACAAAATTTTCTAAACTCTTCATGAAAGTAGACATCAAGTAGGAATTTTATATATCCTTTACCTTTCTTATTTTTGCTCTGATCCTAGAGGGCACAGAAATGGCAGCTAGTGAGTGTCAAATGAAGAGAGCAAGAAAGAATAAAGGCTCCAACTATTTGCTCTTCTTACAAGGCAGAGGACCTGCCTCTAACCTGCACTAGTTAGGGGAAGAATGGGAAAAAAATAAGATTAATGTTTAATTTAGATTGAAGTGTTGAGTGATGTAGTTATATTCTTTTTCAGATTCTTTTCCATCATAGGTTACTACAGGATGTTGAATATAGTTCCCTGTACTCTACAGTAGATCCTTGTTGTTTATCTATCTTTAATATATACTAGTGTGGATCTGTTAATCCCAAACTCATAATTTATCCCTCCCAGCCCTTTTTCCCTTTGGTAACCATAAATATGTTTTCCATGTCTGTGATTCTTTCTGTTTTATAAATAAGTTCACTTGTATCTTTCTTTAGATTCCACATATAAGTGATATCATATATTTGTCTTTCTCTGCCTGACTTATTTCACTTAGTAACTTGGTTTAATAATCTCTAGGTCCATCCATGTTGCATTAGTTCATTCTTTTTTATGACTTAGTAACATTCCGTTATACATAAGTGTGAGTGTGTGTGTGTGTATATATATATATATACACACATACATATATATATATTCACACACCACATCTTGTGAATCCATTCATCTGTCAATGGATATTTAGGTTGCTTCCATGTCTTGGCTATTTTAAACAGTGCTGCTATGAACATTGGGGTGCATGATTCTTTTCAAATTAGAGTTTTCATCTTTTCTGGATATATGACTAGGAGTGGGATGGCTGGATCATATAACAACTCTATTTTTAGTTTTCTAAGGAGCCTCCATACTGTTCTCCACAGTGGCTGCACCAATTTACATTCCCACCAACAGTGTAGGAGGCTTCCCTTTTCTCCACACCCTCTCCAGCATTTATTTGTAGACTTTTTAATGTTGGCCAGACTGCTGGTGTGAGATGACACCTCACTGTAGTTTTGATTTGCATTTATCTAATAATTAGCGATGTTGAGCATCTTTTTATGTGCCTATTGGCTATCTGTATGTCTTCTTTGGAGAAATGTCTACTTAGATCTCCCCATTTTTTGTTTGGGTTGTTTGTTTTGTTATTGAGTTTTATGAGCTGTCTGTATACTTTGGCAATTAGGCCCTTGTTGGTCGCATCGTTTGCAAATATTTTCTCCCATTCCTTAGGCTATCTTTTCACTTTGTTTATGGTTTCCTTTGATATGCAAAAGCTTTTAAGTTTAATTAGGTCTCATTTGTTTATTTTGCTTTTGTTTCCATTATTCTAAGAGATGGATCCCAAAAATATCACTGTGATTTATGTTAGAGTGTTCTGCCTATGTTTTCCTCTAGTTTTATGGTATCTCTTCTTACATTTATGTCTTTAATCCATTTTGAGTTTATTTTTGTATATGGGATTACAGACTGTTCTAATTTCATTCTTTTACATGTAGCTGTCCAGTTTTCCCAGCACCACTTATTGAAAAGACTGTCTTTTCTCTATTGTATATTCTTGTCTCTTTGTCTAATTGACCATATGTGTGGGTTTATTCCTGAGCTTTCTATCCTGTTCCACTGATCTATGTGTCTGTTTTTATGCCATTGCCATACTGTTTCTATTACTGTAGCTTTGTACTATAGTCTGAAGTCAGGGAGCATAATTACTTCAGCTCCATTCTTCTTTCTCAAGATAGTTTTGGCTATTCAGGGTCTTTTGTGTTTCCATACAAATTTTAAACTTTTTGTCCTAGTTCTGTGAAAAATGCCATTGGTAATTTGATAGGGATTACAATGAATCTGTAGATTGCCTTGGGTAGTACGGTCATTTTAACAGTATTGATTCTTCCAATCTAAGAATACCTTTCCATCTGTTTGTCATCTTAAATTTCTTTCATCAGCATCTTATAGTTTTCAAGGTATAGGTCTTTTGCCTCCTTAGGTAGGTTTATTCCTAGGCATTTTATTCTTTTTGATTCAGTGGTAAATGGGATTGTTTCCTTAATTTCTCTTTCTGCTATTTCATTGTTAGTGTATAAAAATGCAACAGATTTCTGTATATTTATTTTGTATCCTGTAACTTTACTGAATGCATTGCTGAGCTCTAGTAGTTTTCTGGTGGCATCTTTAGGATTTTCTATGTACAGTATCATGTCATCTGCAGACAATGACAGTTTTACTTCTTTCTTTCCAATTTAGATTCCTTTCATTTGTTTTTCTTCTTTGATTGCTGTTCTAGGACTTCCAAAATTATATTTAATAAAAGCGGCAAGAGTGGGTATTCCTGATCTCAGAGGGAATGCTTTCAGCTTTTCACCATTGAGTAGGATGTTAGCTGTGAGTTTTTCATATATGGCCTTTATTATGTTGAGGTAGTTTCCCTCTATGCCCACTTTCTGGAGAGTTTTTATCATAAATGGATGTTGAATTTTATCAAAAGCTTTTTTCTGCATCCATTTAGATGATCATATGGTTTTTATTCAATTTGTTAATATGATGTATCACATTAACTGTTTTGCAGATATTGAAAAATCCTTGCATCCTTGAGATAAATCACAGTTGATCATGGTGTTTGATCCTTTCAAAGTATGGTTGGATTTGGTTTGCTAGTACTTTGTTGAGGGTTTTTGCATCTATGTTCATCAGTGATATTAACCTGTAACCTTTTTTGTGACATCTTTGTCTAGTTTTGGTATCAAGGTGATGGTGGCCTCATAGAATGAGCTTGGAAGTGTTCTTTCCTCTGCAATTTTTTGGAATTGTTTCAGAAGGATAGGTGTTAACTCTTCTCTAAACCTTTGGTCAAATTCACCTGTGAAGCCATCTGGTCCCGGACGTTTGTTTGCTGGGAGTTTTTAAATTACTGATTCAATTTCAGTACTGGTAATTGGTGTGTTCATATTTTCTATTTCCTCCTGGTTCAGTCTTGGGAGATTGTACCTTTCAAGTATTTGTCCATTTCTTTTAGGTTGTCCATTTTATTGGCATATAGTTGTTCATAGTAGTCACTTATGATCCTTTGTATTCCTGTGGTGTTGATTGTAACTTCCCCTTTTTCTGTTCTGATTTTATTTGGACACTCTTTTTCTTGATGAGTCTGGCTGAAGGCTTATCAATTTTGTTTATCTTTTCAAAGAACCAGCTTTTACTTTCATTCATTCTTTTCCATTGTTTTTTTATTCACTATTTTATTAATTTCAGCTCTGATCTTTATTATTTCTTTCTTTTTACTAACTTTGAATCTTGATGGGTAGAGTCCTTAGTTGTAGGTTTTCCCCTTTCATTACTTTGAATATATCATGTCAGTTCCTTCTGTCCTGCAGAGTTTCTGCTAAAAAATCAGCTAATAACCTTATAGGAGTTTCTTGTATGTTATTTGTTGTTTTTCCTTTGCTGCTTTTAATAGTCTCTAACTTTTGTCATTTTAATTACAATGCATCTTGGTGTCTTACTCTTTGGATTTATCCTGTATGTTAGTCTTTGTGCTTCCTAGACTTGGGTGACTGTTTCCTTTCCCATGTTAGGGAAGTTTTCAACTATTATGTTTTCAAATATGTTCTCAGACCCTTTTTTCTCTCTCTTCTCCTTCTGGGACTCCTATATTGCTAATATTATTGTGCTTAATGTTGTCCCAAACGTCTCTTGAAATGTCTTCATTTCTTTTCATTCTTTTTTCCATTCAGCAGCAGTGATTTCCACTACTGTCTTCCAGCTCATTGATCCGTTCTTCTGTATCATTTAATCTACTATTGATTCCCTCTAGTGTATTTTTCATTTCAGTTATTGTATTTTTCATCTCTGGTTGTTCTTTATATTTTCTCTCGGTTGAAAACTTCTAAATTCTCATTCTGTGCATTCATTCTTCTCCCAAGTTCTTTGATCATCTTTACAATCATGACTCTGAACTCTTTCTTGGGTAGATTGCCTATCTTCACTTCACTTAGCTCTTCTTCTGGGGTTTTAACTTGTTCCTTATTCTGGAACATGTTCCCTTGCCACCTCATTTTGTCTAAGTTGCTACTGGTATTTTTTTGTATATAGGAGCATCCTATGAGTCCATGTAGCACACTCCTCTCTTATCACCCAAGTTATATGCTCTAGGGATTCCCCCTAAGAGGGCTGCATGGGTCCTTCTGTTTTGGTGGTTTATGTGGGCAGTTTGATAGGCTTGGTTGACCCTTAGCCTCATTGGTTGCCAGGCCCTGCCTTGTGCGGATGCTGCTGGCTGCTAGTTAGTGGGGTCTGGTCATGAGGCTGCTGACTGAAGAATCCCAGGCAGCTCTGAGTCTAGTGCTGGCTCACTGGTGGGTGGAGTCAGGGTTCAGAAGACTCTGGAGCTATTGTACCCCCCACCACCACCATTTGCAGGTGAAGCCAGATCCTGGGGTTAGGGACAGCCTACTTGAAGGCAGAGCCAGCTCCTAGAGTCTGGCTGCAGGGTCCTGGGATCCCAGAACTCATATTAGATCTTTGAGGAGGAGAGGGACTTTTCCTGACATAGTTGGGTATAGGGTCAGGGTTTTCACAAAGCTTGTGTTGGACTGCTCGTGGACAGGGCCAGTGCCCAACCAGGTTAGGGTCTAGCCTGCTGTAAGCAGTCTGGGTCCCAGGCTGTGGGATTGTGGTTTTCCTCCATCTGGTGTCTGCCCCTCATGGGTGAGGCTGGTCTAGAAGCTCGTGAAGGCTTCCTAGGGGACAGGGCGTTGCCTGCTCACTGGTGGGTGGAGTTGGGTTTTGGCCCTCTGGTGGGCAGGGCTGTGTAAAGAGGCATGTCTAGAGGGCTGAGAAAGTCTTTAGGTGCTTGCTGATGGGTGCTGTGTCCCCACTCAGTTAGTTGTCTGACCTGAGTCATCCTAGCACTGGTGCTTATAGGCTGTTGGGTGGGGCCAGATCTTGGTGCTAATAAGCCAATAAGGCAGCTGCCAGCAGCATGTTCATGCTGTAGAACCAGCTCCTAAATATGGTTGCTGCCAGTGTCTATGTCCCCAGGATGAGCTGTAGCCACCTCTCACCTCTCTGGGGGACTCTCCAAGGCCTATACATAAGTCTGGCCCCAGACTCCTCTCAAATTACTACTTTTGCCCTATGTCCCGGTGCACATGAGATTTTGTGTGTGCCCTTTATGAGTGAAGTTTCTATTTCCCACAATCTGTTGGGACTCCTGAAAGTAAGTCCTGCTAGCCTTCAAATGCTCTGGGGGCTCTTCCTCCCAGTACAGGATCCCCAGGCTGGGGAACTCAGTTTGGGGCTCAGAACTCTCACTCCTGTTGGAGAATCTCTGCACTATAATTATTCTCCATTTTGTGGGTAACCCACCTGAGGGCATGGAACTTGATTATATTGAGAGTCTACCCTTCTTCCCCATCTCATTGTGGTCCCTTCTTTATGTCTAGTTGTAGAAGATCTTTTCTCATAGGTTTCAGTCTTTTGCTTAGATGGTTTTCCTGCAGGTAGTTGTGGTTTTGTTGTGCCTGTTGAGAGGAGGTGAGCTCAGGGTCTTTCTACCCCATCATCTTGGCTCGTTCTCTCCTTCCACAAGTTTTTATACAATGAATTTTAATTTTAATTTAATTCAAAATGTTTTAATTTGCCTGCATATTTCTTCTTTGTTCTATGTGTTACTTAATTTTCAAATATTTGTGTATTATATATCTTCCTGTTACTGACTTCTAGTTTAATTCCATTATGTTCTGTGAACATACTTGGTATAATTTCTATTTGTTTAAATATCATAAAGTTTGTGTTATAACCCTGAATATGGTATATCTTAGTGAATGTCCCATTTATACTTAAGAAGTGTATTAGTTATATATTGCTACATAACAATAAAAAAAATTTGTTTTCTCATAGTTTGTATGGGTCAGGTATCCAGGCCAAGCTTATCAGGGTCTTCCGTCTAACAGTCTGTCACAAGCTGCAATCAAAATGTCATTTCACTGCAGTTATCTGAAGTCTCAGCTGGGGAAGAATCCACATCCAAGCTCATGTGGTTATTGGCAGGATTCAATTCTAATCAGGCAGTTAGACTGAGGGCCTGTGTTCCTTACTGGGTTTTGGCCAGATGCTGTCATCAGTTCCTTGCCCTATGTGTCTCTCCAACAGAGCAGATTGATTCATCAAACTGCGCAAGCCAGCAAGGCTATAAAGTGAGTTAGCTAGTGAATGAAGTCATTCTTTTTAACCTAATCTCAGAAATGACATCATCACATTTGCTGCTTACTACCCCATAAAAGCAATTCAAGAGGGCTAGTCCACTTTTAAGCAGAGGGTCTTATACTAGAGCTTGTATATCAGAAGGTCAAATCACCACTCCCTTTTTCCCCACTCTCTGTTCCCCAGGAAGTGTCCCTGAAAAGAGACATAGTGATCAAAATGCTTCCTTGGGCTTACCTTGTGTGTTTCCCTTTTTTCAAGGGTAGAAGTTCTTCAGTTCTCCCTGTTTAATGCCTGGAAACGGTTACCTCATATGTTTTCTCCAGTGTTACAGTTGCTTTCACCAATGGCAAGTTTTGCACCTGGTATTGATACTTTCTTCATTACTAGTAGGAGAGTTGCTTGCTGGTATTTTGATTGGGATTGCACTGAATGTGTAGTTCATCATGGATATCCATATCTAAACTCATGATGTCTTAACAATAGTGAGTTATCTAATTCCTAAATATGGTACTTTTATCCACTTCTTTAGGCATACTTTCATTTTTTCTCAGCAGTGTGTTGGCAGTTGTCAATTTCAATAGTTATTTTCTAATTGTTTATTCCTACCAGACACATATGTTTATATTGATCTTCATCCCACAACTTGCTAATATCACTTATTTTTTCTATTAAGACTTCCTAAATTTATTCAGATTTTCAAAGTTTACATTATGTCCATTATACAATGCATGAATATAGTGTGTTTTACTTCTTTTCCAAACTTGATTTAGTTTCTTTTCCTTACCTGTTGTACTGTCTAGAGATTATACGAAATAGTAGAGAGAGTGTATATTTTTATTTTTCATATGAACCTTATGTTATGATGATAGCAGTAGGTTTTTCATAGATACCTTATCACTTTGAGGAATTTTCGTTCTGTTATTGGTTTGCTGACAGTTTTTAATGAGAAATCTGTTGAATTATATTAAATAAGTCATTATGCCTCTTTTGAAATGAACCTATGGTTTATTTTTCTTCTATCTATACCTAGGCATAAAAAAGGGAGGGGGGACTTTTTTTAGATTAAATGACATAAAAGCCAAATACAACATATAAAACACATTCGGATCTTGATTTGGGGAAAAAAGATAACTGTAACGTTATATTTTGAGGACAAGTGGGAAATATTAAAATAGACTTATTAATTTATACCAAAAATTACTAATCTTATACATTATTATAATGCACTATGATTATATAAGAAGCTGTTCTTGATTTCTAAATTTAGGTATGAATTATGTAGAGGTGAAATAACATGGTAATTGAAATTTGCTTTAAACTATTGCTATATAAAAAAGCTAAAACACTAAAAAATTTAAAAAAAAATAACTGACATGAATGCCTGAGAGATTTTACCTTTAAGTAATGGGTATCTGTGGATCCATTTCTTTGTAAAATGTGCAGTTTCTTTGGATATGTTTAAAACAGAATGGCTAGCAAGAGTATTACTTTCTTGCAGTTATATTTTCAGGATTTTGACATGTATTCATGTACATAAATACAATCTCCACTTTTTCCAAGTGTATCTTGAATCTATTCTAGGTTTCAGTCAAGAGACATTATGTCTACACAATAAAACAAAAATGAAAAAAAGTGTGAAGATGCCACAAAAAAGACAATTTTCTGTGTATTTGTTGGAGAATTATTATTTAATTGCTAAGAATCCTCTATGTTTCTTCCATTTTTTTTAAACATCTTTATTGGAGTATAACTGCTTTATAATGGTGTGTTAGTTTCTGCTTTATAACAAAGTGAATCAGCTATACATATACATAGATCCCCACAGCTCCTCCCTCTTGCGTTTCCCTCCCACCCTCCCTATCCCACCCCTCTAGGTGGTCACAAAGCACTGAGCTGATCTCCCTGTGCTATGCAGCTGCTTCCCACTAGCTACCTATTTTACATTTGGTAATGTATATATAAGTCCATGCCACTCTCTCACTTCGTCCCAGCTTACCCTTCCCCCTCCCCGTGCCCTCAAGTCCATTCTCTACATCTGCATCTTTATTCCTGTCCTGCCCCTAGGTTCTTCAGAACCTTTTTTTTTTTTTTAAGATTCCATATATATGTGTTAGCATATGGTATTTGTTTTTCTCTTTCTGACTTACTTCACTCTGTATGACAGACTCTAGGAGAATCCTCTAGAATCCTCTATTGTTTTTGATATACAATATTCAGTTGTGTGAATGCACACCTGTTTTTATTATTTTAAATTATTTTCTTATTTATGAATGCTTGACTTTTTTTCCCCAGGAGTTTGCTTTTGAGAGTACTGATCTAGAAACATCCTTGTACATGTCTCATGGAGCACATGGGAAATAGTTCCCTTGAACAGACACCTTTCAGTTACATTGCTAGAGAGAAGGGCATGTATGAGTTCATAATTATGAGATCATATTAAAATGCAGCACCAAACTTGTTCACAGTGGATATATCATTTTTACTCCCACTAGGAATGGGTTCCAGTGGATCTGTATTCTCCTTGATGTTTATCAGATTTATTTTTCATTATAATCTTTTAGTTTTTGCCAATAACATGAGTATAAAATATTACCCTATTGTGGCTATGATTTTTATTTCCTTTAACACTAATGAGATTGAACATCTCTTCATATATTCTTGGCCATGTGCATGTCTTTTCTTTTTCTGAGATACTTATGCCATTTTTTCTTGGACTGTTTATATTTTTATTAGTGATTTATATAATTTTTTATATATTTTTGATACTAATCTGTTTTGATTATGTGTCTTGCAAATATATTCTCCAGGATCACAATAAGTACTTATTGAATACATGAACAAATAAATATTAAAATACTTGTTCAAATACTGGATTTTGCATGCAGCAGCTGTGGAAATTTGGCAAAGTCATTTAATTCATCTGAATTTCAATTTTCTGTGTTAAATGCTTATAATACCTACTTTATCATTTTTCATTTTATTATTTAACTTAACGATAAACTGAGATGGTGCAGAACTTGAAAAGCATTTTATACCAGTGAATTATTATTTATCTTATGCATATTAAGTAACATAAACACATGCATACATACTTACATACATACCTACATAGATAGATAAAATGATAGATATTTTAAGAATAAGAGAAATCTGGTATTATAGTATGCCTAACATTCTACCACTTGACCATATAGCAAATTATTTTTTCTGACATTGAAACCAAACATTTCTTAGAAAAGTATATATTTTAAAAATTTTAACCACAAAAATATTCTACATGTACACGTACTTTATACCTTTCTTAAAGTAGAATTTTAAGAATCAAACACAATATTTGAGATTTATCAGAGTTTAAATAAGGATAACAATTGATTTTATCTTCTGTTTGTAGTATGACCCTACACTCTGCGGCCTCTTCTTCCCAAGAAACATCTCTGTGTCCAGATGTAAAAGTGCCTACAGCCTAAGTCCCTTTGCTCAGTAGCAACTAATAACATATAACTAACCAAAGGAAAGTTCACCCTTGACGAAATTATATATAATTATATTTCCACAAGTCACCTTGATCTTTATTTCTTCATTTGGTTTGGCCAAGTTGTCAAAGCATAAACAACCTCACACTTTTTATTTGTGAGGTTAGCACAGACCTAATAAAATATATATAAATCTATTTAGATATTTATGTTTTAATATAACCATGAAAATATATAGAAAATAAAATGTAATATTTAGCATAAAATTTTGAGTTCAATTTTAACATCTTACTCTTTAATAAAAGTGACATATTGCTGCTGAATTACATTAATTTCATATTTGGTTTTGGAATTTTGTCAAAGCCATTCAATTGCACTATACAAAGCTAGCCAGAGGCAACTGATAAACTGCTGGACCTAATCCAGAGAAAAATGCCGGTCATGCTTAATATATCATTTTAGCTATGTTTACTTTAACAGTTGGACAAAACTGTCATCCTATTCAAGTTAGAATGATTTGGACAAAAGCGTTTTATATATCAGTGCTTTTGCTCACAGTATTCAATATCTTAGAAAAGTTCTAGATTTGTGAGAAATACATGTGAAAAATTTAAATATGCTTGGTTGACACCTCTTCATACAATGGTCATAGAATGGAGGGAACAAAGTTTAGATGTAAGAAAAATGTTGTTTACATCCAAACGTCACCTTAAGTTAAAGAAGCTTTAATAGTAAGGTCTTTTTCCTCAGTGACCCGAAGGAGAGAACCAAATTGTAGTGGAGAATACAGTATTATGCTGCCACAAATATAAACATTCTCTCATCAATTTCTGAAGAGCCCTGTCCCAGTTATTAGAGCTGTGTAACAAATTACTCAGTAACTTAGTGGCTTAAAACAACAACATTCATTTTGCTTATGACAGTTTATCTCTGCTGTACTCAGCATAACCTAAGGTGGCTTGGAGAACGGGGCTAGAATCCTCTGAAGGCACGCTGAGAACATGGAAGAACACCTGGGGGTTAGAACACCTGGATTTCCTCAAGCAGCCCTCTCTCTCTCTATGTGGCCTCTTCATGTGGTCTCTCCAGTATAGTGATTTCAGTGTAACCTTACTTTTTACATTCCAACTCATGGCTCCTCAAACACTTGTTCAAGAGAGGCAGGCAGAAGCCTTAGAAGTCACATAGCATCACTTTCATCATAATATATTGGTTAAGGCAGTTACAAAGTCTACCTATTTCAAGAATAGAAAATATAGACCTCCATCTCTCAAAAGTGTTAACATGAAATGTTAAGTGTATATATATATGTGTGTGTGTATATATGTGTGTGTGTGTGTGTGTGTGTATATATATATATATATATATATATATATATATATATGCAGGTTGGTCTGCACATCTTTAGAAAATATCGTCTGCCTCAAGCTCTGAAGTGGAAAAGATAGATGCTGAAGGAAAAAAATAATGTGAATGCAACCTAGCCTAAAGGAGAAAATAAGAGGATCAGGATCAGCAATAGGACGCAGAAGGAAACAGTTGATTGAAAGTATGGTGGGTCCAGGAAGATTCTGATAGTTGCACCACGATGAGAAAAATTACCCAGAATCAGCTGAGAAACAGCACCAAATACCACTTCACTTGTATTGCAACCTAAGTGCCTTGAAGAGGAGCCAGCACTAAAGAACAAGGGATCCACAGCACAGACCTAAAGCAATCTTCTACCTTAAATGTATTGAGTATTCCATATGAGAGAATTAATGGGGGAAGATAGTAGATGCTTCCCTTCTGTGAAGAGAAAAATAGTGTCTGCCTGAGACATCGTTGGGTGGGTGGGGCACTATTTAGTACTTATGACTTACACTTGGTGCTTTAGAGTGTTCTGGCTGATCCAATTGAGTACACTCGAGCATTCTCTTTCTATTCATGGACTTTAAAAAGCCTTTCCTCTCTGTCTCTCCAGACCTTTCATTGAACCTGTACATTTCACCTTGCCTGCCTTTTGCAGACTCATCTTTTCTGACCCTGTGCTTTCTTTCCACCTGCTTGTCCTGCACCTGTGGCTTCAGAATGACCTTGTCATCCTGTGTGGGCTTTTTGTCCCAAGAGCATGGGCCAGGCCCTGCACTGTGATATCCAGCCCTAAATATTAGAATGCCATTGCAGAAACTGGCTCCTGGGCTCCCATTTCAAGGGTGGACGACCAGAAGTTTATAAAACACATTATTTCTTTAAATTCTCCCAGTCTTATGGTTTAGGCTCATTATTATCATCTTTGTTTAGAGTAAAGAAGGGCTTATGATTTTTTGAAATCACATAGCATGTAAATAATAAGGTCATGGGAATTCAGTTTTTCTAACCCTAATCTAGACTTTTCTACACACCACAGGAATCATTCAGGTATTTTGATGCTGCTCAAGCCTTTAGTATTTCTGAATGCAAACTTTAATACCTGAATTAATCAAGTATATCCTAGTTGTACATATCTTTCTTGCCGAGAATGAGATTTAGCTTGCAATATATATAGTCTTTAATATGTACGGGGTAATTCTATAAGCGTCTTAGATGCATTGCTCATTTAATTATGACAGCAACACTATGAAGGATTTAAATATAAATATATTAGGGAAGAGTAAGGGTTTTTTTTTTCTTAAGTGTACATCATACATTTTTTACCAACAACCTTCTTAACTCCAAAATTGGGTACAGGGATTAAAAATAAAAATTCATTGTGCTACTTAGTAAAACATTACTAGTAACTTTCATTAAAAATGTACAAACTTTGTTAAAAATTTATCAAGCCTTCAAATGATTTGGTTACAAATATTTATAATACATACATAATATGTACAGATATGCATAATATGTATGTATAAAATGCAAACCTAGACATTCTGTGGACAGATTTAATGTACTTACCCATGATGCAATATTGTTTCTATCCAACCAAAGGTCTCCTTGCAACTTTAGGAAAGCGCTTTCTTATGTTAACAAAAAAAAAAAATCAAAGTTGAAGTGTTTAAACAAAAACAATTTTTAAATAGTTAGATTATTCTTAACTTGATTATTAATGTATTTCTTACAAAACTATTAGTCATAAAATGATTTCCTTCACTTGAAACCATTCACTGAATTTAAGATTAAAACATATATAATAACATGGAGACAAACAAAACATATAATTTTTTATACTGATACCAGAAAAAAGATACTTTTTCTAGTTCTTTTTTAAAAATTTATTTTTGGCTGCATTGGGTCTTCATTGCTACACGTGGGCTTTCTCTAGTTGCAGCGAGCGGGGACTACTCTTCGTTGCAGTGCGCGGGCTTCGCATTGCAGTGGCTTCTCTTGTTGCAGAGCACAGGCTCTAGGCGTGCGGACTTCAGTAGTTGTGGCTTGCGGGCTCTAGAGCACAGGCTCAGTAGTTGTTGCACACGGGCTTAGTTGCTCTGCAACATGTCGGATCTTCCCAGACCAGGGATCGAACACTTGTCCCCTGAATTGGCAGGTGGATTCTTAACCACTGTGCCACCAGGGAAGTCCCCTTTTTCTAGTTCTTAATGTAAAATGCCTAAAGCAGTAACTCATAAATCTCAATCATAGCAGAAAATGTATCTTAAACATTGTTTCTCTATATTAAATGGGAATTTATTAATTTAAGAAGATTAAAAATGTGATTGCTCTATGGATTTAAATAATTAAAACAGTAATTAAATCAATGTAATAATATGAATTATTCAATATTCACACCACCATCCATAATTTCTAAAATTATCTATGTAGTTTAAGGCAAGTTAGTTCCATCCATTACTAATTAAAAACGTTCCTATTCCAATAATTATTTCAATTTACAAAAAACCTAGTAGGCAAATGGACAAAATCCTTAATGTAAGTAACATTTAACTTCTTAAAAATATTTTTCACTGTCCTTGAAGCTGATAGTTTAAATTACTGCTGATACTGACTCTTCTTTGAGTATTTAGACCAAGTCATTTCTATCGTGTTCAAGCTTTTCCCATCTCAAATAATTTATCTTTTATAAGTCCTGCTCCTTTTCTTTGTTTTTTCCTTCCAGAAATGTGAAATACCTATATCATCTTATATGATGTATTTTATCAGTTGCTTCTTATATGCTTCCTTATATATTAGGACATCATATCCCTTCTTTCAAGGAGCTTGGGTATTGAACAAACTCAAGACTGGAAAGTAAATAAGGTTCTTTGACTCTCCATAAAAGGGCTCAAATTAGGTGTAGTGTTTTTCTTTATACAAATCATTAAGACATTAATGGAATGCTCATCTATGTACCACTGGGGAAATTTTGGATAAGTTACCTGTCATGGTAACCTTGCCCCCCTTGCAACCATAGTTAAATCATTACTTATATTCTGTCACCTCAAGATCCTGGTATCTGTATTGATGTCAAGAAGCACATTTTATTTTGCATCCCTTACTCCCTAAAAATAATATACATTATATATTAAATGTGTGTATATATATGTAATGAATGCTAGTGATCATCTCCCCAGTGTATTTCTTAAGGTCTTAGAAAAAGTACTGTCTTCTGGGCCCTCTCAGGAGATATATTTATAAATAGATTAACAGGTTATACAGGATCAATTTACTTGAACAGTCTTGTTTACTTAAAGACAGTTTCAGTATCTAAACTACTTTCTGTCAACCTACCAGGTTAATAATTCAAACTATTTGCTGTTCTAGAAAAGACAATCCAGAATAAGTAGAAATTGTACACACATTGGTAATTTCAGTCCAAGTTAACATTACATACTTATGTCTTTGGAATCACGCTTAGAATCTGTTACCAAAATCTATTCCTCATATTTTTGTCAATGCTGCTACAATAAGAAAAAAATCCCCAAATCTCAGTGGCTTACTACAAAAATATTTATCAACATTCATGTTCAAAAACATTATTCGTGTTCATCATGGACTGTGGGTCAGCTGTGTCTCTACTCCATGTACAGACCCATTCCAGGACCAAGACTGAAGCAGCAGTCAGTACCCAATAGCTTCTGTTCTTATGGCAGAGGACAAAGTGCAAAGTGCGAAGTTCAGTCATATACATTAAATGGTTCTACTATAGTACACTTTGGGTTTTCCCACTTTGTATTGACCAAACAAGTCATGTGTCCATGCCTAACAATAAGGTGAGGAAGCATGGCTAGGATGTTGATGTGTAATCATATCAATGAGGAACAAACAAATAATTTTTTTAAATAATATTCAAAGGTAAAATGCCAATCTTGCAAATGTTTCCAAGCACTTGCTGGAAACTGATTCTAGTTAGAAATTGCACTAAAACAGTGTGTGTTTAGGTAGGTACGTTAGGCACATTGGCTTCTTTATTTATATAAGACAACTTCGTTAGACAAGGACAGTCAGCATTTTAAGAAAGAAGGGACTGCCACAATAGAGATATGACAACTTACACAGTTGGCAAGAAAAGCTTAATGGGTTTAGGAATTCAGATAAACCTGAGTCCTCTGACCCTTCTATATATTTGCATTCCTGTTCTTTGTGTCTCACACTTTCTCCATCAATGCCCTAAATCTCATATAAGATACTTGATGAGATTAATTCCTTGTCAGTTGCTTTGTTTGCAAATATTTTCTTCCATTCTGAGGGTTGTCTGTCTTCTTTATGGTTTCCTTTGCTGTGCAAAAGCTTTGAAGTTTCATTAGGTCCCATTTGTTTATTTTTATTTTCATTACTCTAGGATGTGGGTCAAAAACCATCTTGCTGTGATTTATGTTAAAGAGTATTCTTCCTATGTTTTCCTCTAAGACTAAGTGAAGTAAGTCAGAAAGAGAAAGACAAATACCATATGATATCACTTATATGTGGAATCTAAAATATGGCACAAATGAACCTACCTACAAAACAAAAACAGACTCATAGACATAGGGATCAGACTTGTGGTTGCCAAGAGGAAAGGGGAGAGCGAGAGGGATGGACTGGGAGTTTGGGGTTGGTAGATGCAAACTATTACATTTAGATGGATAAACAATAAGGTCCTACTGTAGAGCACAGGGAACTATATCCAATCTCCTGGGATAATAAACCATAATGGAAAAGAATATAAAAAAAAGAATGTATATATTGAATAATTACCTCAAAGTATTTCATTGAGGAGTAATTCAATAGTGAGCACACTTGCAAGGAAAATGACAGCATGAGATTTGGAAAACAAAGATTTAGCATAAATCAAATCTGATGTTTCCATGGCTTAACAGAGCACACCTCAAATTATACTGCTGAGTATGGCAGCCCTGGTCTCTGCAATCAACTGTTGTACTTCAATAACTTCTTACTTGGAAACTCAGTGTTGTACCATTGAGTCTCTGTTACCACCCTCAGCTAAAATGGATTCTTCCTGAACCTTAATTCTTTACGTTGATAATTTTATATTCAATTTCACTGGCAGGTATACCTAAGTTTAAACACTAGAGTCTCAGGTGCAAGGGAGTCTGGGAAAGTGAGGATCTCACTTTTCTATAGTAGGATGTGAATCCAACCAATACTCATAAAGTGGAAAATAATCCAAATAGAAGAGAGTTCAGATGCAGGACAACAAAAATGAAATGACATTTATCCATGATATACCTATATACCTACTTACCACTCTCCACAGAAAAATTATTTGAAGGAGATACCCCAAATATTAATGAGGCAGGTTCTGATATCTGGGATAAGTACTTTATTCTATAGTATAGATCAGACAAAAGTATGGTTTGTTTTTATAATTGTTTATTGTAACACAGCCACACCCATTACTTATATATTGTCTATGGCTGCTTTCACACTGCTATAGCAGTGTTGAATAATTGAGACAGATGGTTCATGAAGTCTAAAGTATTACTGACATTTACAGAAAAAGTTTGCCAACCTCTGCTATAGATTATTGATATTTTCTGAAATGTTAGTAGCAAAACAGGAACTATCGTGGTAGTCTTGCAGATCATTTTATTTTTATTATTATTGTTTTTTCAACTTTTATGCAATGAAAAATAAACATTTATTTGTCTTGCAGAAAACTTCCATTCTAAAATTGACTAAAATAAAAAGGGAACAGATTTTTGAGAAAAAGTACACATAACATTGCTAATAAAATTTCTGTATGAATGTCAGCGAATAAACACATGTCACAGAGGTTAAAAAGAACACTAAAATGAGTACTCAGAAATGAACTGTTCAGAAGATTGAAGTTGCTTTTTAAAGGCATTGATAGTTTTAGCTTTCAATAACTTAAGGTGATAGACATCTAGGTGAAAAGGTTTTGTAGGCAGCTTATTTGAGTAAAGTACTTCACAGACATAAAAATACATCCTTTGTCTTTAAATAGACATCTTAAGTTTGTAAAGGTTTACTTATTTACAAACCTGTTATTTCCCCCACGTTACCTTTCCTCTGTACCTTAATTTTGTGTGTTTTTTCCTGTGTTTTTGAAGCTACCAGTTTGAGACAAATTTCATATTTCCTAGCATGCTAATTCTGTTCCACAAAGAAAATGCAACCCAAACAAAACTGTCTCTGTCATTAAGCAGCACTGTTTTCTCTTGAGCTGCAAACTGCAAAGTGATATAGAAAACAGCAGAAGCTATAAATTTAAGGCATCTGCAATTTTCAAGCAGTTTCCATAATAACTAGCCAGAATGTTTCCTTTGTTTCCTGACTAACCACCAGCCTTTGCATAAAGATTATATTTCTTTATTGATCTGTTTGCTGGAATGAATCATAGAAGTTTTTTTTTTTTTCTCTCGAGCGGTTTGTCAGTTAACAAATGATATATTAATCCAAATTTTGTTTTCTTGAGGAAAGCCTAATAAAATTTAAGAATGTTTTGATAAACCATCTGCAGACCCATAGCTCTTCATAATCCAACCTCTGCAGTGTCATTTTCAAAGTTTCCACTAAAATTGAACTGTAATCAAAGTGCCCTGATGGCTCATTTTAGGGAAGAAACAAAAGATACAAGTAACATAACCCATCATTCTGTCTAAAATAAAATCTTAAGGAGTAATGTGGGTTTTTTTGTTTTTTGTTTTTGCAGTACGCAGGCCTCTCACTGTTGTGGCCTCTCCCGTTGCGGAGCACAGGCTCCGGACGCGCAGGCTCAGCGGTCATGGCTCATGGGCCCAGCTGCTCCGCGGCATGTGGGATCTTCCCGGACCAGGGCACAAACCCGTGTCCCCTGCATCGGCAGGCAGACTCTCAACCACTGCGCCACCAGGGAAGCCCAAGGAGTCATGTGTTTGACAAGTATTATTTAATGACATTTTCTACTAGTATTACAAGGAAATACTTTTGTAGTCAGTTTTCTTTCCTATAGTATATCAGTTTAAGTTTATTAACGCTAGTATAAATATTCACTTAAATGTATTATTATCTTTTTAAAAAGAGGAATAAAAATCAAACCTGTTATTTGGAGACAAGCAAATTATAGTTACACTGAGATCTATGCTTGTTTTATGAGCAGTTTATCTGAAATTAAGAGGTCTGGGATAAAATTTTGTTATGTAAATTAAGTCTGATTATAGAACTAGATTATAGGGAATGGAACAATCTGTAATGTGACTTGATAACAATAACCATTTAGCAAGTTTTTTTTCTAGGTTCCAGGCACTATGCTAAACACTTTATAAGCATTTATATAATTCTCTTAAGGACACTAAGTGGTATGCCCTTGTTTTAGATTAATAATCTTATTTTTAAAAAGGCTGAAAAATTTTCCCAGGGCCACACGTAACTACTACGCATCAGAACAAAAATATAAACATAAAAACATTTCTAGCACTTAAAAGTATCACAAAGGCAACTCCCTTTTTGATTTTGCTTTTAGCAATACAGGAGATAAGATAAACTAATGACATCTTATAAAAAGAGAAGCTCAAATCCACCTTCTGTTCATTACCCAGAACTTATCTTTCCCATTAGTCAACACTAGACATACATGTATTTGCTTTGCTTTCTTTAGCCGCTATAAACGGCCTATGTGGATTAGATCTTTGGGCTGTTTCTTCAATTTCCAAGCCACCTTTATCCTTTATTTTGCCTTCTCCATCCATTAACATGAGTGGACTTTACTTTGGAATCTCATCCATTAGGTCTCATATTGCTGGGGAAGATTCTAGCACCTAAAACAAAATTCTTGTATATTTTAACACATTTCAAGATGGTAAAAGTGAAAAATGTACATAGTTTCAAGAACAATTAAAGAAAATTAGTGAAATATTTATCATGTGATAAGAAATTAACATTGTTCACAAACTTCCCTTGTCTTTTAGTAATACCACTGAGAATAAGCCATACATTTATGTGATATTGTCTGCATTGACAGAGAATACTAGATTATTACCCATTGAATCTGTGACATTCAAGTTGAAAATTTGTCTGACTGTGCCTTTTATTTCTTTATTCAGTTCCCCCATATTCCTCCCCAGGAAACTCCACTCTCTACCCAGTCACCTGTCTAAGGAAAAGTGATCTTATAATTACCTAGATATGTTACCACTGCCAGGTATACTTGCATTTTTAAAAAGAAAATCACCATGGTGACTCCAAAAGAAATTGTGTAGCATACCATCTGGCAAATAATACGTTCTCAATGAACATTAGTTCACTTAAATTCTACTATAAAAATAGTGTAGTCCTGGACTGAAGTTGTATGTCATTCTGATAGCCTAGTCTTCAACAAAGTCTCACATTATCTCAGATTTTCCCACCAGTTCCATATTGATATGTGAGAAACTTTGTGTTAAAATAAGATAGTTTCTCCTTTGGGGGAAGTTCTTTTTATAGTATGTTTATTTAAATTTTGTAAGAATCCACTTTTGCAATGACTCTGCTGTTTGTTTTGCTCATTTCTTACCTTTTCTAAGAATAGGTATTTTTTCCTGATACAGATTTTTTACACGTATTTCAACTTTAACTGTCATTCTTAAATTAAGTATAGATCATGTTATTAGCATTTAAACTTAAAATCCTATTCAGTGTTCCCGTTGCAGGTACAGGTTTGTCAAAATTGAGCTTAGTATTGATTTTTAAAAAAACAGCAGTTAAAGAATCTTTAAATGAATTTTGATCTAGTAAAAGAACCAAATTAAGTCTAATTACAGGCAGAAAGCAAGTATTATCATTGAAGTGTCCAAAACATGCTTTCATTTAATTGACTTTATTTCTATTACTCTATTTCTATTGGGGTTTGTGTTCCTATTTCTAAATTAAAAATTAATTAAAACTGTTATCTAGCATCAGTACATCATATTAAAGAATGCAAAATGTATTAAGTAAAATTTCAAGCTAGGACAACAAAGGCAAGAAATTAGATACGTCTTTAAGATTTATTAGCTGTACAAAGGGACCACGAGAGACTAATTTCAAGAAACCAAACTATTGCATGATGTACATGTTTTAATATCATATTCAGCTTCAGTTATTGCCTGAAATAGCTTCTATATTAGCAATTCAGCCTCCACTGTACATGCTGATAGAGGTGTGATTAACTGAAGCATATTCTAGGAAATAAGCAGATAGATAGATGATAGATGGCTAAATGAATATAGATAAGCATATATGTATATATTTCCTGAGAAAAAATATATTCTATAATTTATATATATGCAATTTTGTGATGACATAATATATACAATAAGTACTTTATATTTTTAATATATTTAAATTAAAAAATATATATATATATACACATATATACACACATATATTTCCTGTCATAGTGGGTAAAGAAAATTGCTGTTAAAATCCTCTATGAATTATTTTTTTATTGTAACTTCAAAGTTAGATAGGAATGGAATTTTAACTATATAGTTTTTATTTAAAATTTGTTTATATCTTTTTGCATTATTTTTCCCCATGTCCAAATAGTAACACTTTATATGGCAAGAAAATTCCTCTTTTCACTATTGACTACCCCACTGTTAACCCTATGTTCCATTACATTTGGGCATACTAGAAAAATATGAGGTGGTCCACAGTCATTAGCTAATATGTATTAGTTGTTTCCCAGTGTATTAAGGCAAAGGCAGATATATTGACTGACAGATGCCCAAGGAATAGCTTGAAATTTTTATGGAGGCTGACCAATGAAGAAATTTATACTCTGTGATTAAAATAGAATCAACTTTAATCCAGGGAATGTGATAATTTAGTTTTAATGGTGTTAGACAGGAGAGGTTGAGGTCATTCTGTGAAGTCTGATTCTGAAACCCTCTGGGCTCTTTAAAACCTTTCCACAAGATTTATTTCTCATAGGGAACCTAATTTGATATGCCTTAAGGTTACCGAATATGAGGAGAAGAAATAGTTTTAGTGCATAGACAGTTTCCCAACATAGGTTGTTAATATCCTGGTCAGAAACCATGCCTAATTATGTGTTCTCTACTGCATTTAGACCTCAATAACCATTAACTGACAATAGGCATTTGTGATTCTCAGCCTCATTCTCAGATTGTGGCAACACTCCTCTACCACATGTTGTGCACAAGCCAGGACTTTTCCACCCTGTCAAAAGGGAAATAGTTCAAAAACAATTCAGTGACCTTTGACTTGAGGCTTCCATATGCTATGAGTATAGAAGGTAATTCATGAATGTTTTCTCCTTGAAAAATCAGGATAAGCATCTAGTGCTTTTTTGTTTGTTTTGTTACTGAGTCCAAGCTCATAGTGCTTGCTGCACAACAGGCCAATAAGTCAAGAGATGAGTTGTTGGGGCAGGGAATAGTGACTTTATTCAGAAAGCCAGCAGACCGAGAAGATGGGGGACTAGCGTCCCAAAGAACCATCTTAACTGGGTTTGGATGCTAGTTTCTTTCACAGAACAAAGAGGGGCAGGTGAGGAGGTAAAGTAAAAAAAAAACAACAAAAGAAAGATGATAAGTTGTTGCATATATTTCCTGGTTCTGGCTAGACTCTGGAGGGAATGTGTTAATTTCTTCTTTCCTGCAGCCTTTCACAGGTGGGCCTGGTCAGGATGTTTCCTGTGAGCTTAAACAAAGGCAATTTAGCTTAACACTCAGGCACAGGAGGCAGGGTTCCTGGAGATGGGACACTATGTATACTTTAAGCTTATAGGCAACATCCCTTTAGTGATTAACTTATAGCAAAAGCAATCGAATACAAAGGTTAAAGTAAAAGAAACAGATCCAGTATGGAGTCAGATTTGTTCTTTATTATAGTTCATTTTTAATATTTGATCTCTCATGAAAAGCTCATTGTAGGTCTCACCAGAAACCATTGGAATGAAAGTTATCTAATTATCTTTGAACCTGTCTTTACTGCAGTGACAGAAATCATTCTAAACATTGTAATTTTCCTATTACATATTCTAGTGATGTTAAAGATGGAATGTATTTTCTAATGTGACCTTGTGATATATAGTGTAACCCAAAAAAGTCTATAGCTATATTTTCTAATGTGGCACAAAAAAGTGACCAGTTATGAAGTCTAGAATTATGTGAAAGATGCCATATTTGCTTTCTTTTTAGAAACCAGTAATCAATAAGACCTCACATATGTGTACATATGTACATGTATATATAATAAGAAGAATGTTTAAAAATGAGGGTTTTTTCACATGCATTTACATTCATCTGTGAATCTAAAAAAATGCCTTTCAAAGCACCATAGATCTAATAAATATGTCAGCATTCTTAAGTTTTAGTAAAATATAATCAAGCTGTAAAAGCAATAAAATAGAATAGAGAGCAAGTAATTTCCAGTGAAATAGGTATACTGAAAGGCTGAAAATTGTAAGTCACCAAATGCAGTCTTTTGGATACTGAGAGATTATGTCAGTGCAATTATGCCTCTGTAGAATATCACGACCTTATTAATAAGGATAACTGGAGATTTGCAAGCTATACTAATTTATTAGTATAGTAATCTATTTTACCTAGGCAGATAAACTAATGGATGAAATAAGAAACACTTGTAAAGCACCAGTTAATAAGTAAATCAGCCTAAAATTTGGTTTTCTGAAAATAGGATCTTACCTGAATGCTTTTATGCAGAACTTTGTTTGTGTTTGACTATCTGGGTCAATGCCATTTACATAATTTCCCTAGCACTCTTGGCAAAAGGCAGAGATAACAATTCCTAGTGGAAGTTAAATAATGCATTACTATATTTATTCATTTATCGACAGATATTGAATGCAACTATGTGCAAATTATTGTTCAAGGTGCTGAGCATGCAGCAGTAAATAGAATGGATAATAATCCTTGCCTTCATGGAGCATGTAACTGTATATATTTTCTTCTCTGAAGTTAAAGGTTCAAATATTTATTTTATATATTTTCATCATAACCCAGATAAGTATGTGGTAAATAAGATACCAGATATAAGGCACAAAATGAAAGAAGGAAACTGTCATTTTCCCCTTCTGATGTGCATTCTCAGGCTAGTGCCAATACATGAGGAGTCACTTTAAATATAGAACACAAATAAGATTTTAAAGTAGAAAACGAAAAGCTAGTTTCCCACCAATTCTGTATATTCATGATATCTCAGGGTCAGTTTGGGGTAATTATAAAGAGGTAAACCAAGGTGCCATATAACCTAACATGGTGATATTCATTAAACTGATGCATATGTAGATTTCCTTAGCCTTCCTCTGAGAAAGCTTTAAACTTTTCCCATATCCATTGTATATATTCTTTTTCTTTTTCTTTTTTTTGGTAATGCTGTATTTACATACTCCTGAAAGCATAAAGTACCTATATAATCCCACTATGTAAAAGAATTATAGAAAATATACAGTGTGAAATCCCCTCCTTTACCCCACTCCCAGTTTCAATCCACCCTTCCTCACCAAACAGAAAGCATTGTTGGTACTGTGGTTTATATCCTTCTCAATCCTCCCTGTCCCTGGGCGCTTGTAGGTATAATACCATATGTTAGTTTGTGCCACAACAAGGCACCACAAATTGAGTGGCTTAAAACAACAGAATGTAGTCTTTTACAGTTATGGAGGCTAGAAATCCAAATTCAAGGTGTCAGAAGGCCATGCTTCCTCTGAAGGCTCTAGGGAAGAACATTTCCTTGCCTTTCTCCTAGCCTCCGGTGGTTGTCAGCAGTCCTTGTGAGTTCCTTGGCTTGTAGATGAGTTACCCTAATTTCTGCCTCCATAATCACATATTTTTCCCTGTGTGGTTTTGCCTCTGTCCTCTTCTTTTAAGAGGATTCCAGTCATAATGGATTTAAGGCCCACCCTAATCCAGTACGACCCCATTTTAATTAATTGCATCTGATAACAGAAACTCTCTCTTTGACCAAACTTTACAGGTTCCTCTGAGAATCTTTTCTGGGCTAGGCCTCCACCTTGGCCCCAAACCTGTCTTTGGCCTGCCCAGTCCAGGCTTAGCAAAGAATCTTGCTAAGTCATCCTTCCCACCCTTGGTATATGATCACCCTTGATATCTGATCACCCTGGCCTGCCTTCAGCAAGAATCCTGTTAATCAGGTTTTTCAAGAATCCTATTACCTTTTATGTCTCCTCTTAGTAAATTTCCATCCACTGAACCCCTCTCCCTGCTCCTTGGCTATATATCCCCACTTATGCTCTTTGGCTATAATCAGAATTGAGTTCCGTTCTATACTGAAATTTGTTTCCCCCTATTACAATAGTTACTAAATGAAATCTGTTTTTTGCACGTTAACTAGTGTACAGCTCTGGTTCTCTTTGACACTGCAAAGTCCCCATTTCCACAAAAGGTCACATTCTGAGGTTCTGGATGGACATGGATTTTGAGGGAACACTAACACCATACACAGTAAATCTATTCATACACACATATTGTTGTTGCATAAATCAGTTTATTTCTATCTCCTTCCAAATAAACTGGTCCTTCAATATCATTTAAGATTTTGTGGGACTCCTAGATGAAGCAAATCACATATCAGACAAAACAATACACCCCCAAATTAAGGCTGAAAATAATTATGGAAAAGTTAGTGGTCAACTTCTATGCACCCTCATAGCACATAGTATTTGTATTGTTGTGACTTTCATACTGTATTGAAATTACTTATGTGATTATATCTCCAGGTAGATTTTAAGCTACTTTAGGATAGGAGCTATGTCTCATATTTCTGAATTCTCAGGTCAGACGTGATGTCCAAGAAATAGTAGGCATTTAGTGAAAGTCTCAGGTAGCCCAAACTAGAATTTAAACATGTTTGAGTATGTCTAGTGAACTGGTGGGTGACCTCACCAGAAGCTTATTTACCTTCAAGATCAAAGGGCCTCCTTGAAGGATTCTTCCTAAAGAAAGCAGAATCAGTGAGGTAAGCTGGACCCAGGAAAAGAACACACCAGACAGTCAGGTGATTTTGAATATAAGACTGGGTCTTTCATACAGATGTGTCTTACGTAATGGTCCGTATTTGACACATAATCTGTACAGAGTGTAGGGAGACTGTGAGTTAGATGTGAAAAAGCTGTTTCATTGAAAACACTATAAATTTATGAGGAAACAAACAGTGCAGTTTGGATAAGCTATAATGCACACCACAGAGAAAGGATGGTTCTCCTCACCCTGTCTGTTGCCTCAGATGTCTGTCACACTGGCAAATACTGATACTCAACAGTAATGAACTTATTCATGACTGCAAGAGAGATACCTTCAGCAAAGTACCAGATATTTGAAGAAGGCTGTTTTAAATGACACACAAAACTTCAGTCAAATATGGTTCCTTATAAACCAATTAGTGGTGATGGGCTGGTGAGCATTAGGGAAACATGGGCTACATAGATTAAAATGGAATGTGTTACACCTTAAATTTAAACAAAATAAACAGGACCACATTGTAAATTTTAGATTGGGTTCTAGAAAGGATGAGACAGTTAACCTTATGAGATCTTTCCAAATTTATATTTGTATTCGAAAAGAATGTACATACAAATTCATAAAAAGCTAAAAACAATTTTGAACTTATTAATGCAAAGGAATCATAGGGTGACTAAGATGCATAGGAAAGTGCAATATTTTTTTTTAATGAAAAGATATAAGTACAGATTATTCCTAATGTTCTCCCAAATGGCAAGTCTAAATTCATGAGGATTATAAAGAAAATGGTATGCTTTCTTAGATGTTATTTGGTCTGATTATAAATCTGCATGATCTTTAGACTATATGAATCTAACATTATAGAAATATAAGTAGCTAGAGAATATAATAAAATTCATTTAAATTATATTCTTAAATTTATGGATTTGAAAATTTAACCAAAAGCCAGTTGAGAAAGTTGTAAGGCAAGACGTTTTCTCCTGAAGTTTCACTTTATTATAATCTTACGTCGGAGAAAATTGCTTTCATTTATTCTTTACAAAGATTGAGCCTTTATACTGTAGTATAGTGTAGTGTTCTCTATTCCTACCTCTCTAGAAGTTCAGAGGCACAAAGTGAAACTAAAGCTTCTGAGGAAAGCATTTCAAAGTTTAATATTATTACCTGTGGATTTAAATTGCAGTAGTTTCCTAAGAGCTTCACAAGTTTGTTTTCCATATTCTTTTGAGTGAATCATCTATCCAAATGCTTGAATGAGGGAAAATAAGATACCAAAAAGACAAGGAGGGACAAATTTAGGGAAGATCTTAACTTACATAATAGAACAATCCCCCTTTTTCATGGATGGCCATCCCTAAAATGGTGATTTTTCCAGGAAGTAGTAAAATGGAGTCACCAAAATGTAGACACATGTGATCTGCTATTTGGTTAACTGCTATTTTCCTTCAGCTCAAATGTTACTTTTCCTAGGAAATTCTTTCCTACTCTCTTTGACTAAATAAACCCTCAATATTACTCTCCTAGAATCCTGTGTTCTTCTTTTTAGAAGCATTTATCATGGTAGTAAAATGACACTGAGTATGTGATCCTTTGGTGTCCATCTCCCCCATAAACTTTAGCTTTAGAAAGACAGACCTGCTTATACATCTGCTCCCCTTGTATTTGCATCTCTTAGTATAAGACTGGGCCCTATTAGTTGAATAAATGAAAGAATAAATGATTCAATGTTTCTCAAATTCTCCACGCAGTACACATATTACTCACTTGATACAGACAAAATAGGCATCAGGCCATGCATAATTACTGGATGAAAACAGCTAGTACACACACACACACACACACACACACACACACACACACACACACACA